>NC_056676.1:45024322-45354322 GCF_018350195.1 Panthera tigris | reverse complement strand
AGAGAAGAATTACACTGATGCAGAAATGTTAGTATGATGTGTAAAACTGGCAAGTAAAACTTAGGCTAAACCAAACAAGTTACAGGAATTACATATTCAAACTCATGTGACAGAAAACGGATGTATCATTAATCTACAAAGAGTTCATATAATAAATATAGATATTAACCTAGAAAAATGGGTAGAGGAAAGAATAAGCAATTATTAAATGAATAAATTAATAAAGAAGCAATTAACAGATGAAGAAAACGAATGGCATATAAACATTATGAGATACTAAATCTTACTAATAATCAATGAAAAATATTTTTTTTAAATGTTTATTTTTGAGACAGAGAGAGACAGAGTGCAAGTGGGGGAGGGGCAGAGAGAGAGGGAGACACAGAATCTGAAACAGGCTCCAGGCTCTGAGCGGTCAGCACAGAGCCCGACGCGGGGCTCGAACCCACGGACTGTGAGATCATGTACTGAGCCGAAGTCGGATGCTCAACCGACTGAGCCACCCAGGCGCCCCAAAAATATTTTAAATAAGTAGAAATTTTCATCTATCAGATAGCCCAAGACTAAAAAGAACTGATAATGCCTGTGTAGTGCATGCATGCACACACACTGTAGAAATGTTAACCATAGCAAAAAGTAGAAAACAACCTGGAAGTCCATCAACAGACTAATGCTTAAATAAACAATGGTAATCCATACAGTTGTTTAGAAGAATCAAGATCTACATGTACTGACATAGTAAGACATCCATTTTATATTGTTAGTAGTAAAAAGCAAAGTGGTTAAGCATCTTTTCATTTATTGGCCATTTGATTCCTCTTCTACAAAATATTTACTTACTCATTTTTCTATTAGTTTTTTTCTCTTGCTATATTATGAGTGTTAATAATGTTTGTCTGTCATACATAGCAAGTGCTTCCCCCTGGTACGGTAGTTGTCCTTGAAATACATTCTGATGCTTTCTGCATACATACTTTTTTTTATAGATGTGGTAAAAAAATCTAATTTTTATTTACTGGATTTATCCCTAGGTGATAATGTATTTTCCTATAGTTTCTTGAAACATTTTTAAGATTTCTGTTTTTACCTTAAGTTGTTTAATCCTTCTAGAGAGTTTTATGAAAACTAAGAAAAATTTTCTGCCCAACAATCAACCATACACAAATTAAAAGAAGTAGTTTTTTATTTATCAGATCAGCATAAACTAAAAAGACTGATAATATCTTGTGTAGGGGAGAAGGAGAAATGGATCCTCCCATGTATGGTCGATGAGAGTGTAAATAAGTATTTTTGCATGAGTAGGGGAGAGGGTTGAAAATGAGTGACTACCAAAATTCTCAATATCCATACTTTTTGTAATTAGAAAGGGCACATGTGGCACTCTATCTTAAAGAAATAAACCTAGCTGCACACATACATACACACTGGAGGATAATCACCTTTAAGATGATCCTAAGCACATAATGATATACAGACCTATGTTCACAGCTAAAAAAAAAAAAAAAAAAAAAGGATGACACACAAAATATCTAAAAGAAAAACTGAAGTGAAGGGGAGAGAAAAAAAAAACATTTCAAAGGAATAATATTTTGATGTTCTACCTTCATCAAGGTATAGATGGGGAAGCACAAGTTCTGATAATAAGAATGAGGGTTTTCCATGTAGGGGAGATAGGTTTCATGGAGGTTGCTTCTCTTTTCATAGAAGTTAGAGGGCCTGGCCATCTGGTACCCAGCCTTGGAAGCTGCACTTACAATTACAGGGGCAATTACAGGGGCAATTACAGGGGGATAGGACTTACCAGAGATGAAATAAACAAACTGGCAATAATAGGAAGAAGAATGGGAAATAGGAATTTAAAAACATGGAAAAGTCTAGGAAACTTATCTAAAGAAGTCAAACTTTCAATGACTATTTTTCCTCACCCTCCCAAATTACTGGTTTAATGATATTATTGGGTTAATATGGCTATACAACTGGTTTAAAAGTACAGCTGTATTTATAGAGCTGACAGAGCAGAATAACAAATTAGGAACATCCAGGAAAATACAGGTTGCGTGGTTGATGGATATTGAATGTGTGACAGGAGAGAGGCTACTCTCCCAGTTTTAGCTAAAATCTCTACTTTGAATATGCCTCTAGTCACGTGGGTACAAGCCGCAGCAGCAGTAGCAGATCCATGAGAATCCCACAGAAAAAGCTCAGGTTTGCAAGTCACTATTTAATCCCTTATGGTTAGATGATGAGGGGCATGACTTTTAGACTTCCTCTAATATCTTCAATTTAACTTCTCCTTAATTCCATCATCAAGTCTGGAAAATGGGATTCATATTACACATTCCTCGGGGTCAATGTAGCTGGGAAAGCACCAGATAAATTAAGATTAAAGGAGTCTGTGAGTATAATGTAAATAGAGTGACAAGCAGCGATGACTACTTCATATGGAAGCTCCTTCAGACTTTGCTAGTTTTCTTCTCCATATTTATGAGACACCTATTTGAGCACAGGAAGCTCTCAAAAAAAGTAAGCTTCTGCTGCTGTAGATGAGCACATTTATGCTGTTGTCCCCAAGCCTAAGAAACAGAAGAAAGTAGTACCTTATTAGGAGTTGCAGAGTGGGGGAAATGGGTCAGAACAAATGACAAATTGCTCATAGCCATAAATCTTGTTGAAAGTCAGTAAGAATTCACTTCAATAAGGCATTGGTATTGACAAAGTTATATTATTTGTTTTTCTTCTGGGCTGACCTGGCCTCCAAAAGAAAATACTTCATCATATCATGTCACAAAGAACACCCAAAGAGAAGATTCAGAAAGTTTCCAGTCTGTTCACAGATGGATCAAGATATTATTGGCTTTCACAGAGACTTGTTTCAGATTGTATTCTTTGTGCTTGTAGATTACTTTGCTCTTCTTCATAAACCTTCATTTCACTTAACTGCTTGGGAGGTCTTCCTCTGAATCTGATAAAAGTAGTCTTTGTACGGCTGCTCATTATTTTTTAACCCTCAGCAAATATTCACAGAGTTAAGTATGTTTTTGCGTAACATTTAAATTATACAAAATATAATAAAATACAACATGATTCATTGTGACCAACTCAAAATGAAACTTGGAAAATAAACTCATTTATTTCCTTTGCAATCTTCTACTTAACAAAAAGTTTGTTTTCTAAGCTCATTCAGAGCAGCTGAATGCTACAAATTTTGTAAGCTTTATTCGATTCTACTTTATACTACTCTGTTTTGCTCTACTATGCGGCAGGAAATTTCTTTGTCATAATTAAGCTGAATTTTTATTGAGGCTCCAATGAGAATACATTTCCCCACAGATTTCAGTGATAATTTTCCCACTTTAAAGACGGACATAACACTGAATATTTAATGAAGTCCAGTCACTTTTACACCAGATATTTCTAAGTGTTAGCCATTGCAAAAATCAACGTTTCCATTTCTTTTGCCATGTGAATAAAGAACTTTGAATTTTAAAAATCCCAATGCCAGAAGGAGGAGTTGTTTATTTGAAAACTAAGCATCTCTTATAAAGAGGACTCGAAGGAGACTCTAAGCCACCATTATTTCTTCCTCACTCTCCCCATCTTCCCTAACAGTTGCTTTTATCAACCTCAGGTTTACAAAACAGTTGATAATCTGTGCCTCTTTCTGCTTTTTCTTAGCCACTTCTATGCTCAAGAACATTTCTATGAGGAGGAGGTTGGTTAAGGAAGGCAGAAAGCAAAGTTAGCCCAATGGTGACTTTCCCTGGCAGCTCCAGGCAGACTCTATTGTGGAAGATGCAAGTAACTGCAGTCACAATAATGTTTTTGCCCCTTTGATTCAGTGTTCTCATGGTACCTTTGTCTTTTACATTTTTGTGGAAAATGAGTGCTAATGCAAATATGGAGCAATGTCAAGGATACAAAATTTTCCTATGGTGGACAGTTCTTATAAACTTGTGGCACTGGAAGAAATGTTATTAATTGAAATTTGGGGGATGAGTGCTGAAAAATAAGCTTTTGATTAATGGGGTATCTCATTTTAACCATGTTTTCTCCAGTAGGTAAACATTTTATCACCTTACTCCTGGCATTAGCTTCTTGCTGTTAATACAGCAAGATCCTGTTGGTGCTTGCAATCCTGGGTAATAAAATCCTGCTCTGTATTATCAACAACTTTTGAAATTACAGCATGCTTTCATTTGTAGTCCTGCAAATGTTATCATTCCTGAATCATTGATTAAAATTAATGTGTTCCCTAAACTACTATTGCAGATTTAAATTTCAGTAACTTTCTGCTTTGATGTCATATTGCACTGAGTTTCCTTTCTGACAGTAGTACATGATCAAAATATCTCAAGTTCCTCAGAAGCATAAAGTAAGTGCTTGTTATGATGTAGCACCGCAAATAGCCTCAAGATTTACTTCTGTCTTCATTTTATCAGTTCCAGAAAGTCCAGAAGGATCTCATGTTTGGTTTCTTAAAAGAAATAAGACTAGGCTTTTATTTGTTTTTTGTTTTTGTTTTTTTGTTTTTTTGCAAAATCTTCAATGACGTGTTATGGGTTACAAGTATGCTGTAGTCTGCCACAGTTAATGAGCCCAGACCTGTCCTGGGCTGCCACAGAACCAAAGTGGCATCTATGGTGGCTTAGGGAGACTGGTTCTCTTTGGTCTGAGGTACACAGGGTTGTTAAGTTTACGAAAAAACGTTTACGTGACTTTTGATGAATTCTTGAGGGACAACTGGCAGATGATAGGATACTGTCATATAGAAGAGGTTTACAAAATGGTCTGTCATTGACTTAGGACTTACTGAACACAGACAGCCCTACTTTCATTGAGCTTTCTCACATTTTGTTCTATGGGAGAGTTTACATCAGTTTATAACACAGTAGAAAATTCAGGGTAATGAAAAGAACATGAACTTTGGAGGCAGACAGATCTGGGTTTAAGTCCTGATTCCTTAAACTGGGTAAATTTAATTTTAACTTCACGGAGTCTCCAAAATGGGGACAATCCACGAGATTGTGGGTTGTTGAGAATATTATATCAGATAATATATATAACATGGTTAGTATGGGACACGTCATGGTAAAAGTTCAGTAACAGTTAATGTTTTGTTTCTAAAACACAAACTTTAAACAAAATACAGGAGTATGTATGTGTGGTGCTTTCAAGTGTCTACTCCTTCTAGTTTTTGTTTTTGCTTTTTAATTTTGAAAAATCTTTTTTTTTAATCACTGATCTGAATTAAGAGGAAGATAATGGGTAAAATATAAAACTCTTTGTTTATTAGTGGAAAGTATACCCAATTTTGATATTAAAAACCAGTAATAAGTTTACTTATATTTAATTCTTAAAATTATTACTGAGGTTCAAAATACTTGTCAATGTACTTTACTTCTCTATTAAATTCTCCTGGCTGAGGAGAAATTATAGATCTGACAATTTCTCTGCACTGTGGTTCTGATAATTATCAAAATTATATTCTTGTGTTCTTTTCCACTCCTTAGAAATATTTGGCCAATGTATGAATCAAGGAAGTAAATAATCTGCAAACCAAACAGACTCTTTTCCATTTTTTAAACTAGAAGTTAGAGACTCCTTTTAGTAAGTCTGGGTATATCAACTTTTATACAAAGAAAAGACTGAAACGACACAATGTCCAATAAACATGGCTAGTGCATCAGAATTTAAATTTCACACAGCTTTCTTTTGTTAAGGAAGATCAAGCAGAGTTCACAGCCAGAGTAGAAAGGGAAAAAATACTTAAAGAAGAAGCAGAGTAGTAGGTGAGGGTTTAGAGATTCCCTACTCTCCCTTCCTCTCTCCAAGTTCCTGACAAGATGTTCCCAGATGGTCTTTTAGCTTAATCCTTTTGTGCCCAGCCAAGAATACACAAACGTGTTTCTTCATAGAACTTGAATAAAATTTAAAGCAATGTGTTTTTGGAGGATCTAGATCTATTTGCCTCTATCTATGAAATTAATATTGTTTAACCTCCAAAGGGACCTCTTTCAGAAGCCACTGTTGTGCTTGATTAGGCTGCACTCAACGGCTGGCAGTGTAACTCCCTGCAGTGAGAGGTCAGGATCAGAACCTTTTGACCACTGTATATAAAAAAGGCAAAGCTACCTATAGACCTACTGGGTTTCTCCTATTTTCTATATTTCTTTATGATCCTTAGTTTAAATGGCATCTTTTTCCTCTTTTTTAATGTAGCCACAGAAGCAAATGTGGTCCATAAAACCCTCAAAATGCCTGAAAATTAAACTGTGAAGGAACCTAGATCCATAAAACACAGTAACAATTCACTGTCAGAACAGCAAACCCCCCAAGAAACCAATTCTAAATTGCTGTGGATGCAAAGTAAGTGCCGCCATGTCCTTGCTGATATCTAGGCATTTGGCTAACTCCATAAGCACTTTTTCCCATGCTCTGTCCCTTGTACGTACTAAGATTTGATAGGAAAGGGAAGAGGAAATTTCCTGGTTTGAAATCCCAAGCCTAGAGCCCAGAAGAGGAACAGGAAGGGTTAACGTGGCCGCTGGGATGTGTGATCATCAGTGCCCATTAGCTCTTACTTTTAGAACCAAGTCTTCCAAATCTTGCTAAAATAAAAGGAATTACAGGGGCGCCTGGGTGGCTCAGTCGGTTAAGCTTCCGACTTCAGCTCAGGTCACGATCTCGCGGTCCGTGAGTTCGAGCCCCGCGTCGGGCTCTGGGCTGATGGCTCAGAGCCCGGAGCCTGCTTCCGATTCTGTGTCTCCCTCTCTCTCTGCCCCTCCCCCGTTCATGCTCTGTCTCTCTCTGTCTCAAAAATAAATAAAGGTTAAAAAAATTAAAAAAAAAAGGAATTACATTACTTATATTTAATGATGCTAACTAGCAGATAATATGCAAAATATCATTTCAATGAATTCCTTTTAATTTATTTTCCGTGCTGCTTTGTGGTATTCTTACTCTCTTTTCTATTTGGTTGTTTTCATGTTAAATTCTAATGTGGGTTTCAGATGTTTTACATGACAACATTTCATTAAAATTCAGTGCAAGTAAATATAGGGTGCTGTACAGAAAAAAATGTAGTCATATAAATCTATATATATCTGTAAGGAAGATCAAGTTAATCCCAATTTTAAACCTCTTGTCTGCTCTGAGCAAAGTCTTGGTTCTGTAACATTGAAAGCCAATTTAGTGGTTTTAAATGATTCCTTCCATTTCTCCTGTTAAGTAAATCCTGATGATCAAGATGGATGTCAAAAGGGCCAGAGCACTAGTCTTCCTCATGTTTAAAAAGATCCATTAAGCTCTTCCTTCTATTGCTAATAACTAAAGAAGCCCCACTTACAGTTGAACAATATTTCATAGTCCCAAGGCATTCATAGATATCTCACTTGGAGCTAAGATTAAACTATGAAACTACAGAGACCAGATATTATTACACCCATTTTAGAGATAATGAAACTAAAGCACCAAGTTTAGTTATTTGCATCAAAGAATCTTGGCAAATGAGTCAAGACTAAAAGTCAAAGTTTCTAATTTCCCTTCTAATATCCTTCCCTATATGTTAACTCTCCCTACTGCCTGGGTCACATCTTTTGTTTTTTTTTGTTTTTTGTTTTGGTTAATGTTTATTTATTCTTGATAGAGACGGAGTGTGAGTGGGGTGGGGGGGGGAGAGAGAAAGAGAGAGGGAGAGAGAGGGAGAGAGAGAAGACATAGAATCTGAAGCAGGCTCCAGGCTGTCAGCACAGAGCCTGATGTGGGGCTTGAACTCATGGACCATGAGATCATGACCTGAGCTGAAGTCAGACGCTTAACTGACTGAGCCACCCAGGCACCCCTGGGTCACATCTTATTTAACTTTCTCCCCACAACTCTCCCTGAGAGATGCTCTAGAGTTCCTCTCATTTAAGAGAACCACTTAGTGGCTGATTTCTGTCAATGTAATAATTTCACTTCGTATTACTGGCCGGCAAGAAATGTTCCCAGCAGCTAAATTTTCAGATAAATGTTCAAGTTGTGATCATTATGACATTAAAGTCACAGGTTAATTCTAAGCCTTTCCAGAGACATTAGCAAAACCTTTAGCTCTGAAGAGACATGTAATTCAATCCTTCTCTTTTAGTCACAATAACTAAATGAAATCAAGATATGATTTATGAGGTGTAAGAAGGCAGTTTATGATTTTCCAACTGTTGGTTTACTCAGATGTCTCTGGCACATTTTCTGCAGACCTATTCATGAAAGGGTAAAGAAGCCAATTACTGTAACTGAAAATTTTCAAACTACACAATAGCTATAAATTGAACTAAAATGACGTGAATGCTTTTGGCTGATTACAACCACTATTTTTAAACTCAGCTTAAAGATGTTAACAGTGATGATAAAAACAACAACAACAGTATTAACACATACGGAGCTCTGTGCTACACACTCAGCTAAGAGCTTCATATACATCATTTCATTCTCACATCAACTCTAGCAGATCACTACCAGTGTTCCCCCTGTATTCTAGATAAGGGGTCAAGGCTTAGAAAGAGGAAATAACTTGCCCAAGATCACACGGTTGTTAAGCAGCAGAGCTGGGATTAGGACTCAGGACTGGCTGACTCCAAATCTTGAGCTCTTATTGAACTCTTCCATGTTTGCCTCTTAATTAGAGCTGAAGTCATAGACGCAAACTTGTATAAAACTTTAAAATGTAGGAGGTCTCCTATACTAGAGATACCATGTTGTGGATAGTTTTGTCATACACAGAAGTGTGTTATTACCCACTCTTTCAGTACGGATTCTAATCAACTTTAATTTCTCTATTTTAGTCTAGCTGATGCCTGAAAAATTACAATAAGTAAAGAAGTTGCGGGAGAGATGAGGTAATTGTCTTCAAATTGGTTTGTGGGTTCCTGGCAAACAATGAGTAACAAGCTACTGGACTGTCTGTGTGCTGAGGAAGTACGGGGGTTGGTTAAATTTCCTCAGAATGGTTCAACTCCTTTACAATTGACCAGATGGCACAGTCATTTCTTCAAAAACAAACAAAAAGCCCCAAACAAACAAGAAAAATGACTTTTTAAGTCTGCCTTGGGCTGCATAGTCAAGATATGAGGCAACTTCAAATCTGGATTCCATTACCTTAAACAAAATAAATACCAATTTTTAAATATTTATAAACACAACTAATACGATTATGTTAAAAACAACTACATTCATCTTTATTTAAATGAGAATTGCCAATATTACAGCTGCTACATATAAAGGTGCTGGCAGAAGATCTCATTTCTGTTAAGATGTTGCTTCAGGTAAGAGGGACATGGAAAAGCCCACTGTCACATTATTTTAATATTTTAAAAAGAAACTTGTTAACTTGCAGATGTACTGTCTACCTGGACTGAATGGAAGATCATTTATAGGTTACTATAAATATCAAGAGTCATAAAAGAAATGCAAGTTGATAATTTAGGCTTTAGATAATCTGCTGTTATTTAAACTAGGGCGAGTAAAGCAAATGACCACATATATATATATACACACACACACACACATTTGCAGGTAGAGCTGGCATAATTTAAGATCACTAAATTATGCAGACTGGCGATGATGCTTTATTAATCTTTCAAAATTATAAGCAGTTGTCACCGGTTCTATATCACTTCAGGTTTCTAAAAAAAAAAGAGGCAGGTATAGGTATAAATATAGATTCCATTTATCATGTATTCTGGGTAGCCTCTCATAGAGTTTAGGTTTTCAAATATGTATATGCATAAGTGGTATATATAATATACACACGTGTATTTATCAGTCACATGTGCTGAGAAGGCAGACTGACATGAGGGACAATGAATTTCACAGCATTTCTTCTTCTAATTTGATTTTATAACATATGAAAGGATATCCCTCAGGAACAGAGAAAGAGAACACTATTACCACCCTTTGAGTATGTGGACATGTTCTTTGCTTAACGGTGACATGTGCAGAATCAAGTTAATGCTGACAACTCCCTGGGAGCAGTTTATTCATTACAGCATATTAACCGATCTGTGTCACAGATGTAAAGATATTAAAATATCACTTTTGGAGGAAATCCTGTATTAAGTTTCTCAGAAGACCATGTCTCTGCTAATAGACTAGATAATAATTTTATTATTTTAAAATTGAAGGACGTCTGGTGCCAGGCAAAGTTGTAATAAGCTCACTTCAACTTAACTCTCATGCTGCTTACAATAAAAAACTTGAGAGAGAAAATACAAAAAACAAAAGGCCTGAGGGCTCTAAAAAGCAAACAAGAACAATGTAGACTGGGGAGGAGAGTCGAACTTGCAGATAGGACTGCTACGGTGGTGTTTCTCAATTTGTTTTGTTTTTCCTCTTTTCTCTCACAACTTTGACTTGAAAGTGAGTCTTGGGTTGTGGTGCACAGTGATGGCAAGAACAGTCAAACGTCCTTATGTCTGGGAATTAAGGCCTCTGTGATTTCAAGAGTGTAGGAAAAGCCTGCTGTCTTTTATACTTCTTTTTTGTCTCCTGGTTTTGCCCCAAGGGTGGCTACAGTGTGTGTGTATGTGGGGGATGGGGGCAGGTCCTGCAGTGGCTGTGCTGTGTTAGCAGCGTCAAAGCATTTAAGACTTTAGCAGGTATTATAACTATGTTTCATGAGGTAAGGTAAACGTGCTTAAAATGAGTGGAGATATAGAAGTTCTCAGAAGAGAAACAGAAACTATAGAAAAGAACCAAATAAAAATTTTAGAACCGGAAAATTCAATAGAAATTATCTAATACGAAGAACAGAGAAGAAAAAAGAAAATAGGAAAAAACAAACAAAAAAAAGAATGGAGTCTCAGGGATCTGTGGAATAATATAAAAACTTTAATGCTGGTGTCCAAAAAAGATTGGTGCAGAAAAACATTTAAAGAAATAATAGCTTAAAAGTTCCCAAATTTAGTTTTAGAAAGCATACAGTTACAGAGTTAAGGAGGCCAGAAAACCTCAAACAGGATAAATTCAAAGAAATCAAGCCCAGACACATTATAATCAACCTATAGAAAATCAAATATCACGAAAAAAATCTTGAAAGCACCTAGAGAAAATCAACACGTTACATATACAGAAACAATGACTGTGATTACCATGGATTTCTCATCAGAAAGCAAAGAGGGAAGAAAACAGTGGAACAATATGTCTAAAGACCCCACTGGAAAAAACTATTAGAAGTAATGAAGTCAGTAACATTTCAAGATAAAAAAATATATAAAAATGTGTATGTGTTATGTTTCTATACACTAAAAATGAAAGCAGCAAAAAGAGAAATCAAGAAAACAATCTCATTTACAAATGCATACAAAAGAATAAAGTACCTAGGAATAAATTTAACCAAGGAGGTAAAAGACCTGTATATCGTAAACTATAAGACACTGATGAAAAAAACTGAAGATGATGCAAATAAATAGAAAGATATTCCATGCTCACAGACTGGATGGATTAATATTATTAAAATTCCATAATCCCCAAAGCAATCTGCAGATTCAATGCAATTCCTATCAAAATTCCAATGACATTTTCACAGAACAAATAATCCTCAAATTTGTATGGGACTACAAAAGACCCCGAACAGCCAAAGCAATCCTGAGAAAGGAGAACAAAGCCAGAAGTATCAGGGTCCCTGATTTCAAACTATACTACAAAACTACAGTAATGAAAACAGTATGGCATTGGCATAAAAACAGGCACATAGATCAATGGAATAGAATAAAAACCCCACACATATATGTTCAAGTAACGTTCAACAAAGGAGGTAAGAATATACAATCGGGAAATGATAGTCTTTTTAGTAAATTGTATTGGAAAAATTGGACAGCTAGGTGCAAAAGAATGAAACTAAACCACTATCTTACACCATGTAAAAATCAATTCAAAACAGAGTAGACTTCCATGTAAGACCTGATATTATTAAATTCCTGGAAGAAAACATAGGCGGTAAGCTCCTTGATATCAGTCTTAGTGATGTCTTTTTTGATCTGACTCCAGAAACAAGTGAAACAAGAACAAAAATAAACAAAGGCCTAACTACATCAAGCTAGAAAGTTTCTGCACAATGAAGGAAATCATCAACAAACTAAAAAAACAACCTACTGAATGGGAGAAGACATTTGTCAATGATATGTCCAATCAGGGGTTAATAGCCAAAATACATAAAAACTCTTATAATTTCACAAAAAAGCAAATAATCTTTTTATGATATTGGCAGAGGATCTGAATAGACATTTTCCTAAGAAGACATACAGATGGCCAACAGGCATATGAAAAGATCCTCACCATCACTAATCATCGGGGTAATGAAAATCAAAACCACAATGAGATATCTCTTCACACCGTGGGAATGGTTATTATCAAAAAGACAAGAGGGGCGCCTGGGTGGCTTAGTCAGTTAAACAACTGACTTCGGCTCGGGTCATGATCTCACGGTTTGTGAGTTCAAGCCCCGCATCAGGCTCTGTGCTGACAGCTCAGAGCCTGGAGCCTGCTTCGGATTCTGTGTCTCCCTCTCTCTCTGCCTCTTCCCTGCTCATTCTCTGTCTCTATCTGACTCTCAAAAATAAATAAACATTAAAAAAAAAAAAAAGACAAGAAATGACTAGTGTTAGTGATGATGTGGAGAAAAGGGAACCTTTGTCCACTGTTAGTGGGAATGTAAATTGGTGCAGCCACTATGGAAAACAGCATGAAGGTTCTCAAAAAGTTAGAGCTACCATTTGGGGCATCTGGGTGGTTCATGATCTCATGCTTTCTAAGTTCAAGCCCCACGTCAGGCTCTGCACTGACAGCATGGAGCCTGCTTGGGATTCTCTCTCTCTGCTCCCTCCCCCGACTCACGCTCTCTCTCTCAAAATATATAAATAAACTTTTAAAAAAAGTTAGAGCTACCATATATATACACACACCCCACCCACACACTGAAATACTATTCAGCCATTAAAATGAATGAAATCTTGCTACTTCTGACAACATGGATAGACCTGGAGGGCTATTACGCAAAGTGAAATAAATCAAGCAGAGAAAGACAAATATCATATAATTTTACTTATATGTGGGATCTAAAAAACAAAACAAAATAAAACCTAGACTCATAGATACAGAGAATAGGCTGGCAGCTGCAGAGGGCAGGGAGGTTGGGAGGGCCCTAATGGGTGAAGGAAATTAAGAAGTACAAACTTCCAGTTATAAAATAAATTAAGTAATGGGGATATAATATACAGCGTGGGGAATATATTCAACAAAACTGGATTAACTTTGTAAGGTGACAGATGGTAACGACTTACTATGGTGACCATTTCACAATGTAAACAAATGTCGAATCACTATGTTTTTATACCTGAAACTAATACTGTATGCCAATTATATCTCAATAAATAGAGTATAAATATGGCAGAAAGATGTAATATGTTATCTCTTTCATTTTTAACTTATGATGGCTTTAACTTTTCCTGGATCTTTCTTAGAAAGTTAGCTTCATGATCACACCCCTTTTTATCCTTCCAATCAAGACACTGCAATGACTCTTTCACTTTAGAATCCAGAAATGAAACCGGCCACCTCAACTTTTCTCCTCCCCCTGAATGTTAACATTATAGGCATTCTTATCTTTCTCTTTTTTCTTACCCACATGATTACAGGGCTTCAAAAGAATCCTGAACATGGAACAGAACAGTCTTTTCTTTAGGATGGAAAAGTGCTACAACAAGTGTTCCTAGCTTACTAAATTGATAATGGGACTTGTACAGTTCACTCAAATGGACCAACTTAAAACAGAAATTCCCTGGATCAGCTTTAAAAAATAACTTCATTAATATTTAATAAAATTTATGCATTTAAAACACTGAATAAACGAATTAGTGCTCCACTAGAATGTCAAAAGAAAATCTGCATCTTTAAGACAAGTCAGAATACATTTTATTCTTATAGGGTACTCACAGAAGTCAACTCCCTGAGGCCAAAGCAGTATAAATATTTTTAGAAAGGTGAGTATGGGAAGATGAATTCCAAATTAGAGAATAATGAAGCTTTAGAACTGGAATGGACCTTGTTAGTATCTATTATAATCACCACATTTTACAAATAAGAAAACAGAAACTCGAGAAAGTAAATTGCCTGGTTAAGATCACCCTGCTAATTACTGGCAAAGCTAATATTAAATTCCTGGTTCCCAGTTTGGTAATCTTTTTGCTGTATAATCATAATAGCTAAAGCAGTAGAAGTGAACATTTATTCGGGCCTACTAGCTGCTTGACTCAATGTTAAGTACTTTCATGAATTACCTATTTTCAGTTTTACAACTGCCCTATAGATAGGTATACATCTTGTAAATAACAGAGCTAGAATTAAAACTTAGGTTTGTCATAATACCAAGAGAGGCAGTACTGTGTAGTCATATCACGACACATTTAACATACAAAAATCCACCAGTTAAAACATTACAGAGGGAACCATTTGCATATCCTGGCCTGGACAATGAAGGCTGACAGAGAATTGTGGATTCACGTCTTTCTCTTTATGCCAGGGATCCACTGAGAGACCAGACTTAACAAGTCCAATAAATCTTGTTTTGAATTTTAGTTCTGCTTATTGCTATGTCTGTAATCGTGGACAAGTTACTTAACTTCTGCACACTTTAGTTTCCTCTTCTTTAAGATGGGATTATATATAGCATTTCATATAGAGTTACAAGGATTAAATGAGAAAATACATTTAAAGGAATTAGTACACTGGCACAGAATGAACATCCAATAAATGCTAGTTGCTTCTTTTTAATTTTTTTAGCTATCATATTTTAACTACTTACTTTCTGATAAAATTCATTAAAAAAATTTTTTTTAACGTTTATTTATTTTTGAGAGAGACAGAGACAGAATGCGAGTGGGTTAGGGGCAGAGAGACAGGGAGACACAGAATCTGAAGCAGGCTCCAGGTTCCGAGCTGTCAGCACAGAGCCCAACGCAGGGCTCGAACTCATGGGCTGTGAGATCATGACTTGAGCTGAAGTCAGATGCTTAACTGACTGAGCCACCCAGGCACCCCATGATAAAATTCATTTTTAAGAAATGTGATAATTTATATTGATAATTCTTTTTTGGGGTAATGTAAATGTCCAAGTAGACACATTTTGTGTAAAGAAAGGCATCTACAAGAATATTATGCAAAGGATGCTCCTTAGAAGGTATGTAAACCTTTTTCCTCCCACATAGGACCCCCCTGTAGTGAACTGGCCCATCATCTTCACTCTAAGCTTCATCTACAGAATTTGGGTTCCATGTTGGTCTACATACAAGGATTTTTAATTTTTTTTTTAAATTCTTAACATTATTTTTAAGATTTTATTTTTAAGCAATCTCTAAACCCGGCATAGGGCTCAAACTCACAACCCTGAGATCCAGAGTCACATGCTCCACTGACTAAGCCAGCCAGGCACCCCCAAGGAGTCTTTTAAACAAAAAATACTTTATTATTTCAACCTAAGAACTGATTATAATTCAAATGCACAGCTTTGATATGAGCCCTGATAATTTCCCTGAACTTAGTAGCAGTATTTGGTAGTAGAGGCCACTGAAGCTACCAGCCTATAAGCAACTATGGCTGAAAGAACTTAAGGAGTGCCTTGGAATTAAGACTTATTTTCCCATTCCTGCACATAGTTTTGGCCAATGCTAAGCAGACTCCCAAACAGGTATCAGGTATAAAGGCATGAGTCCTTGAATCACATGAGACATCAATCACAGTACCATTCCCATCTTCAGTGCCCCTGATGGACCTATTGTATTTCCTATTGTATTATGTACTCAGTAAATGAGAACGTGTTTGAGGAAGGGACGTAGTGGTTACTGGCAAATGCTTAAAAACTGGCTTTCAGAGCAGGAGAGCTGACTGACAGCATTTGCCCGTCTATGTGGCTAAATATTCTCACCATCGCCGATTTAAACTACCAGTGGTTTAACAACTATCTTTCAAAGTTCCTAAAAACTTAACGATTGGCTCTTGCAAGCCAGTCTGAGCTAGTTCCAGCAGCACATCAATGGACAGAAGGCTAGGATGCAGTCTAGGAGGTAACCCTAGGTTGTTCTTCCTTAGCAACTGGCTAGTTACCCTTTTCCAAAGTAGAGGACTTGTACTACACTTGAGCAAGAGCCAAGGGCTCCTCTGACCCTACTTCCTTGGCCTGAAATGAATCCTAATCCTCACACCTGCCATCTACTCTCCAGGAGCCTGCTGTGTAAAATGGTTCTCCTTTATGCTAAGAACAAACCAGCTTGACTTCCAGATTGGACAAATTCTCCAAATGCCTCACTGCTGGCTTCCATCTGCTAGATGGGACCACCTGATAGCAATAAAAATGCCTGATTTATACCTGAGCTTGCTAGGACCTTCTTCCAGTACTGAATCTTAGATGGCCAGCTACCCCTTCCAGTTCTACAGCCAAATCTCCGATTCTACCTCAACACAGGGAAAAAGTCTCTATACTCTGACCCCGTTTCCATTAGCCCTTGTTACTATCAGCGATTATGTTTTAAATCCAAACCCCTGATCACTTCCTACTCTTAAAAGGCAACAAGCTTCAGAAGTTCAATATAATTATTATAATGTAGGAGGATGCTCTCTGGTTATAAGAAAGGTATGGATGGAGAAACAAGAGCCAATTGGCAAATACCACTAATAAATGTGTTTCTTATACATGTACAAACATCTTTAAATGATCTTACCTTACTCATAAACTTTCTCAAATACATTTAATATAATGCTGTTACAGCAAGATGATTAGATCAAAAGAATACCAAAACAATAAACTTCATTTTCTAAGGTTTTTTTTTTTCTTTCATCCAATGGACTTTCTGTTTACAACAGCCCCTTTTCCTCTTGTTTTGTTTTCAACCTGAACAGCTGCATTAATATGGAAAGCATACCCAGGGGCCATTAATATGAAAAAAAGCTTTACTTCCCAATCACTGGAAATTCTTAAGCATTTCTATAGGCCAGAAAGAACCCCTGTTTCGTTCAGCTCTTGAAAAAAGAAATGAATATTCAGAGGCACGGTAAGAACACTGGGGCTAAACCTTGATACATTTCAAACATTTACTTAAACATGATTCAGCTGTGGGACGTGAACTTTACATATTTACATATTCCGCAGAGAAAAGGAGTCTCGTCTGGTCTGCCAGCTGTTTTCTGTTTGATCAAGCTTGATACCTTGGGAATAAAACTCACTATGTAGTAGTAGTAGTTATTAGCACTCCAGTAAAGCTGAAGACTCTTACCTGTACATTTGTAATCAGAGGCTACCCCTTTAAGCACAGCGTCAAAAATGGACATTTCCACTCTCTGCTTTCTGTGGTGACAACTTAGAAGCAAGGAAGGCTGGGACACAATAAAGTACAAAAAAGGTTCCAGCTGCAAGTCACCGGCTCCTCTTCGTCCAGGCTGCCGAACGATAGTTATACCAAGTGCCTGTCTAGCAGATGACCTCGTGGATGCATGAAGGCTTTCGAGAGAGATGACCCCTATTTTCTTCCCCGAAGGAAAAGATACGCTGCTGCTCAAGAGATCTTCTGCTGTTACGGTAGAAATACATGGCTGGCTGGGCTTAGCAACATCTGAATCAACTTCTGGGAGATTTAATGAACTCTTGCCTGGTTTTTCATCATCCTTATGTTCTTGGGATTTTGATTTGGGTATGGCCGTACAGGAATAGGTCATTAGTGAGATTCTACTTGCGGTAATAAATACGTCAAAGGGAATAAAATTGAGATTTTTTACAATTGATGACTGGCGTGAGGGACGGGCGATGCGATGCTGACTGGTACCGCTGTGCTGCTCTATTTGTACTATTCTGATCTTAACGCTGTCACTGCCAATTCCACTATCCTGAGCACCACTGTACCGAGATGAGGTTTCAGCCACGTTTCCATCAAACGTATCCATTTTTTTCTGTTCTTGCTTAGAGATCTGTAAGGAAAAATAAAATATTTTAAACTAGTTACATCCCAAGTGTTATTATATAAAGGACGTTATATAAATATGTTGTTAAAATGGCTCTAGTATTACCTATATCAGAGTAATCCTAAAAATCAAGTAACCATTCAAAAAATTATTCATATTAAAATGCCGAGGAAATACTTGAGAAAAAGCATCAAATGTGCATTTCTATTATTAACATACACCTTTGAGTATATTTTGAGTCAGACTTCCTGTCTCTGGACTGATACTAACAGTAGTATGGATTTAAAAATGCCTCTTTAAAGAATATATTAGTCTTCTTGACAGTGATTTTTTTTCAAGTAGTGTAATAAACTCGTATTTCCAAATCATGATTACTATCGGTTGAAATTCTATTTTAGGTAGAAGTAGCTTATACTGTTTACCCTTGTCATTACAGAATTAATTTATAAGTTTTTGGATAGGAGGAAAGAGAGGGAAAAGTCAGCAGTCTTAAATTATGAAGGAAAAGAAAAGTAAAATAAAGTGTATTTTATTAAAAATGAAGTTCATTTTTTCTCTACAATAGGACTTGAGCCAAGAGTATATATAAGTGATGAAGCAAAATACAAGTAAGTAAAGCCCCTGAAGGTGGATTCTTCTTTTGTGCACTAAAGGCTACTTATTCTCAAAACTTTCCATCCACCACTCCCTGTGTGGAGAACAAAGGACAATTTGGTGGCAGCGGCAGTTCCCATCACTGTGGCAGCACAGCACTGAGATCTCTAGTTTGCTCCTCTGCTCCCCTTTCTTAGGTCCTGCCAACCATCAGTTTGTGAGATGCTACTCGAGACCTAGATGTTTCATTTGCTTTTTTATCCAAGTAACACAGATTCATTAAAGAAGCCATGGACAATCTGAGGAAAAACCCAAATCCTCCCGACTATCACTTATCACCAAACATGACCAATGGTAATATTTTAGTGTACTTCCTTTCAGTATTTTTTTCTCCACCTGTACAAAGGTGCCCCCTGCCTTCGGTCCCCTTATGGTTATGATCATACCATAGAGACAAAGTATATCCCAGTTTTTAAAAATGCTATTATACTCTTCATAAATGCTGTTTTAAAAGGCTGCATAATATTTCATTTAGTGTTAGGAACATTTGTTCAACCATTTTCATATCATTGAACATTTCAGGTTAAAAAAAATTTTTTTTTTAATGTTTATTTATTTTTGAGAGAGACAGAGACAGAATGCAAGTGGGTTAGGGGCAGAGAGAGAGGGAGACACAGAATCCCAAGCAGGCTCCAGGCTCTGAGCTGTCAGCACAGAGCCTGATGCGGGGCTCGAACTCACGAGCTGTGAGATCATGACCTGAGCCGAAGTCAGAGGCTAGACCGACTGAGCCACCCAGGCACCCCAGAACATTCCAGTTTTTAATTTTTGTCAATAAACATGTGTGGAAAAACACTTAGTATTTCCTTAGAAAAGGCTCTTAAAAGTGGAATTACTAGGTAAATGGTATAAAAAAGTTTACGGTTACTGAATATTGTCAACACCCTTCCAAAAAGGCTAAATTAATTTATATTAGCACCAGCAATGGAAAAATACTCCCCAATGTACTGGGTATTGCTTATCATTTCTTAGGCTTCTTTAATTTAATTGATAAATATAGTATCATTTTTCCACATGGTACAAATTATTATGAGTTGCTTATGAAAATGTTGAAGGCTGTTAACTAATTCAAGACAGTGATGTAAGAGTCACTAGAATTTTATTTTATTTTTTTCATTAGATTTTTAAAAATATTTCTTGCAAGTTGATTTTAAAATAGCTGAAGGAGACATATTGTTATCAAAGTCCAACAAGAACTATCTGAAGCAAAAACAAGTTAACCCTGTTTTTTTTTTTAATTTTCTTTTAACGTTTATTTATTTTTAAGACAGAGAGAGACAGAGCATGAATGGGGGAGGGGCAGAGAGAGAGGGAGACACAGAATTGGAAGCAGGCTCCAGGCTCTGAGCCATCAGCCCAGAGCCCGACGCGGGGCTCGAACTCACAGACTGCGAGATCGTGACCTGAGCTGAAGTCGGACGCTTAACCGACTGAGCCACCCAGGCGCCCCTTAACCCTGTTCTTTGAAGGTACCATGTACTCTTAAACCATTCTATCTGTGTGGTGCTCTTTCCTGCCTGGAGAGCCCCTTCTGAGCTCCTGGTAGCTGGCAAATATTTAGCTATCCATCAAGACTCAGAACAAATGACACTTGTCTGAGAATTATTCTCTCATTCTTTTTCTGCTTGGTGATCCTAGCACTGTACACATACTTCGATTTCTTCTCCTAAAATGTTCTGTGGTGGCAGTATTAGATAGTGTTAAAATATTTATAGGCTTTACAGGCAGATGGCTGTGGGGTCAAGTCCAATACCTTCTGACTGTAGGATTCTGGACAAGGTACAAACCTCTCTAAGGCTACATAACCTCATCTGTAAAATAGGGATATTAAATTTGACCTCAAAGGGTTTGAAGATTCAATGAGCTAATTTGCCTACAGAGGTCAGCATAGTGTCTGGTATACAGTAAGCACCTAATAATGGGCAGCTGCCGTATGCCTGTCTCTCTTACCAGGTAAAGGACTGTTGGAGGGACTCAGCCATGTCACTTGGCTTCTATCTATCACTAGGGATTAGTGCAGAGCCTGACATATTGAAGAGAAGATCCAGAAATGTTTGAGGATATGTTAGTTTCTGACAGAATAAGAAATGAAAAAAACTGCTCTGCAGACTAGAAATACATGATTGTTAGTATATAAACACGTGGACACAGACCTCCCCATATACTGTTCTCTTTAAGGTCTTTCCCAATATATTCATGGGCTCTTTCCTGATCTGCACTCTACCTTGTGAGCTGACCATACTTCGCGCAATCCTCACAGTCTCTGCTGGGTCCTCAACCTCACGCTGGGGACATTCACATCCAACCAACAAAGTTGCTGCAGCACTAAATGAGTTAATGTGTTCAACACACACAGCAGCATGCAATTAAGGGTAAGTTAAAAAAAAGAAGTCCCCTTCTTTGCGAAGACTTCCTCAACCCTACCAGATGGTGCCAGTCTTACCAGCTTTTGCAATTTTGTAACAAACTAATATTATCTTAGCACTTTTCACACTGTGTTCTGTCTCAGAGCAATTCAATGTAAGCCACTGAAAATAAAAAAAATAAGATACCACTCACTGAGTACGTTTGTTATTTGCCAAATGTTAGCACACACATACATTTTCTATACCAAGTGTTATAACCCTTTGAAGGAGTACTGTTATCCCCATTTCACAGCTGAGGAACCTTAGGCTTAAAGGGATTGATCAATAGATGTAAGGTCAGTCAGATATTAGGCAATGGGTAAGAGGGACCGCCATTCGTATTCCTAGTACACATGATATTCCTTGTAACACAGTAGAGCTTAACAATTGTGTGCTGACTAAATAAACAAAGGAGCATATTTAACATAAAAATTCAGTAAAATAAAGAGCAAGGCAATTACCAAATGATAACTTAATTTTAAAGCTTTTAGTTATCCCTATTATAAAAATTTCAAATATACACCAGATCCATTATCAACTAGGAATTCTCAAATAATATGTGAAAAAAGTAGTCTAGGACTTAGTGCCCACGTTTTGAGGCATCACAAACTAAATATCTGTATACAACGTAATAAAGAAATAATAAAGAATCCCTTTAGGCTGAGTTCCGTGGAACACCCAAATCCAGAAGTCAACTATTTTTATTCTCTCAGTCAGGAAAGGCGAACACAGTTAACTACATGAGACTACTTTCTATGAATAGAGCATTACATTTTCTGATTTACAGATTTGTTATTTAAAGTCTAGTCTCTCCTTCCTTAAAGTAAATTAAGTGTTCCCCAACAGTGTTAACATGACAAAATAAACCTCCCACAGGTAAAGATATTTAGTGTTCAGCCCTATTACGTGTTGAGATTGCCACATTAGGCTCTAGTGAATGTCAGGTAGCCTGATCTTGAGATATAAATAATCAGCAAGGGCAGGATGGCAGCTATCAGCTTGGGTCATGCAGGTTACTGAACAGAAGTCAGACGGTAACTAATTCTAGTCACTACTGAGCAGAATGGAATTTGAACCAATGACCCAGAGATGAAAGACTCTGACTCTCACTGGAAAAAAAAAAAAAAAAAAAGTACAACTTTCTCAGTACTAGGAAACTAAATTCTTAAAACTGGGTTAAAAGCCAAGATTTCCTCCATTTTTCTAAGTTTCCACACTATTTGTAGCAATGAAATAAATAAGCTGATGATTTTTGAGACATATTTAAAAATCCATTGGTTTGTCACCAGTTCACTGCAGATTTATCTATTATACTAAAGAGTATCTGGCCTGCTCTTGAGAAGTTTTATAATTAATTATGTGTGCTAAGCCCTAAACTTGGGCATCAATTTACTATTCCTTTGTGGAAAGAGAAAAGTTCACCATGTAATAACTCTGAAAATAACTTTTGCTTTATTATTGTCTGAGGGGACTAATAATTTAAGTTGTCAAAAAACAGCAATATCTGCTTGCTGTTAGTGAATGCAGCAGCAACATGGATCTCTGGGCAGTGCTGTTACATCAGCTCTCCCACTCTTTACCTAACTCATTTAAAATGGACAATAAAAGTTTTCTTTAATTAGCTACTGGTGTGCATTAACATGATCATGATTAAACCATAAAAACCAACTGTACATTACTCTGGTCCCCTCTTCCATGTGTTTTGAATTATTCTGTTTGAAAATGTACTTTGCGTCCCTTTTAAAAGTTCGACCTTCTGCTTTCAGAGAATTAAATGCATATTACTGTAGTGAAGAAGATAATGTTTCAGACCTCCAGGCATATATTAAACACACTGGCAGCACTTGAGACAAAATGCTTTACTTATTAGATACTTCCTATTCTAAACAGTGTCATCAAAGGCTAAAAACAAAATCCATATAAAAGCTGCACAATGCTTCCACACAGAACCCGTGCCAAAATCCCTGTACTTTCCAACTAATGAGGAAAGGATGTGTACTCTTAACATATGAATGTAAGATTTTCCAAGCATTCACTTTAGGAAACTGGGCTATTGATTCCATATGGGTTATGTTAAATGAAACTGTATTGGTAAAATAACCTTTAAGATATCTGGCATGATAACTATAATTAAACAATATTTAAAAGACTAAAACAAAAGGGAATTTGGTTCCACAATGGCTAATTAAAATAAAATGAAAAAACACAGCCATGCCATCTATCAAGATAAATTGTTATTGTTTAAGAACTATTTAAATACTGTTAAAATATACTTTTAGATAAAATCTGAAAGAGCTGGAAAAATATTTGTGGCTGAAAATGGATAGTTTGGTGAAGTAAAAAGTATAGGACTCTGAAATTTTATGCGGAGATAACAGCTTTAAAGCTTTGAGCACAACCAGATGGTACTTAAATCAGAGGAATTCTACGGTTTCACTATCAATGGGTTTCAATACGAGAAGATTTTCGATAGCTAGGAAAACACATCAAGTTGATAGTTTACTTCTTAGATCATTTCAGCGCATTTTCCCATCCTTTCCCAGCTGGCGGTGGCACACACCCTAGCCACCCAGGGAAAGGTGCTGAAAGCTGTACTGGGAGCTGGCGAGCTGGAGCCAATTCCTTCTTTTAATGCATGGAGATAGGTAAGTTTACTAGCTCACCCTGGAGTCTGGCGAGAGCCACAGTATCTCAGGAGCAGGGGCTAAAACCATACTTGAGTAGGTGACAATACCAAAGAATGTGTTAAAATAATTTCAAATGACATTAATTAGATGTTCTTCAGTAGCATTTGGGAGCACAGAAAGATAAGCTTGACTGACTGAAACTTCTGGTTTGGCCATATCAACGTTTTTATGGGCACATTCAAAAGTCAGCCTCATTAATAAAAATGCTTCACATAAATGGATATTTACATTGTTAAAGAAAAATATGTAGAAACCAACCTCTTGAGAATTAGCAAGATCTCAAACAAATACATTTTGTGCTCTGATGGATGACCAAAAAAAAGGGCAATTCAGCATCTATTCCAATGCTTTGTCATTTTAAGGAAACCTTCTTAACTATACACCAAGCACAGATATATCTACGTATTTTCCCACCTTCCTATTGTAATTATGGTTCTGTAACAGCAATGCAGAAGTAATATTTCCACCACGCGACAGTCATACTTTAACCTTCATCAGAATATCTTTTGCCGATCGGAAGATCATTTTTCACATCTTATAAATTATGAAAAATCAAGTGTGAAACCACAAAACCAAAGTGACAATCACTATCTGTATATCACTGTGACATTTACTCTGATTTTACTATCCCTGCTAAAATGTAGTAGTGTCTTCAAAGAAGTAAAGATCTTACACAAAATCAAATACAATACAAAATCAGTTACAGTATTTTAATGGCTTCACATACTGGAATTACAAAGAAGAATTTTTACAAGCTTGAGAAAATTATGTGCCTCACTGTCTAAACATTTGCAAACATACTCTTCTAGCTGCATCTTTTAGAAGTTTGGTTTTTGGGATGGGGTGGGGTACTGCTGCTGGGAGAAGGTCGTTGTATACTTTTAACCCCAAAACAGCCTACTTTGGAAGTTTTACATAAATAGCAAATTGTCGTAACTATTGGCAATACTTAATTTCTGCTGGATGAATTAATTTAATCAAGAAAACAAAGTTTATCTTTAAGTCTCAAATTTTCAGTGATGTCGGCATTGTACTTAATAAACTTGTTATCACTTTATGCATGAATTACCATAAGAGCTCAGTGATGTGCTAGGTAAAATTTAAGCACATGAAATTAACTAAAACATTATAAAGAATAAATTACCTTCTTTATGAAACATCTCAACTGTCACCAATCCATGTTATTTTTAACTTGAAAACCAAACTTGAACAAGCACTGGGTACTACAGATACACAGTGTTAGAAAAGAAGGGCTTTTTAGATTTTATTTCTCTAAGCCAAATGTTATACCAGATTCCACATAATATAATTGTTCCCAGTTGGACGGCAAAAAAAAGTTTTCACAATACTGCAGTAATTATGCAAAAGAGCAGAACTAATGACACCCATCACTGCTTAACAAATAGAATGGTAAAGAGTACTACAGTTTCAAGTTTTCCCTTTCATGAAGTTACTTTTCCGGCTCTTTGAAGTAACAGTATGAGGCCACTACAGCCTGCTAAGTGTCAGTTCACATATTCACATTTCAAGACCAGGGCTAAATGCAACAAAAGCAGCATGGTGATAGTCCAGGCAAGGTTGTGTTTTACTATATAGTCCATGTTTGGTCTATTGTTCTAATTAAAGTTGTAAAGTACAAAAACGGACCAGTTCTAAGTGCCAAACGGACTATATAAGACCTTGGTTATTATCAGTGTGTTTCAATATGGTAAGCCAAACAAACAAACAAACAAACAAACAGTCTACACACCAACCTCTCCACATAAGTTCAAATCATACTTCTTGAGATTTTATCTGCAGTGTTGACCTTTAGACTTTTGTGTCTGTCTGTCCTTTTTATACATATACGACTTCATAGCATAAACTTATTTTCAGGAGCTTCTAAATTCATGAAAAAAATTAGTCCCAGGTGAAACTTTGCATACAAGGCCTTAACTGAGAAACAGTTCTCATTCTCTCTCCCTCTCTCTCTCTATGTCTGTCACATATAAAATTAGAACAGGTTGGTCCTTTTTGTTCAAGGAGACTAGATCTAGTTGATTTATACTAACTTCTGAACTTAGGTTTGACTTGTTTGCTTTTTGTAATGATTCAGTTTTTAAAAAATAAAACTTAACACATTGTGGGAACTTGGATCTTTATCAAAACAGATGCCTCTACGTTAGAAAAAACACCCTGCTTTGAAATGACCACGATGTTAATTCTTAAAAAGTGGCTACTGTGTGTACCAGGTAACTACCTCTCATACTGATGAAATCCAAGGTTCATACCACTAATGTCAATGTGGAAACCATTTTGTCTCATGGCTGCTTAAAGATTTTCAATAGGATTAAATCAGCTGCAAGTCCTTATTATATCAGGGTTTACAATTGTGTCTGAGCTAGAGTCTGTTTCTCATAGAATTTTACTCAGAGACGGACTTAGATTGGCTCCTTAGAGCTAGTCTGATTTTACTAGAAACAACTGTATCACATCAGCCACTCTCATAAACTTGCCGTAAGATTGAATCAGCCCTGACCCTGAAGCAGATGAAAGTTTACCGAGCCTATGCATTCTCTGTAAGAGTCACAGAAAAGTTTGCATGTAGTTTCTGCAGAAGGGCAGAAGTAGAATATGCTTATTAACTATTCCAGTGGTCCTTTGCCTTGCAACTCTGAACCTGATAAGAGTTCTGATAAGAAAATTATAGGTGAACTTGGTGAAATTTCTATTGATAAAAATACATACAAACTCTTGATTATTTTATCCTTCAAATCGCATATAGTCCTTTAAGGAAACTATGAAGGGTTTATGGAAGTGATGCCAGAGCATGCTCTTAAAACTAATCTTCCCCTCATTTTCAGTACAACTTAAAAACAATGAAAAGGGTTTAAGTATATCCATAATTAACTTTATCCAATAGCTGGTTTTCATTGCCAAACAGAAAATAGTTGACAAAAATATTGAGCTGATTTTCATTATCATATATTCTATTTATTAAATCTAAACAAATCTGGTTCGGTTAACTGTAGATTCTCTTCAAAGTAAACCTGAATCTCAGTAGTCTCCACCACTTAGCTGATTTTATTGAAATCCATCAAGACATAGAATAGAGGTTCACTTACTAACTTTTATTGGCTACCCTTTAACTTCATGATAGCAGATCAAATCCAAACTGAACTAAAGCTACATATTGATTCTGTTTGTCCTATGTTATCAATACCTTAATGATGCAATGGACAATGGACTTGAAATGCAAAATGGTCAAGATGTTAGAGAAAAACGTTTGCTTATGCCCTGCAGCCAATTCTTCTTTTCCATTAGAAGAACTTTGTTCTGTGCTGCTACTCCATAAAAATCATCACTAAAATGACCTTCCACACAAACTGCTTTGATCATAACCTCTCCTTTTAATCCCTAGAAATTTGAAGTATTCTCTAAACCAAGTAAATACTGTATTCCTAACAATAGTTGGGGTCAGCTGGCCCTACACCATCAGTTAATTTTCATATCCTTATATGTCCTAAGTAATATTTGCTGTTCTAAGAAAACAACTTACTGTATATTAATGAAGGTAATCCAACATATATCTTAAGGATATTCTTGACCATGTGGAACTGTCTGCATAAAAGTTTAGAAGTTAAAAAAAGAAAATGTTAGATTACCTCCTCCCAAATATCAAGCATCAACTCTACAAACATTAAAGTAGGAAGCAAGTCTGGAAACTCAGGAGAAAACTTTCTCAAAAAGCTTTTAAATTTTTCATAAATTTTAATCATAGCAGCTATAAGAGTACTAACTGATCTTACCACAATGTCTCTCGTTAATACTAAATTTCAGAAAATCATATTCATAACAGCTTACCAAATTAGCATCATTAAAGAGGAGTGTTCTTAGTATTTAAAATTTGTATCTCTCTAAACTACTTAAAGAATAAAGATTCTATTTTTTTAATGATATTTATAAGGTAATGTTATTCAGTCAAGTACGGTTAATGTTTGGACTTTAGCTATAATAATTTTATTGTGATAAAATACTTCCTTAACTTCTTGAAGATGGAGCAAATGTCAAAATTATTAAGCAAAATGTGTAAAAAGTATTTCACATTTATTCATTCAACAAATTTTTACTGAGCATATACTATGTTCCACACACTACTAGGGATATAGCAGAAACAAAGTCCTTGCCTTCATGGAGTTTACATCCTAGTGGGGAAATCAGATCATAAAATTTTACGCAACACACACACACACACACACACACACACACACACACACACACCTGTTTTTTGCTGATGGACTGGATTGCTGGATATTATGAGAGAAAGACAGGAGACAAAAGTGATTTGAATTTTTTGGCCTGAGCAATTACAAGAACGGAAAAAGAGGATTCTCCAGGTAATGCAAGTAGCTTCCCAAACTATGTGTTATGCTAATGCTTTAACAATCCATCTTCCAAACTTTGCCTATTTCCCCAAGAGTCATAAATGACCACAGTGATCCTCACCACCATACCCAAAGTCCCAAAGGACTCTCTAGTTTAATTATGATGGCTTCCTAGTTCTTCTAGCAAACCAAACCCCAGTCAGCTGAGAACCATGCAAGAGAGGGCTATTATTAGAGATGGTTTTCTGGGGATGAGCTTAGACCTCATTCTGCACAAACACTTGGGAGGACAAAATAGTGGGAGTCATGTCACATCCCCAGAAAATCAAAACGAGATGCAGAATATTTTTTGGGAGGAATTTGGCCTTGGAACAGCTAAGACTGAGAATATTAGTGAGTTGAGTTGGAGAAAGGAAGGAGAGAGGGCTGGACTCTTACAAGACCTTCCTATTTCTAACTGCTTTTGAGCATTTCAACTTGTATGTCCCATTATAAACATTATGCATCTAAAAGATCACCATAGGTCTAGGTCTAAGAGGGCGGTGGCATCTGGGTACTGGGTTTCTGGGCTGGTAGGATGGTCCTGGGCACAGCTCACATGTGGAAAGTCCTCACCTACTTCTTAGTGCTCCCTGGCATAGGAGTGAGCATGCTCAGTGTCTTCCTGAATTTGCATCACAGACAGCACAAGAGACCTGAGTTTGTCACCTACCTCCATCTCCATACCAGGTCCAAGTCCTTTCCCTGGGAAGATGGTAATTATACTCTCTACCAGAACTCTCACGTGAATCCACTTCTGACTATGAATATGAATAAAGAGAACTTGGACCACTACCCAGTGTGGACCACAGCACTGGTATGGTTATACACATAGACCAGAAAAGTATATGGGACCTTAAGCTCACCTTCCTTCTTTTTTTTTTCCCCCTTTGTCATTTTCTTTTTTTTTTTTTTCAATATATGAAATTTATTGTCAACTTGATTTCCATACAACACCCAGTGCTCATCCCAAAAGGTGCCCTCCTCAATACCCATCACCCACCCTCCCCTCCCTCCCACCCCCCATCAACCCTCAGTTTGTTCTCAGTTTTTAACAGTCTCTTATGCTTTGGCTCTCTCCCACTCTAACCTCTTTTTTTTTTTTTTTTCCTTCCCCTGCCCCATGGGCTCCTGTTAAGTTTCTCAGGATCCACATAAGAGTGAAACCATATGGTATCTGTCTTTCTCTGTATGGCTTATTTCACTTAGCATCACACTCTCCAGTTCCATCCACGTTGCTACAAAAGGCCATGTTTCATTCTTTCTCATTGCCACATAGTATTCCATTGTGTATATAAACCACAATTTCTGTATCCATTCATCAGTTGATGGACATTTAGGCTCTTTTCATAGTTTGGCTATTGTTGAGAGTGCTGCTATAAACATTGGGGTACAAGTGCCCCTATGCATCAGTACTCCTGTATCCCTTGGGTAAGTTCCTAGCAGTGCTATTGCTGGGTCATAGGGCAGATGTATTTTTAATTTTCTGAGGAACCTCCACACTGTTTTCCAGAGTGGCTGCACCAGTTTACATTCCCACCAGCAGTGCAAGAGGGTTCCTGTTTCTCCACATCTTTCCTTACTTGTTTCAACTGTTCACCAGTATACTGATATTCCATTCCTTTGCTTATGGCAGGAGATAGCTTAAATAAATAGATTGGCAAAAAATAAAATTGAAATAAATAAATAAAACATTACCATATCATTCTAAACTACCTTTTCCCTAAAATATCACCTTTATAAGTTAACTTCTTTTTTGTTCCTTCCCAAAGTTCAAATATTAAATACACCTTTCGGTTCCCTACCAAGTACTGCTGGTCATTCCTTCATTTCAGTAATTACTCTTGTTGTTTTTCCTTTGTATTTTTTATTCTTACTGGCCCTTCCCAGTTTCCCCACTGGCTAATTACCTGAGTTCCTTAATTAGTTTCTTTCACTGGTCTTTCTCTTTCCTAACCTATCCCATATAGTACTGCCAGATTACTCTTCTCAAAACAGTTTAAATATTTACTTACAAACACTTGTCCCACTAGAATGTAAGGTTATTGAAAACAGACTTTTTGAGCGTCTATAATTCTACTTTATCACCAACACCCAAAATAGTGGTTGGTACACAGTAGGCATTCCATAAATATTTAATGTATGAATTAAGAAAAAAAAAAAAACCTGAAGTGAATAATTTGCAAAGTGCTTATTTAGGTCCCTGGGTGAAAAAGGAGACACAAGGATCAGTTAAATTGGAGCCTGCCTTCTAGGTTAGAGATACTTTACTAAAGATGCTTTTAGAACACGTCTGTTCCAAGACTGAAAGAAACCAGGATTTGGACTTGTTCAAATGGCAGTAAGAGCACTGAGGCTGAAGGAACCACATAAATAAAAAAGGGACATTTCCCTGATAAGGAGCCATGTTGAACATCTTTTCGTGTGCCTGTTGGCCATCCGGATGTCTTCTTTAGAGAAGTGTCTATTCATGTTTTCTGCCCATTTCTTCACTGGGTTATTTGTTTTTCGGGTGTGGAGTTTGGTGAGCTCTTTATAGATTTTGGATACTAGCCCTTTGTCCGATATGTCATTTGCAAATATCTTTTCCCATTCCGTTGGTTGCCTTTTAGTTTTGTTGGTTGTTTCCTTTGCTGTGCAGAAGCTTTTTATCTTCATAAGGTCCCAGTAATTCACTTTTGCTTTTAATTCCCTTGCCTTTGGGGATGTGTCGAGTAAGAGATTGCTACGGCTGAGGTCAGAGAGGTCTTTTCCTGCTTTCTCCTCTAGGGTTTTGATGGTTTCCTGTTTCACATTCAGGTCCTTTATCCATTTTGAGTTTATTTTTGTGAATGGTGTGAGAAAGTGGTCTAGTTTCAACCTTATGCATGTTGCTGTCCAATTCTCCCAGCACCATTTGTTAAAGAGACTGTCTTTTTTCCACTGGATGTTCTTTCCTGCTTTGTCAAAGATGAGTTGGCCATACGTTTGTGGGTCTAGTTCTGGGGTTTCTATTCTATTCCATTGGTCTATGTGTCTGTTTTTATGCCAATACCATGCTGTCTTGATGATGACAGCTTTGTAGTAGAGGCTAAAGTCTGGGATTGTGATGTCTCCTGCTTTGGTCTTCTTCTTCAAAATTACTTTGGCTATTTGGGGCCTTTTGTGGTTCCATATAAATTTTAGGATGGCTTGTTCTAGTTTCGAGAAGAATGCTGGTGCAATTTTGATTGGGATTGCATTGAATGTGTAGATAGCTTTGGGTAGTATTGACATTTTGACCACACTCAGATATCACCTCACGCCAGTCAGAGTGGCCAAAATGAACAAATCAGGAGACTATAGATGCTGGAGAGGATGTGGAGAAACGGGAACCCTCTTGCACTGTTGGTGGGAATGCAAATTGGTGTAGCCGCTCTGGAAAGCAGTGTGGAGGTTCCTCAGAAAATTAAAAATAGACCTACCCTATGACCCAGCAATAGCACTGCTAGGAATTTACCCAAGGGATACAGGAGTACTGATGCATAGGGGCACTTGTACCCCAATGTTTATAGCAGCACTCTCAACAATAGCCAAATTATGGAAAGAGCCTAAATGTCCATCAACTGATGAGTGGATAAAGAAATTGTGGTTTATATACACAATGGAATACTACGTGGCAATGAGAAAGAATGAAACATGGCCTTTTGTAGCAACGTGGATGGAACTGGAGAGTGTGATGCTAAGTGAAATAAGCCATACAGAGAAAGACAGATACCATATGGTTTCACTCTTATGTGGATCCTGAGAAACTTAACAGAAACCCATGGGGGAGGGGAAGGAAAAAAAAAAAAAAAGAGGTTAGAGTGGGAGAGAGCCTAAACATAAGAGACTGTGAAAAACTGAGAACTGAGGGTTGATGGGGGGTGGGAGGGAGGGGAGGGTGGGTGATGGGTATTGAGGAGGGCACCTTTTGGGATGAGCACTGGGTGTTGTATGGAAACCAATTTGACAATAAATTTCATATATTAATAGTGAAAAAAAATAAAAAAAAAATAAAAAAGGGACAAAAGACAGAAAAGAGAGTGGGTAAGTGTATGGCAAAGGAAACACCCCATCTGGCTCAAACAAGAGAGGTATTGATGGGAAGGGCGGAAGATGAGGCTGGAAAGGCAGGAAAAGCAAGATTCTAGGTGGCAGTTAAGGAAACTGAATTCTTAGTTTTATGCCAGTCTTCCTTAAACTATAGCCTTTTGGCCACCTGAATCAGAATAACCTAGGGCACCTGTTAAAACAGAGACTCTCCGGCCTCATGCCAAAAAGCATGTTACCTGAAGGTGACACCTGGTGAGCTGAACTTATAACAAACTTCCAGTAATATTTATGCACACTAATATTTGAGAAACACTGCTATATACAGTGGAAAACTAAACTTTCTAAGCAAATAAAGGACAAACAGTGCTTGGGAAAAATAAATGTAATCAAAATGTGCACTGGGAGTAGAGATTGGAGGGCAAAGAGACTGCAGGTAGCACCACCATTGAGAAAGCAATTGGCCAGATGACCAAGATGGGGATGTGAAATTAAGTAATCATAGCATAATGGGCATTTCCCCTATGAAGCCTTCCCTTTATGAGCCCACAATAACTCCTCTCTCTCTTACAGTCCTGTAGGACATACTGTCTTTATCATTTATCTGGTACTTAGCATATACTACCTTCTACTGCTATTTTCTTTTAAGCCTTCCCTTCTATCTACTAACTAGATTGTAAGATTCTTGAGTCCAGAAACATGTTATGCTCATTTTTGTAAATCCTGTGCACAAAATATGCATACAAGGTGAGATACATATACTGGATGACCACGATGCTGGTGATTAAGATGGCAACACTGATAACCTAACTAGTTGATTCCCTGATATTCTCTAAAGCAATAACAATGCACAGATAGCATTTACTGCCTGCTTAGAAGGTGCACTTTTCTATGTGCACTTAATATACGTTAGACACTTTTCTATATCAATTCATTTAATCCTCAGAACAACTCTGCAAAGTAGGTACTATTATTATCCCCATTTTAAGATAAAGAAACTGAGGGGACGCCTAGGTGGCTCGGTAGGTTGAGCATCCAACTCTTGATTTCAGCTCAGGTCATGATCTCACTCACGGTTGTGAAATGGAGCCCTGCGTTGGGCTCTGTGTTGAGCGTGGACCCTTTGAGCTTCTCTTTCTCGCTCGCTCTCTCTCCCCCCATCCCTCTCCCCACTTGCATGCTCTAAAAATAAAAAAAATCGGGGTGCCTGGGTAGCTCAGTCAGTTAAGCATTTGATTCTTGATTTCGGTTCAGGTCATGATCTCATGGTTAGTGGGTCTGAGCTTCCACTGGGCTCTGCAATGATAGCACAGAGCCTGACTGGGATTCTCTGTCTCCCTTTCTCTTTCTCTAAAAAAATAAACATTAAAAAATTTTTTTTAAATTTAAAAATAAAAAAAGATAAGGAAACTGGGGCCCAGATAACTTGTGCAAAATCACACAAAATTAAACATACATGTGTTAAGTGGTGTAGCTGATATTTGAACACAGGGCTCATTGTAAAACCATAATCTACAGGGGCACCTCAGTGGCTCAGTTGGTTGAGCATCTGACACTTGATTTCGGCTTAGGTCATGATCTCATGGTCGTGGGATCGAGTCCTGTGTTGGGCTCTGCTCTGACAGCACAGAGGCTGCTTGGGATTCTCTCTTCCTCTTTCTCTGCCCTTCTCTCTCTCTCTCTCTCTCTCTCTCTCTCTCTCTCTCTCTCTGTCTCTCTCTTTCTCTCTCAAAATAAATAAAATAAACTTATAAAATCATAATCTACATAGTCTCTATTGAGGACCTTTATTTGTTTCTTTCATAGCTCTTACCACAGTTTAAAAATTTTGTAAATCTTGTTGCTGTTGTTAACATGTCTCCCTAACTAGATGGCAAGATCCATAATTACAGGGACAAGTCAATTTTGCTCACTATTACATATCAAGTGTTAAGCATTCAGTACATGCTCTACAAATATACACTTTGTAAATGAATGAATGAATGAAAAAATAAGGAAAAAGAAGTAGGACAAAAGAGTGGAGGAATGAAGCAACACATACCATTATGAGTACCTTAGGGACCAGCAAGGCTTTTATTACTGATTTCAGACACATGGCTTCCCAGAGAAAGCCTTCATCAATATATGAATGTATTTTGAAATGCTGAAAGGAAAAATCCATTTGCAAGGTGCTGGGACCAGGTGTGTCTATTTTAGCAGTCACTGAATTCAAGAACAGGAAGCAGAGCTTGGAGATAGAGCACTGCACTAGGGAACTGAAGAGCTGGCTGAGTTCCACTGTTTCCACTAAGTCACACCTGTGTGCAGCTATGTGGGAAAAAACTGTCTTTGTTCACAGCTCTCCTTTTGTCGACATTGAGTTAAAATAGGGTAATCTAGGCCAAATTCAAATTCTCAGTTCAGTGCATCTGAGTCATGCTTCTGAGAGCTGGAAGAGGTTCTGGAGCTCATTGTTTCCAGAGATTTTCAAACTACTTTATAGTCATAGTACTCTTTTTTCAAAGAAACTCTTGTGGGGTGATGGGGTAGTGGGTAGGGACAGGTAGTCAATATGCACAATACGGAAAACAGATAAAAGCAAAGTTACCCTAGGATGGTTGTATCATGAGTGTGACAGGCCACTCATCACAGCAAGTACACTCCTTAATCCCCATCACTTACTTCATCCATCTCCCCACTCACCTCCATTCTGGTAACCATCAGTTTGTTTTCTATAGTTAAGAGTCTATTTCTTGGTTTGCCTCTCTCTCTTTTGCCTTTGTTTTGTTTCTCAAATTCAACTTCTGAGCAAGATCATATGGTACTTGTCTTTCTCTGATGTATTTCGCTTAGCATAATATTCTCTATCTCTGTCCATGTTGTTGAAAATGGCAAGATTTCATTCCTTTTTTATGGCTAATATTCCATTGGCCATATGTCACATCTTTATCCATTCATCAGTCGATGGACACTTGGTCTGTTTTCATAATTTGACTATTGCAGATAATGCTATTAACACTGGCATGCATGTACCCCTCTGAATTAGTATTTTTGTATTCTTTGGGTAAGTACCTAGTAGTGCAATTGCTGGATTATAGGGTAGTTCTATTTTTAACTTTTTGAGGGTCCTCCATACTGTTTTCCAGAGTGGCCGCACCAGTTTGCATCCCACCAACCACGCAAGAGGGTTAGGATTCCCCTTGCTCCACATCCTCACCAATGCCTGTTGTTTCTTGTGTTGTTGATTTTAGCCATTCTGATAGGTGTGAGGTAATATCTCATGGTAGTTTTCATTTGTATTTCCCTGATGCTGAGTGATGCTGAGTATTTTTTCATGTGTCTGTTGGCCATCAATATGTCTTCTTTGGAAAGAAATGTCTGTTCATGTCTTCTGCCCATTTTTTAATTAGGTTATGCATTTTTTGTGTGTTGAGTTGTAGAAGTTTTTAAATATTTGGGATACTAGTCCCTTTATCAGATATGTCATTTGCAGATATCTTCTCCCATTCTGTAGGTTGCCTTTTAGTTTTGGTGATTGTTTCCTTTGCTGTGTGGAAGAAGCTTTTTATTTTGATCAAGTCCCAATAGTTTATTTTTGCTTTTGTTTCCCTTGCCTCAGGAGACATATATAGAAGGAAGCTGCTATGGCTGATGTCAAAGAAGTTACTGCCTGTGTTATTCTCTAGACTCTCTATGGTTTCAGGTCTCACATTTAAGTCTTTCATACATTTTGAATTTATTTTTGTGTATGGTGTAAGAAAGTGGTTTAGCTTTATTCTTTTGCATGTTGCTGTCCACTTTTCCCAACACTCCTTGTTGAAGAGACTGCCTTTACCCCAGTGAATAGTCTTTCCTGTTTTGTTGAAGATTAATACACCATATAATTGTGGGCTAATTTCTGGGTTGTCTATTCTGTTCCACTGGTCTTTTTGTCTATTTTTGTGTCAGTACCATTCTGTTTTGATTCCTACAACTTTACAATATGGTAATCTGAAATCTAGAATTGTCATGCCTCCAGCTTTGCTTTTCATTTTCAAGGTTGCTTTGGCTATTTAGGGTCTTTTGTGGGTCTATACAAATTCCATCATCAGTGGGATTTATTCCTGGGTTGCAAGGGTGGTTCAATATTTGCAAATTAATCAACATGATGCATCACAACAAAAGATTCAATCATTTCAACAGATGCAAAAAAAAGCATCTGATAAAGTATAACATTCATTCATGATAAAAGCTCTCAACAAAGTAGGTTAGAGGGAACATACTGAACATAATAAAGACCATATATGAAAAACCCAGAGCAAATATTATCCTACATGGGGAAAAACTGAGAGCTTTCTCTCTATGTCCGGAACAAGAAAGGGATGTCCGCTCTCCCCCCTGTTATTTAATGCAGCACTAGAAGCCCTAGCCACAGCTATCAGACTGATGAAAGACTGAAAAATAAAAGGCATCCATATCAGAAATGTATAAATCCTTTTTGCAGATGATAATATATATAGAAAACCTGAAAGATTCAACCAAAACACTAGAACGTCTAATGAATTTCGTAAGGTCTCATGATACAAAGTCAAGGTGCAGAAATCTGTTGCATTAATATACACGAATAATGAAGCAGCAGAAAGAGAAATTAAGAAACAATATTTGGATTGGAAGAACAAATATTGTTAAAGTGTCTATACTACCCAAAGCAATCTACACATTTAATGCAATCCCTATCAAAATATCAACAGCATTGGGGTGTCTGGGTGGCTCAGCTGGTTAAGTGTCTGACTTTGGTTCAGGTCATGATCTCATGGTTCATGAGTTCGAGCCCTGCATCAGTCTCTATGCTGACAGCTCGAAGCCTGGAGCCTGCTTCAGATTCTGTCTCCTTCTATCTCTGTTCCTCCCCTGCTTGTGCGCGCTCGCTCTCTCTCTCTCTCTCTCTCTCTCTCTCAAAAATAAAGATTAAAACAAATTTTTTAATTAAAAAAATATCAATAGCATTTTTCACAGAACTAGAATAATCCTAAAATTTGTATGGAACCACAAAAGAATGATTGATATAGTTTTTAAATATATGCTTTACAGAGATAATAATTCACATGCCAAACAATTCATCTATTTAAAGTATACAAATCAATGTTTTTCTTCCAAGTTTTCATTTAAATTCCAGTTAGTTAACACAGTATAATATTAGTTCCAAGTATAGAGTAATTCAACACTTCCATATAAACGCCTAGTGCTCCTCCCAAGTGTCCTCTTTAATACCATCACCTGTTTAACCCATCCCCCAGCCCACCTCCCTCTGGTTACCTTCAGGTTGTTCTACAGAGTTAAGAGTCTGTTTCCTGGTTTTCCTCCCCCTACTCCCCCATGTTTGTTTGTTGCTTAAATTCCACATATGAGTGAAATCATGTGCTTTTTGCCTTTCTCTGGCATATTTCACTTAGCATAATATTCTCTAGCTCCATCTACATCATTGCAAATGCCAAGATTCCATGATTTTTTATGGCTGAGTAATGTTCCATTGTATGGACATATATACGCATATATATATGTGTGTGTGTGTATATATGCATACATATACACACGCGTATACATACGTATATGTATATATATATTCTTTACCCATTTATCTGTTGATGGACATTTGGGCTTTGGTATATTTACAGGATTGTGTAAACATAACCATAGTCAATTTTGCAACATTTGTCAGTCCCAAACAAAATGCCATATCCATTAACAATCACTTTCTTACCTCATTTTTCTCCCTCCCTGCCAGTCCTTAGCAGCCACTGTTTTACTTTCTGTCTCTATAGATAGGCCTATTCTACACATGTCGTGTAAATGAAATCATATAGTACATGGTCTTTTGTGTCTGGAATCTTTCACTTCGCACGGTGTAAAGTTCATCCACGTTGTAGCATTCCTTTTTACGGCTGAGTAATATTCCATTTTATGGATACGTTACATTTTATTTATTCATTCATTAGTTGTGGGACACTTGGGTTGCTTCTACTTTTTGTTATTATGAATAGTGCTGCTATACATAGTCAGGTACCAGTTTTTGTGTGGACGGATGTTTTTACTTCTTTTCATTACATACGTAAGAGTAGAACTGTGTGTATATATATATATATATATATATATATATATATATATATACACACACACACACACATATATGTATGTATATATATAGAGAGAACTGTATATATATATAGAGAGAGAGAGTAGAACTATATATATATTTGACTCTATGTTTAATCTTTTGAGGAACTGCCAGACCTTTTTCTAAAACAGCTGCAACATTTTACATTTTTACCAAGTGTATGAAGGTTACAATTTCTCCACATCTTTAGCAACACTGGTTATTATCTGTCTTTATGATTACAGACATCTTAGTGGGTGTGAGGTGGTATCTCATAAGTGGTGCTGATTTCCATTTCCCTGATGGCTGATGATATTGATAGTTTCTTCATGCACCTATTGGCCATATGAATACCTTCTTTGGAGAATGTTTATTCAGATCCTTACCCCATTTTTTGTAATTGGGTTAAGTTGCATAGTTTTAGCTCTTACATGTAGGTCCAGATCCATTTTATGTTAATTTTGTACATGGTGCTTATTCTTTTAATTTCTATAAAGTCAATATTCACATCCCCTCTTTTATTTCAGATTTTAGTAATCTGAGTCTTCTTTTTATTGCTAAGTCCAGCTAAGAGTTTGTCACCTTTGCTGATCTTTTCAAAGAACTGAATTTTGGTTCTGCTGATTTTCTCTATTGCTTTTCTATCTCCCCTTGACATTTTATAGAAACCTTAGAGAAAGTAGAGTTCGGGGCTAAGGCAGTAGAAGCTTCCTACCCATCCCTTCATTCAAATGACCACAATATCTGGGATGGCCCAAGCCAGTCCTTTTATTCACACCTGTTGTTTTATTTATCAATAGTGTGCACTATTATTTCTCAAATTTTCCGGTTCAGATGATAAATTATATGGTCACATACCAAGAGCTCTGGGCTGAAATGGGATTTTCTGTAGATTCTATCCAGCTTCCTTCCAGTCCCATCTTTTTGAATATTCTCTGTGGTCCTGGCCTCAGGGATAAAGTAAAAAAGGTGAAATAAAGAAAATACAAACCGCGGATTGAAGAGACACAGTTGTAGTGAGATTGGTGTGAAAAAAGAAGTTTTTGAGAATTCTCGCCAACTAACAAAAAAAGGAAAAGAGTTCTTTGTCTTTATTTGTGTCTCTCTGTCACTGTTCTTTTTATTCTTTTATAAACAAGTACAAATTGAGGTTGAGGTCATAGACAAATATTCTCAAGAACTGCTGTGGATAAAGCAGTCTGTCTTCATCGGTTACTGACTTAACCATGGGGCAGGGCCCTATATTCTATTTTCCAACTACACGTGTGCACATACTCTTTCCCAGTGAAGACAGCATTCCTTAGGACAATGCCACTCTTCCGAAGGGGAAGGAATATTCTTACTTTTGAAAGAGAGGTTACAGGTCTAAGGGCTCAAGAAAAGACAAGGATCACACTACTTCCTTTTGCTCCATGCCTCCCCACACCTAATCAGCGTACCCAAACGCTGCAAGATGCCAATAATTCACCTTCTATTCCATTCTGTTTGTCCTTTCCCCATTCTGTCCTAGACCCATACTCTCCATGGGGCAGGAGATGGTTTTGTGGTTCCATCTACTTCAGGCACCTCTGCTTTTCCTAACATAGCCAAAGGCATATATGCAAACGAACAAATACACTTTTATCAATTACTGCACTGTATTTCATTCACAACAGGAATCTGGAAACTGTACATTCAGTATTTCTAGAAAAACTCAGCACTAATTAAGGAGAATTAAATACATTTAGTGTACTTCATTTCAATCTTAAAATAATTTGTTCCTTATTAGTCTAGGAATCTGATCTGTTGTGTTGACTTGATTATCACATGTTACTCAAAAGACTTGATTTTATTTTCACCAAATGTGCTTACTTTTTTCCTGCTGTATTGGTCTTTAGACTATTTCAGAGAGGGTATTTTAGGAACTGAGATTTTAAAATATTTTACAAGAACCTGTTTGTTAACAATAATTTGTTTGATATCAAAGTTAAGTCACAATGAAAAATCTGGTATGTTCAAGGTTTTCACTGGAACTAAAATGCTTATTAAAAGTCATGGAAAAATATTACTGCTAGTTTTGGCAATAAAACACAATGATGAAACAAAGCTTCCCGAACAATGTAAAGACAGTGGGACAGTGACTCAAGGCACTGGCAGATATTTTATTTTGATACTTAATGCAGTTCACAGAATACCAGCTGAATTTGTTCTTAGGAACACATTTAAAAAATGGCAGTGATGGATTTTCAGGCCTGGTTACACCTACCAGGAAAATGACGCAACCATTATTCACCTCTTCCAACTATGGTTTTTACTGGCATCTTCTATGAGTTACACTTTGGCACTCTTCTAAACATCATCAGGCCACAAGCTCGGTCTAAATCAAATATTTTTACAAACTAAACAATCCAGTGCTAAAAACTACCCAAATTACAAAGACCTAATGCTGTTTCCGTTCCAAAGAATAGGCTATTTTATAGGGGAAAAAAGTGCTTACTACATTAAAAGGGAAATGGAGCTTCAACCCAAAAAACCTAGGCGATCTAGAGCACGAAAAAACCAGTTAGGATCAATCCTGCACTGGCCACCAACTGACAGACATAACCTGTTAATGACCTTTTCCAATCTCTGTATCTTATGGGCCCACAAAATAGATTATCTAGGCAAGTCAGTTCATCTAGTATCTAGTTAAGTTAGTTTCATACAGAAAAATATCTGTTCATAGACATAGTCTACATTCCTAATTCTGGCTAACATTTTTGCAAATGTGAGCCACTATTCACATTATTACTGCAAAAGAACAAGTCCAAGTATATGTCCTACTAACGATAGGTGAGGACCATTATCTCTGCATGTGGAGAGTACCTGATTTTCAAAAAGCTGAGGGAATACACACAAGCAATGCTGGCAAGCAAAACTTAAACCAGTGAAACTTTCATTTTCCCTCATTAAATACAGATATACTAAAGTATATTCTTTGTAGTTGCTGCAGATTTTAATTTGAAATTAGTTACACAGTGCCTGGTACATAATACACATGTTGAACAATACTTGTTGAAAAAATGAATGCAAAATATCTCGTTCCCTTACAAATCTGGAAAAGCCATATCATGTCAAGTATTAGTTATTACATAAGTAATATTTAGGAAGCCATAGCAATTACATCATACATTCTCCTTTCCCTTGAATAACAAAGACCATTAGTCTTTACCTGAGGAATTTTGTAACCAGACTAACTCTTCAGCTCTACTGATCTCTCTTGTTTCTATCACCTCTATTGATAGTTTTATTGCATAGGGCATTATATTGGTCAACGGCTGTCAGAACCAGCATAGGAGGATCTCCTCAACAACGGTAAAATCTTTGTTTAGAGACATTCATTAAATACATCCATCATTTATTCATTTAACACATTGGTACCGAGCTCCTGCTACGTGTCCAATAATTTTAGGCATGGAAGATGCATCAATGAACAAAAAACCAAACTGAAACAAACCCCCAAAACCTGTTCTTGTGGAGCCTACATTCTAATAAGTAGAAGTAATAAATCTAATAAGTAAACCACACAGTATGTTACTAAATCAGAGGTAGTGTGAGAAAAACAAAAGCAGGTAGGGGACATCAGGATTTCCACAGAAGGACAGAAATTTTCAAAAGGGTGGTCTTGGTAGGCCTCATTAAAAAGGAGACATCTGAGCAAGGAGCTACTGGGAAAGGTCCCCACAGGGGCCTGGTGGCAGGAATCGTGCTAGGCATGCTCCAGAAATAGCAAGGGGGCCAGTGCAGCTGGAGCAGAATAGGAGCGCTCTCCGAGGAGCACTGGGAAGCACAGTAAGAGTAGAGGTCTGAGACTAATGGAGGAGCCAGACCATACAGGTCCTGGAAAGCCACTGCTGTCAAGACTTCAACTTTTCTCTGAGAGAAACAGGAGCCAGTGAAGAAAGCTTTTGAGAGGACAACAGAAATATTTAGCTTAGGTTTTAAAAGGATCTCTGGCTGCTGTTTTGAGAATATGAGGCTGAGATAACAGAGTACAAAAAGGAGATGAGTCAGGAAGCTATGTACCTAGCCATGTAGGTGAGACATGATGGCTTGGGCCAAGGCAAATGGGGAAGGTGGTGAGAAGAAGTTGAATTCTGGATATATTTTGAAGGTAGAGCCAAACAGGATTTGCTGACACATTAGATATGATATATCATTGAAAAGGAGGGGAGTAAGACTTCACAAATTTTGGCTTTAGCAACTGGAAAAATGGGAGTTGTCAATGACTGATATGAAAAAAAAAAAACTATGGGTGGAGTAGGTCTGAAGGAAGAGAAAGATCAGGAGTTCCATTTTGAACATGTTAACCTCATAGGGTGAAATGGCATAATCTTCACATTACAATCCCAGTTCATTCTCCTCATCATACATTTAATGTAGATTAAAAATAAATCTATGGCATTTTTTCAGGCATGCTAGTTAGAATTGTACTGGAAACGTTACGTATCTTTTATTCATTAGAACCAACAGTTTTCTCACTACAGTAGCTGGAAATTCTAGTCTACCAGTTAGAAGTGAAGTTCCTGCTTGCCTTCCACTTCCCAAAACCAAATGTGTTTACAGCTTCTTGTCTCCTAGATTCAAGAACAATTTGGGCAAGATGAAATGGCTCTGGAATTAGAATCAGAGGATCTATAGGTCAAACTCTGGTTCTTCCACCTACCTGTGAGGGGGCCTTAACATCTTTGTATCTCACTGATGACAACATAAAATAAATAAAACACCTACATTATAGGAATGGTGTGAGATTACATTAAATGATATAAGTGAACAAGTTCCATGCATTTTAAAGAGTTATACCAATGTTAGAAGCTATTTATATTGCCTATAGCTTGCCAAACATTTTACACATGACTTTTCTATTTCTTTTGCTCATTCATTCATTCACGCATCCCACCATCTTACATAAAGGAATGAAGTTCTTGGAATAATCTCTTAACAAATTGGTGAAAGACTTCTGAGAAACTTTCTGGGGGTTTCTTCACCCTTTTTACTCTATGCCCTTCTAAGAGCTGCTTAGACAGTAGTTATCTTATCTTAATGATATACTTTACATGGGTCTGATTCCATTACAGTGAATTCTGCAACTGAACATTTGTTAAAATGAAAGGACAAAAAAGTCCTGGTAAAATAATAGCAGGCAACCTGCTAAAATGGAAACAGCAATGAAAGGTGAGCCATGTTACACATCACTGGAAGAATCAACTGGACTGATTCCAAAGTGCTGGGGTCAGAACAGAGCCAACTCTTAAGATATGACCTGTGGGAGATGAGAATGATGATATATGGCAGGAGAGGAAAAAGTGGGGTTAATGTCAAAGTCTTGGCCCTGACTATTCTCAATTTATTTTGTAAGAACTTTGGCCTACCCTTGATGGCCTTTCATTCTTATTTATGGGGAAGAGAGAGTATGCAGGTAATCTTTCTCAATCACATGATATGATTGCAGAGAGACTGGGAGTTTTGTTGACAAAAGGGAGTGTGTACCTAGTTTTTGGAGGTGAAGTCCAGGTTTCTTATGAATCTTAGTGAGTTAGCAAGAGAACAGATTACTATGTTTTTAAATAAACAAAGCTGTAGGAAATAATCTCAAGCATTAACAATTTTACCCTAACTGAAGGGTCTGTTATAGCCATTGCTATGAGGATCTTTTTGTAATTCTTCCTGCACTATATTCTCAGACGCAATTTTATTAGGGCATTTCTTCATAATTAGTTACTGGGAGTGTCTTCTGACCTAAGATATGAGCTTTTTCAAGGTTGGGAAGATATTTTATTAATCCTTGTAACCACAGAGTCCCTGTAACATACAAAATAGAGAAGCAATAAAAGTTGTTTTCTTGATTCCCTTCTATGTACAGCTTTCCCTCCTACACCTTTATTTATGAAAGGCTAACTTCAGAGCTCATATAGTGAGATCTCATATATACTTCATTATCCCTTCGTGTCATGGGCAGCTCACACAAAATGGTTAATGAATGCCAAGCAACTTACGGCAGGAAACCCAGGATTTCAGACCACGCACTTCCTTATAAAGTAATGAAATGCTTGACACATAAGGGGACAGTACCATTCCTGCAATTCAATGGAATTATCATTTAGATTACACTTTGCTGTCTTGAGAAGAGGAATTTTTGGCTTGGTATTTCTGACTCACCCTTAGTGTTTTTTATTGCAACACTGTTATTCTTGTAAATCCATTATTTTCAACATGTCATCATAAAAGTATTCAAAGACACAAAAAGATGAAATAATTTTATAGTAAGCATCTGTATACCTATAACCTAGATTCTCTACAAAACTTCATTTTGGTTCACTTGTTTTAATAACTAGGGATAGAATGGGTCTCAGCAGGAAAAAAAATGGCACTTTCATTTCACTGATTATTTATAATTTTAAGAGTTAACAAAAATGTTAATAGCTAGTGAGTTCCTATGGGGTAAATCCTTTACCTATCTTATTTTTAATCCTTACAAGATTCCTACAGAGAAGCCGAGGCTTAGAGAGTTAAGGAACCTGGCTAGGTGCCACAATAGCTCTCTGAAAGCTAGACTTAAACCCAAACTCATACTCTTCAATATTCCATACTGACCCTAAAAGCCAAAAGAGGAAAAAACCAAACCAAACCAAAGCAAACAATGGAGGCAGACATTATTGGTTCCCTGTCCATCATTCTATTTTAATTTCCCCTATTCTTAGAGAAATCCCATTTTTCACACCCTCAGCCCCCAACCCCACTCTATGTCAGGGAAAGTTAACCCCACTGCCAGGATCCAGGGGTGCAACAAGTCCCTTTCCCGTGACTGATTCGGAAATTCAAGCCTAAGCCATTCAGACAGGGAACTCCCTAAATCATAGGGCTTGGTTGAGGAATGGGCACATGACCCAATATGGTTTAATAATTCATGGGAAAAAGTTTCCTCAGGGCTTCTGGGAAAAAGCTTCCCCACCCCCATCAGAGAGCTTTGGGAAACAAGTGGATGCTATGAAGTACAGACACACAGCCAGGAATTATTACAGGTACAGTGCAATTATGAGGAAAGCAGTCTAAGGATGAAGCCAACATATCAAGAGTAGCAGAGGAAGTCAAGAGAAAAGAAACTGTATTCAACTGAGAGAGCCCTCAAGTGTGCCCTGCATCTGGAGTTCAAGTTGTGAAAGCCAATATACCCTCTTATTGTATCATAATTTTGGGTTTTCTGTTATTTATAGCCATAGACATCACAGCTGATTGGGAAAACCAGTCAAAAGAATGATACTAAAGACAGAATTAAAAAAATATGAAACAGCTAAAAGAGAACACAGTTAAAGATTATATTCACAAGGCTGTATGAAGGGTCCACCAAGTTGAGGAGGCTGCAGCGAACTGTAGTGCTTCTTATGAATCTTAGTGAGTTAGCAAGAGAACGGATTCCTGTGGAATTTCATTCCCAGGCATGGATGTGGCAACAGCAGCAGCAGCAGTTTCCCAAGGTTGTTCATGCACAGAATTCTTAGGACTTCCATAAAGAATAGTCCTTATATTTTTCTCAAAGATTATAAAGAAATGAATTCTAGTCAGGCTTTAAAAAGCCTGGGTACGTTCTTGCCAGCAGTCTCCCACACACAGGCAACCACTTTGTTACTCAATCTCAACACTTTCTGTTCTCCTTTGGAGATTTTAATTAAACTAGAAGTTCAGCAGACCTAGGTTCTAGTATTGGCTCTATCCAATTACCCTTGACATTTGTCTCTCTAAGATACAGTTTCCAAACCTGAAAATCCCTGGGATGGCTCTAAGGAGCAAAGGATTGAGTATTTGTGAAATACGAATACAAGTAACTGTTATTAAGGAAATATAGTACATTTGCTATTGCACACTGGTATAAGGGTTTTTTTTTTAATCCATCACTATTAAATAAGAAACAATGCTAAAAATAATTGCCAAAATATCACACAGAGGAAGAAGTAGATCATTTTCCCCTTTCCTCATCTCCTTCCCAGCTGGTTGGCACATGGAGCTGGAACAAAGTGCAGTTCTTCAAGGATCTGCATTATTAATATTAAAGCTAATACTTATTACTTTAGAAACCAAAATGCAGCTAACCTGACGTGCCTACTTTTTTGGAGAAATAGAGTATCAGAAAATAACACAATGCAATAGTTTAGAGATCATGTATCAGCTGCCAGGGCTGGGTATAAAGTTGGTAGCCAACAAAAGTGGGAAAGAGGGGAGCCTGGGTGACTCACTCAGGTAAGAATCCAACTTCAGCTCGGGTCATGATCTCGTGGTTGGGAAGTTGAAGTCTTATAACTGGCTCTGTGCTGGCAATGTGGAGCCTGCTTGGGATTATCTCTTTCTCCTCTCTCTCTCTCTCTCTCTCTCTGCCCCTCTCCTGCCTGTATGTTCGCTTTCTCAGATAAATAAATGAATTTTTAAAAAAAGTGGGAGAAGAGAGAAAATGGACAACACATTTTTTCTGCTTAACAGTTCTGCCTGAGCTGAGGCTGGCACTATTTATTCACTTTGCCTTCTTAAAACAACAAAAGCCTAGAAATGAGGGTAGAAAAATTGTTTATAAATCTTTCAGTGTGATGGATGTCTAAGTACAGGCTCTTGTCCTCCTGTTTCTTAAAAAGAGTTACACCCAATTCTATCCAAAGCAAGCTATGTATGACTAAGAAATCTAGGTTTTACTGTTTCAAAGCAATGTTATTTATAGATATCTCACACCATCATCCTTCATTTTTAATCTTAAAATAGATCAAACAAATATGTGAGAAATTATTTTTGAAATATGGGAGAGAGACAATCCTTAGCTCCAAATTTATTTGCCCATTTGAATTGTTACATTTTATGAATCTTCAATTGCTGTTTGCGTGTATCTGTTCAAATTACTTAAAAAAATTTAACCTAGCATAATAAGTAATATTAAAGTAATATCATACCACTTTCTTTATGGTCTATGAACCTTGCAACCATACACTTTGATTCTTCCTCTGTCAGCTTTTGTACCTGGTACAAACGTACCAGTCAATTGCATAACGTACTATACAAAATGTAATGTATTATCATTCCGTATGTGTTATAACCCCCCCCCCTTTTACATTGTTATTATTTTCACTTCAAACGATTGTCTTTGAAAGAGACTTCTAAAGTGAGGGGAAAGTAAAGGGAGGAATAGAACTCTAAGAATTCTGTGCAATACAATAATAGTAGGGGACTTTGACACCAACTTATATCAGTGGATGGATCATCCAGATAGAAAATCAATGAGGAAACAGTGGCTTTGAACAACACATTGGATCAGATGAACTTAATAACAAATATATACAGAACATTCCATCTAAAAACACTAAGATACATTCTTTCCCAGTACACATAGAACATTTCCAGGAGAGATCACACGTTAGGCCACACCATAAGTCTCAATCAATTTAAGAAGACTGAAATTGTATCAAGCATCTTTTCTGACGACAATGGTATGCAACTAGAAATCAATTACAAGTAAACCAAGTGGAAAAAACATAAACAAGATGGAGGTTAAACAACATGCTAGTAAACTACCAATAGGTCAAAGAAGAAATCAAAGACGAAATTTAAAAACAACCTGAAGACAAATGAAAATGGAAATACACTACAGTTCAAAACCTTTGGGGCACAGCAAAAGCAATTCTAAGCAGGAAGTTTATAGTCACCTGAAGAAACAAGAAAAATCTCAAATATACAATGTAACCTTATACCTAAAGAATCTAGAAAAAGAAGAACAAAGTAGAAGGAAGGAAATAATAAAGGTCAGAGCAGAAATGAATGAACAAAAATAAATAACAGGTTCTTTGAAAAAATGAACAAAAGTGATAAAACTTTAGTCAGATTCATCAAGAAAAAAAGAGAGAAGACTCAAAATCAGAAATGAAAAGTTACAATCAACAACACAGAAATACAAAGGATTATAAGAGACTACTATAAAAAATGATATACCAACAACTGGACAACCTAGAGGAAATGGGTAAATTCCTAGAAACATATAATCTTCCAAGATTGAATCAGGAAGAAACAAAACCTAAACTGACTGATTACTAGTAATCATATTGAACTGGTAATTGAAAAACTCCCAATAAACAAAAGTCCAGGACCAGAAGGTGTCACAGGTAAATTCTACCAAACATGTTAAAAAAAAAAAAAAAAAAAAAAAAAAAAAAAAAAAAGAGCTCATATCTATCCTTCTCAAACTTTTCCAAAAAACTGAAGAGGGATCAAGTCTTCCAAATTCATTATGAGGTCAGCATTACCCTAATACCAAAACCAAACAAAGAAACTACAAAAAAAGAAAATTACAGGCCAATATCCTTGATGAACATAGATGCAAAACTCCTCAATAAGTATTAACAAACAAAATTCAACAATACATTAACAGGATCATCCACCAGGATCAAGTGGAATTTATTCCAGGGATGCAAAGATGGTTCAATATCTGCAAACCAAGTGATATACCACATTAAGAAAATGAAGGATAAAAAATCACATAATCATTTCAATAGATGCAGAAAAAGCATTTGACAAAATTTAACATCTATTCATGATAAAAACTCTCAACAGTGTGGGTTTAGAAGGAACATACCTCAACATAATCAAGGACATACATGAAAAACCCCACGGCTAAAAATACACTCAATGGTGAAAAGCTGAGAGGTGTTCCTTTAAGATCAGGAACAAGACATGGATGTATATTCTTGCCACTTTTTAAAAAAAAGTTTATTTATTTATCTGGAGAAACAGACTGTGAGCAGGGGAGGGACAGAGAAAGGAGAGAGAATCCCAAGCAGGCCCTGCACTCTGCATTGTCAATGTGGAGCTGGATATGGGGCTCAAACTCATGAACCATGAGAGCATGACCTGAGCTGAAAGCAAGAGTTGTATGTTTAACCAACTGAGCTGCTCAGGCACTCCCACTCTTGCGACTTTTATTCAACCTAGTCTGGAAGACCTAGCCACAGCAATTAGACAAAAAAAGACAGAAAGAGATGAAAAGGAAAGAAATAAAAGTCATTCACATTGGAAGGCATCCAATGTGGAAGAAATAAAACTGCCATTATATATATATATATATATATATATATATATAAAATCCTGAACACTCCACCATAAAGCCTTTAGAAGTAATACATGAGTTCAGTGAAGTTGCAGGATACAAAATTAATATACAGAAATCGGTTCCATTTCTCTACCCTAAAAACAAGGTAGCAGAAAAAGAAAGCAAGAAAGAAGAAAACAATGCCAATTACAATTGAATTAAAAAGAATAAAATACCTAAGGATAAATTTAACCAAGGAGGTGAAAGACGTGTACTCTGAATATTATAAGACATTAATGAAAGAAACAGAAGACAATGCAAATAAATGGAAAGATATACCATGCCTATGGAATGGAAAAATTTATATTATTAAAATGTCCATATACCCCAAAACAAAATATAGATTCAATGCAATCCCTATCAAAATATCAATGACATTTTTTACAGAACTAGAACAAATAATCCTAAAATTTGTGTGGAAACACAAAAGACCCTAAGTAGTCAAAGCAATCTTGAGAAAAAATAAAACTGAAGGTATTACAATCCAAGGTTTCAAACTATACAATATACAGTAATCAAAACAATATGAAAAGAGCACAAAATTAAACAAATAGATCAATGGAACAGAATAGATAGCCCAGAAATAAACCCATACTTATATGGTCAATTAATCTATGACAATGAAGGCATATATTGAATATACAATGGGGAACACTATTCAATAAATAGTGTTAGAAAAACAGGACAGATACATGCAAAAGAATGAAACTGGACCACTTTCTTATACCATACACAGAAATAAACTCAAAATGGATTAAAGGTAAGACATGAAACTATGAAACTCCTAAAAGAAAACATAGCAATATGTTAGACGTTAGCCTTAGTAATATTTTCCTGAATCTATCTCCTCAGACAAGAGAAACACAAGCAAAAGTTGGCAACTGGCACTACGTCCAACTAAGTAGCTTTTTCACTGTGAAGGAAACCATCAATAAACCAGAAAGACAATTTGGAAGAGAATATTTGTAAATCATGTCTCTGATAAGGGTTAATATCCAAAATATAAAAAATAAAAAATGCATTCAACTCAACAGCAAAAAACCCACAAATAATCCAGTTAAGTAATGGGTAGAGGACCTAACTAGACACTTTTTCAAAGCATACAGATGGCCAAGAGACACTTGAAAAGGTACCCCAATTCACTAATCAATAGGGAAATGCAAATCAAAACCATGATGTGGTATCACCTCACACAGTCAGAATGGCTAGTATCAAAATGAGAAAAAATGGCAAGTGTTAGCAAGGATGTAGAGAAAAGGGAACCATCATGCACTGTTGGTGTGAATGCAAAATGGTGCAGACACTGTGCAAAACAGTATGGAAGTTCCCTGAAAAATTAAAAGACAGAAATACCGTAAGACCAGTAATTCCACTTCTGGGTACTTCCTGGATGAAAACAAAAAGACTAATTTGAAAAGATATATACGCAACCCTATGTTTACTGGATTATTATTTACAGTAGCCAAGATGGGAGACCAAACTTAAATGTCTATTGATAGATGACTGGATAAAGAAGATGCGGTATATATAACATAATGAAATATTAGCCATAGGAAGAATGAAATCTTGCATTTGTGATAACATGGATGGATCTAGAAGTAAAGTAAGTCAGACAGAAAAAAAATACCATATAATTTCACTTAAATGTGGAATCTAAAGAACAAAACAAACAAAACAGAGATAGACTCATAAATACAAAGAACACACTGGTCCTTGTAGAGGGGAGATAGGTGTGGGGATGGGTAAAATAGGTGAAGGGGATTAAGAGGTATAAAATCCCAGTTATAAAATAAATAAGTCACAAGGATTAGAAGTACAGCATATGGAATACAGTCAATAATGCTGTAGAAATTATCTTTGGTCACAGAAGGTAACTACATTTATCACGATGAGCATTTTGTCATGATGTAACTGTCAAATCACTATGATGTACACTTGAAACTAACACAATGTTGTATGTCAATCATACTTCAATTAAAAAAATGTGACAGGAACAGGTCTTTTACAGTTATCCACATGATTATCATCTCTAATGATATCATTCTCTTGGGTAGAGGCAGATATCTGCCTGGTATCATTTTCCGTCTAAAGAAGCTCCCTTGACATTGCTTGTTGTGGAGGTTTGCTGGTTACGAATTATTTCAGCTTTTGTATTTCTGAAAGAAATCATGATTTTGCCTCAGGTTTTTAAAAGATATTTGTCTGGATATAGAACTCCAAGTTAAAATGTTTGGTTTTCCATTACTTCAAAATGTTATTCCACTGTCTTTGGTCTGCATTTCCAAGAAATCTACTGGCATTATCATTTTAATGATTTCTTCCCCTCTGGCTACTGTAAAGATTTTTTTTTTTAAAGTAGTCTTTCATGCCCAGTGCAGAGCCCAACGCAGGGCTTGAACTCACAACCATGAGATCAAGACCTGAACTGAGATCAAGAGTCAGACACTTAACTGACTGAGCCATGCAGGTGCTCCAAGACTGTTTCTTTATCATAGTGGTTTTAAGCAATTTGATGACAGTACAGTTTTCTTCATATTTCTGATGTGTAAGATTCATGAACTTCTTGGATCTCCTAAGTTTATAGTTTTTATAAAATTTGGAAAACGTCCAGCCAATATTTCCTTAAAAATTTTTTTTCTCTGCCTCTCTCTCCTCTCCTGTGGGTATCATAAATATATATCCACTAGGCTGAAGTTTTTTACAGCTTGTTGATGCTCTATTGCTTTTTCCTCTAGTCTTTTTTTCTGTTTCTACTGCCATGTATTAAAGATCACTAATATTTTATTCTATTTTTGTCTAATCAGCTATAAAGTCTATTCAGTTTAGTTTTTAATCTCAGACATTGTACTTTTTTATCTCTAGAAGTTCAATTTTTAAAATAATCTTTCATGATTTTCTTCAGCATGTTCATGCTTTCCTCTACCATCTTATACAGATGACATGTTATAATAACTGTACTAAGGTCCTTGTCTAATGTGATCATCTTTGTCATTTTGAAGTCTCTTTGTATTGACTAATTTTTATTATGGGTTATATTTTCTTGCTTCTTCTCAGACTTCATATTTTTTATTGGATGCTGGACATTATGAATTTAACTTTACAGCAAGGTATTTCTGTACTCTAAATATCTGTATTTCTTTAAACATTATTTTCAATACTTGTTTTGAGATGCAGTATAATTATTTGGAAACACTTTGATCCTTTAGTTCTTGCTTTTAAGCTCCCTGCCCCCACCCCAGATGGGACTAGAGCCATCTTCAGTCTGTGGCTAATTTTTCCCTACTACTGAGGGAATACCCCTTGGAGTACTTTGCTTGATATTCTATGTATTATGAGACTTTGAACTGTGGCTGGTGGGAAACAAAGAATTCTAAGACCTGTGTTGGCTCCAAGGAGTATTTACCCAGCTCCCTTTCAGTGGTCTTCCCCAACCTCAGATAGTTTCTTCATATTCATTCTCTGATCAGCGCTCAGCTGATTTACCATCCCCAAGCTCATACGCTCCTGTGTGCTTTCTCTCTGTCTCTTTCCAACTCTGTCCTATCTGTGCAGCTCTTGCCCTCCAATGTCTCTCCTGTGAATTCTGGCTGTCCTGACTTTCCTAAACTCTCAACTTTGTCTCCTCAAGAAGACTGCTAGACTACAGGTTCCTTCACTCTCTATATACCATGGCCTGGGCATTTTCAAGGCAGTAAGGTAGCGTCATTACAGGGCTCATCTCATTTGATCCCTTCCTGTCCTAAATTGCCTGCTGTCCAATGCTTAAAGCTATTTGTCGTATATTTTGTCTAGGCTCTGAGTTATTTAAGGAAGAAAAGTCAGTCTGGTCTTTTACTCTACCATGGCTAGAAGGATGAGAACTGAAGCCCTCACTTTTCTTTTTTTAAAATGAAGTACTAAGAAGGAATATGAACCAGAAGGTTCAAGGAAAAAATAAATTTGATAAAATACAACAAAATATGGTTTGTCCTCAGTGAAGAGAATGTATCATTTTTGAGGCTCTGCTATGCAGTACCACTGTAGGTAGGGATTTTTACTTTAAAGCTAATTCATTTTTTCAGGATACAAAAGGGTACCCCAAATGTGGGGTTTTAGAAATACTATGTCTTTTAAAAAATTTTTTTAAATGTTTTTGTATTTGAGAGAGAGAGAGAGAGAGAGAGAGAGAGACAGAGTGCAAGCAGGGGAAAGGGCAGAGAGAGAGGGAGACATGGCATCTGAAGTAGGTTCCAGGCTCTGAGCTGTCAGCACAGAGCCCAACGCAGGGCTCGAACTCACGAACCTCAAGATCATGACCTGAGCCGAAGTCAGACACTTAACTGACTGAGCCACCCGGGCACCCCTAGAAATACTATGTCTTTTTATTTCAGTTGCTGAGTAGCCACAGAGCTTTCTCCACCTTTACTGTTCTGGGGAACTCCTTAGGAAGTATAATAAAAATTTTCCATTAAACTGGATTCATTCTCAAGATTATTCATAGTTTCACTCCACTTACATGCTTTCATGTCCTGAAAAGCCAAATATGGGTTGAAATAAAAATATAATGCTTCCTTCATTTTATCAAGTTTGTAGTTTTGTTGTACCAAATGGAGGTTACTAAAAATTAGGTATCTCTGCTTTTGGGGGATATAAAACTCTTTAAGAACATACTCTTTTGTTTACCTAATTATTCAATTTTTTCTTATTAAAAAAGAAGTGCTAACCTTCAGTAAATTGGTTCAGTAGCTAGGTACAAATAAAATCACACTGGCTCACTTATTACTTGGGATGGATAGATAGGTGAATGCATGAACAGATACATGGAAAGAGAGAAGGGGAATCTGGAAGGAAGTATATGAAAATATTCTAATAGTTACTCATGGATGGTAATAAAATTATAGGTGATATATTTTTTTAATGCTCTGAATTTTCAACACTAAAATATATTATTATTGCTTTTGTTGTTTTAATAAAGAAAAATAAATTACCTTTTAAAACTCTCATTGTAGAACTTTATTTTAGAGGACCATTTCAGTGCACAAACTTTATCTGTTTTATTCCCAATAAATATTTGAATAAATTTAAATTACATATATGTATGTAATATGTATATATATATATATATTATGTATATAACTTATACAAGTTATTTATTCTATTTTCTATAATGTATTTGAGCACTTAATATATATACTTATATTAAAAACAGTATACTTTACAAAGGATAACATTATATGAACACTTACCCTATATTCCTATTATTGCTTAGGATAGTTTCTTGGGAGCAAAACAGCTAGACAAAACTATGAGAAATGTACTGCTTTTGATACCTACTACCAAAATACATTCTAAAAAGTTTGTACCAATTGATATTATCACTAGTAAAGTATGATGACTGGTTAAATTGAAGGCAGCTTTTTCATACATGTATTACCTATTTTTATTTCCTCTTGCTTTTGCATTTCTTTCACCCTTTTATCTATTGAGATCACAGAGGATGTATGTACTCAAAATGACTCCATAAAGAGTGTTATTAACCCTTTATCATATTATTTGTCTATTTATATACAAGATTTCTGATTTTACTCAAATATTAGGTTTGTTGGTTAGAGAAGAGTGTTCTTTGGAATCCGAACACCTAGACTCTTGTTCTGCATCTTTCACTCAGTAGCTGTAATAATCTGTAATTTTAGTGTCAATGTTTTCATTCTAGTTCTAAAATTCTAAGAGTTTAAGAACAACAATAACTCTCAGGGTAGTTTTAATAATTAAATCCAAAAATGAAATTTCCTCAGAAACAGATTGTGATCATTGGTACAGCTGTGATTCCATGCAGCATTGAACACACAAGTTAATGTGATTTGGTTATGAAATATCATTTTTGAACAACTGAAATGTGCTAAATGGTATCCAATCACTCAAAGTATAAAACTTGGTAATCATTTTTGATTCATCTCTGTCCAGATATCCTCATGTATTTAAAATATCTCCAAGTCCTTGAAAAGCTGTTCTATTTTTATGTGTTCTCTTTTCTTGCCACCTCCAGTCTACCCATGACCCTTGCAACCCTGAATAAACCATAGCAATGACAATAACGGCAGCTATTAACAGTGACTAAGTGGTAACTCCAGGCACCATTTCAAGTACTTTAAACATATTCTCTCATTTCATCCTTGTAACAAACCTAAGCAATAAGTAGCAGAGTTATATCCCAGTTTAATACATGAAAAAATTTAGGCACATAAATATACAAATGAGAAAATTTTAGAAACCTACAATAAGTGGCAGAACCAGAATTCAAGGCCAGGTAGTCTGACCCCAGTGGTTGGGCCCTTCATAATAACTAGTAATGCTTCCTAGTAGAGATTACAGTTGTCTTCTAACTGGGTCTTCTGTTTTGTTATCACTCCTCAAATGCACCCTTTATACCTGGGTAGAGTGAATTTTAGAATACACACATTCCTATGAACCTCTTCATCCCTTCCATCACACTCTCCTCAGAATCAAGTCCAATCCTTTTAGAAGTACATTAATAGCCCTTTCTACTCTGAATGCCACTTTTCTTCCAGCAGATCTCTCCTGTCCCATCTACAATATTGCTCAAAGTTGTCCAGCATTCTTACACTTTCTTGTTCACATTATCCTCCCTTCTTTGACACCCTTTCCCACATTTTCTGCTGGGGAAATACCTATTTAGCTTTCAAAGTCCTCCACACCCACAGGCAGAACTGATTATCTCTGTTCATCCCCCCACCCCCGCTTTTCCCCCTATATACCTATTACTAACTATCCTGATATTTTAAAAATTCTCCAACTAGGTAATACACTCCTTTATTATCTGGCATTGTGAATATATAATAAGCAGTTGTTAAATAAAGTAAATGTTCACAAACTGGTGGATCCCAGCTTTCAAACCCAGCATATTGACTCTTCCTCTTCCCCAAAAAGAGCAGAAAAACTCAACTTAGCTTTTAGATAAAATAAGGTAAAATATCATAGCAGTTTAAATTTGGTCACCTTGGATACTTATTAAACTACTGATTCCTGTGACCCTCTCCAGACATACTGAATCAGAATTTCTAGAGGTCCCTAACCAGTTTTCATGACCATCCTTGGTGATTATCATCATCGTTAACATCGTTAACATGGACAATAAAAAACTGGAAAGAAATCTGACCTTTAGAATGAATTGGAATAATATTATTCCAAAAATAATCACTGAATTCTAGAACTGAAAGAGGTTTTAATTTCACTTACTGCAACTCCCTTGCCCTCACTCTCCCATTTTATACTGGAGGAAACTAAAGCCCACCGTGCTCAAATGACTTGACCAAGATTCTATCATTAGAGGCAAAGAAAATTTTACAGCAATTTCTCTAATGCCTAGTTCAGATATGTTTCCATAATATTACACTGTATAAATTCCAATTTAGTTTAGATTTTCAGAAAGAAATTTCTGAAAGGAATTTCCAAAGGAAATTAAAAAAAACATCAATTATCAATTGTTAAAACATTATTTAAGTATGTAGTTTTCTTTATTAAAGAATAAACTCTTTAAAAAAACTTGTAAATTAATCTATGTTAGTAAATTCTAGCAGTCGTAACTACTACAACAGCTGAGGTTTATCTGCTAATAGCCGAACCTAATTTTTAAATCATGTAATATCATCTAGGCTTCACAATAATATTAAGAATTAAGGAGTATTATTCCAAATTTACATATGAGGAAAGAGGTTCAGAGAAATCAAACTCTGCCTATCTTTCAAAGACCTTAAGTGGCTATGCTAGGATTTGAACCCAGCTGTTTTGACCATTATATGCTTTTTGTACTCTGCTGTATCACTTCATTTAGAAGATGACTAATAATATGTACTCTGCTGTATCACTTCATTTAGAAGATGACTAATAATGACTAATTACTACACTGAAAGGCAATTTTCAATAGATTTGAAAAATGTCCTTGGGGCGCCTGAGTGGTTCAGTTGCTTAAGTGTCCAACTTTGGCTCAGGTCATGATCTCTCCATTCATGAGTTCGAGCCCCACATCAGGCTCTGGGCTGACAGCTCAGAGCCTGGACCCTGCTTTGGATTCAGTGTCTCCCTATCTCTCTGCCCCTTCCCTGCTCACACTCTGTGTGTGTGTGTCTCTCAAAAATAAACAAACATTAAAGAAGAATGCCCTGACAGCGATTCTGGCAAGCAAAATTTCATAATGAAACTTAGTATAAAAGGCATCTGCCTTCTTTTCTAGATTATCACTTTAGTATGATGCAAAGTCAAATAAATTTATATTTAATCCAAATAATGAAATCATAAAATTGTGTTTTAAATAATCAAGTAGTGTAGAGCTATTTTTAAATGATCTGGATCAAGTCCAAATCCCCATGTAACACTCAGGTTAAAATCACCCTAGCCCATGAGGCTTCCTTCTCATACTGAAACACTTTAAAAGAATAACAATTTAAAATAAGATAAAAGATTTTCATGCAGTTATGTTTCTCTAGTGAAATCATATTGGTCTATACAGACTACAAGTAATCTCTAAGTGTAAATCTATGTACTCCTTTGAATTTGTCATTTAATTTATTATTGTTTATTTAATTGAGGAGGAGTAGAAATTAAGGAAGTACTAAGAGGCTCCCGTTCCCATAAAGACAAAACCAAAACCAGTACTTTCTTGGCATCTTTTTCTAGGATAAAAAGAGGTTTGTTCAGAGTGTATACACTTTTTTGATAGGATGCCAACATGTTAAACTGTATCTATCTAGCTTTACATTTACATAACCTACCCTGCAGGTTCTGAGATGCTTTGACATCTATGAACGAAATAGATGAAACCAAATAGAATGAAAGCATGAAAACATCTATACCTTTAACTTATGTTCCAGGCTACCAACCAGTCCATGCAACAAAACATATTAAGCACTTGGTCCCGAAAAGGAATTGTGCTTGTCGTACAGAGCTTGACGTACAGAGTGAAGTAAAGATGCTGCTTAGGACAGCATTTTCAGTCTTGTTGAATGAAGTAGGCAATGAGTGAATGGATACAACAAACAAATAATAAATATTGCTCTTAAGTGCCTCAAAAAACTTCCAGTCTATTAAGATGAAAACATTGATTTAGAAAACATGAATTATCACCTGATATGTGCCTGGCACTATGCAGGCACCAGCAATGCTGAGATAAATAAGGTCATGTTTATTCCCAAATAACTTAAGACAGGGTCTCTATCCTTCAGAAATATAAATGCAAAGTATAACATACAGTCCCATACACTTTGGGACATTCAAAGATGAATCAGATTTGAGCCTTCCTTCAAAAACAGCTGCAGGGTAGTAAGTGCCCTCTTCAGTAAAAATAATTATAAACAGGTGTAAAAAGTAAAGACATTTAAGAAATAAACATTAAAAAAGTGTGAGACTGGTTCAGGTAGAAACTGGAGGGATCTGGGAATATAAGTGATATTAAGCTTGGCCTTGAAGGCTAGATGAAGTGACAAAAGCCACAGATTCTGAAGGAGAGGTAGAAAAATTCAAATAAATACTAGGAGAAAGGAATGATGATAGGAAAATCAGAAGTATCTTCAGGGAGCAGGAGGTACAAGTTGACTACCCACAACTGAGTGACACTTTGTGTTAAGAGTGTTACAATCATGGAAGGACTTGGAGCATCCCTGCCATTAACAGTCTAAAGGCAGATTGTGGATCTGCAGTAAGCCTGACAACCTAAAGTCTTTGTATCCCCACCCCAAACAATTGTATCCCCACCCCAAACAATAACTGCACAGATTCTGTGTAGGAAAGATAAAGTAGGAGAGAGATGCTAGAGCCTTGAGTTTCAGGCTGAGTTCTTATTTTAATTCAACAGGCAAAGGGAAAGCACTGGAGGTTTTTAACAAAGGAATGCTAAAACCCTAAATAAACTTTAGGATAATCACTCTTGGCTGTTCTGTCCATTGGATTGGCTTAAAATAAGACAGAAGGCAGAGTCAGGAGGATGTTTATATTGCAGCACAGCAGTAAGGGCCATATGGTTGAAGATGAGGTACGCAAAGAGACACTTTATTTCATTATTATTATTGCTTTAGACATTATCATTTACTGAGCACTTCTGTGTATCAAGAATTTTACTGAATACTTCGTTTTCTCGTTTATACTCACAACGTGGCCCCCAAAGACCCCAAACCCTTTGTGACCCTCAAAAAGTTATGAAAAGCTAAGAACTGCTACTCTTACTCTCATTTGATAGAGGAGGGCATTGAAGATTAAAGAAGTTAAGAAACATGCCCTAAAGCCAGCATCAGGAATCCAGAATGCTAGTCTAATGGCAAAGGTAGCAAGTATTTTAGACATGCAATTTGGGTTGGAATGTTGGCTTCATCACTTGCCAATTATACAGTCTTGGGAAAATAACTAAAAAAAAAATCTGTGCTTCAGTTTCCCCTTTGAAAAATGAGAATAAGAAACATACCTAAATTTTACAGGGTTATAGAGAGAAATGAGATAATGCTCATACAGTACTTACCATACTAATAATAAGTATACAAAGAATGACTGTCATCATCATCACCATCCTTACCACACTGAGTCCTCAGATATGACTCCTAAAATTGTTACACATCACATGTTATCTTACCTCCATCTATATTTTTAATGGAAAAATTAAATCATATCCATTCTATGAGAACATTATTTCTCAAAAGAAAAACAATACTTTTTAAGTTTATAGAAAGGCTAGGAGACTTTCCAGTTCATTTTACTAGTGTTAAAATAAAAACTGAAGTCAAATTATGGAAAAAATGATATAAAAAACAAAACACCTACCATAAAATAATTCCTGGTCTTAAAGACTGCTTATAAGAATTCTTAGAGTGAGTCTATACTACCCAAAGCAATCTACACACTCAATACAATCCCTATCAAAATAACTCCAGCATTCTTCACAGAACTAGAATAAACAATCCTAAAGTTTGTATGGAACTACAGTAGACCCTGAATAACCAAAGTAATGTTGAAAAAGAAAACAAAAGCTGGAGATATCACAATTCTGGACTTCAAGCTGTATTACAAAGCTGTAATCATAAAAACAGTATGTTACTGGCACAAAAACAGACACACAGATCAATGGAACAGAACAGAGAACGCAGAAATGGACCCAAAAATGTATGGTCAACTAATCTTCAACAAAGCAGGAAAGAGTAATAATGGAAAAAAAAGACAGTCCCTTCAGCAAATAGTACTGGGAAAACTGGATGGCAACATGCAGAAAAATGAAACTGGACCACTTTCTTACACCGTATACAAAAATAAATTCAAAATGGATGAGAGACCTAAGTGTGGGACAAGAAACCATTAAAATCCTACAGGAGAAAACAGGCAGCAACCTCTATGGCCTTAGCCACAGCAACTTCTTACTAGACATGTCTTTGGAGGCAAGGGAAATAAGAAAAATGAACTACTGGGACCTCATCAAGATAAAAAGCTTCTGCACAGTAAAGGAAACAACAAAATAAAAGACAATCAATGTAATGGGAGCAGATATATGCCAATGACGTATCAGATAAATGATTGGTATCCAAAATCTATAAAGAACTTGCTAAACTCAACACCCAAAAAACAAATAACCTAGTGAAGAAATGGGCAGAAGACATGAATAGACACATTTCCAAAGAAGACATCCAGATGGCTGACAGACACATGAAAAGATGCTCAACATCATTCATCATCAGAGAAATACAAATCAAAACCACAATGAGATACCACCTCACACCTATCAGAATGGCTAAAATTAACAACTCAGGAAACAAAAGATGTGGGTGAGGAAGTGGAGAAAGGGGAACACTTTTGCACTGATGGTGCGAATGTAAACTGGTGCAGCCACTCTGGAAAACAGTATGGAGGATTCTCAAAAATTAAAATCGAATTACCCTATGACCCAGCAATTGCACTACTACTTACTACACAATGTTGATTTGAAGGGGCACATGCACCCCCGTGTTGACAGCAGTGCTTTATCAACAATAGGCAAATTATGGAAAGAGCCCAAATGTCTACTGACTTATGAATGGATAAAAAAGAGGTGGCATATATATACAATGGAATACTACTCATCGATCAAAAGAAATGAAATCTTGCCATTTGCAACAATGTGGATGGAAGTAGAGTGTATTATGCTAAGCAAAATAAGTCAGAGAAAGACAAATATCATGTCTTAAATATGGAATTTAAGAAACAGAAGGGGACACCTGGGTGGCTCATTTGGTTAAGTGTCTGACTTTGGCTCAGGTCATCATCTCATGGCTCCTGGGTTTAAGCCCCATGTTGGGCTCTGTGCCTACAACTCAGAGCCTGGAGCCTGCTTCAGATTCTCTGTCTCCCTCTCTCTCTGCCCCTTACCCACACATGCTCTGTCTCTCTATCCTTCAAAAATAAACAAACATTAAATAAAAAAAAAAGAAACACAACAGATTAACATAGGGGAAGGGAAGGAAAAATAAGATAAAAACAGAGAGGGAGGCAAACCATAAGAGACTCTTAAAGATGGAGAAGAAACTGAGGGTTGGATAGGAGGTGGGTGGGTGGATGGGCTAAATGGGGGATGGGCATTAGGAAGGGCACGTATTGGGATGAGCACTGGGTGTTATATGTAAGTGATGAATCACTGGGTTCTAAACCAGAAACCAATACTACACAGTATGTTAACTAACTTGAATTTAAATCAGTAAAATTTTTAAAAATCAATGCTTAGAGTGAAAAGGCTTGTTTCAAGGTAGTACACACAGTTCTATAACAAATATATGCCAGTGATGACCAAACCCAAAGCTGTGGGGATTCCTGTCTATTTATTCTTAGTACTATCTGAATCATTCTAACATAGCTATTTGAGAAACAGATGAGATAACACATGTAATAATACAGTATAGTACCTGGCATATGGTAAGCAATTAATGAATACTACCTATTGCTATCATCATCTTCATTACTATTTGTAACACATGATTCTTGAGAATTTTAAGACACATAATTTGCACTTCAACAGTCTTCCCAATAGTAACATTTCTGCCAAAAACTACATCATAAGTAAAGCACTAACAAAAATCAGATTTCAACCAGTTAATATACTATCTATACACAATTTATTTGATGTTTACTATATTTTATAAAGAAAGTTAATTTGCAGATTTACTCAGCTTATTGCAAAAGTCTTATGCATATTTGCAGCAATAAGAAGTTTTATAAGTAAAGGGACATCTCATTCTTTTTTTTTTTAAATATTTTTTGGTAGTTGACACACATTAATTCTAGACGTACAACATAGTGACTCAACAACTCTATACATTATGCTATTTTCACAAGTGTAGCTACGACCTGTCACCACACAACACTATTAGAAAGAATTAAAACTGTCATTATTTGCAGATGACACGATACTACAAACAGCAAACCCTAACGACTCCACCATAGAACTATTAGAATAAATGAATTCAGTAAATTTTAGGGCACAAAATTAATATACAGAAATCCACTGTGTTTCTATACACTAATAACAAAGTAGCATAAAGAGAAATTAAGAAAACAGTCCCATTTACAACTGCATCAAAAGAATAAAATTCCTAGGAATAAACTTAACCAAGGAAGTAAAAGACCTGTACTCTGATGAAAGAAACTGAAGACAACACAAACACTGGGAAAAATATACCATGCTCATGGATTGAAAAAATTTATATTGTTAAAATATCCATACTACCCAAATCAACCTAGAAAGTCGATGCACCCCTATCAAAATGCCAACAGTATTTTTCACAGAACTAGAAAAAATAAGCCTAAAATCTGCAAGGAACCACAAAAGATCCTGAATAGCTAAAGCAATCTTGAGAAAGAAGAACAAAGCTGGAAATATTACAATTCCATGTAATTCTGAATATTTAAACTTTCAAGCAAAAATTAGCATTATGGAAAACTTGTATTTTCTATCATGAACCTGACAGCTTCCCAGGATTTAGACTTTTCTGATGAGCTAAGTGGTAATATCAACAAACGTGACTTTTGATGTCATGTAATAAAATGTGTCAACTTTTGGAAGATCTGTAGAACTAAGTAAACAATTATTTTCCAAATGAATGATGTTACAAAATCATGCATGGGTCAGAGTCACTAGAAATCCATTGTAAGAGAATAAGAAAAGTCCATTGTTATGGTTTCACATTCCACGTGCAGCTAATCTTTTAAGAACTTACCATGATTAAACAGAGTTACAATATGATCCAGCAATTCCACTTAAAGGTGTATTCTCAAGACAAATGAAAATATATACCCACACAAAACATGCTTGTGAATGTTTACAGCAGCACATTATTAATAGCCCCAAACTGAAAACTCACCAAAGGTCCATCCATTGAATAATGGACTTAAAAATGTGGTAAACATCCATACACTTGAAATGTAATTTAGGAGTAAATAGAAATGAAGCACCGATACAGACTAAAACATAAAGGAATGATATCAACATTAGGTGAAGTAAAAGGAGCTAGTCATAAGAGAACACATATAATATGATTCTATTTACATGAGACGTCTAAAATTGATAAATCCATAGAGAAAGAAAAGAGATTAGTGGTTGCCTGGGCTGGGAGGATGAGCGAATTGGAGGGCCATGGTTAAGGGATGCAGGGTTTCATTCTGGGGTGATGAAAATATTCTAAAATTGACAGTGATGACGGCTGTACAACTCTGAATATTTTAAGGGCCACAGAACTGCAAACTTAAAATGGACTAATTGTATGGTATGTGGATTATATCTCAAAAGAACTGTTGAAAAATATAAAGTCAAGTAGATAAAAAGGGAGACTACCATATCTCAAATTTTATTGTAAAAACAAAGAAAGAAGAATACCCACAATTATCTTAAAGGTTATTAAAATACTCCTTTTTCTGACTCTGTATCTATATGAGGCTGGATTTTTTCCTTATATTTAACCAAAACAACGTATTACAACAGATTGAAAATAGAATTTGATATGAGAATCTGTCTTCCATTAAGACAAACATTAAAGAGATTTATTAAAAAAATCAAGACAGTGCAGTAATCATTTTTGTTTTGGACAATATAATGCTCATAAAAATTGTTATTTTAAGTCAGGGACAAATTGCTACAATAGCATAACACTAATTTCCAAATTCAAATTGGATATACAAGAAACAATTTCAAAGTTTTTCTCTGTATCATATCTTCTCCCAACAGATACACTTGGGCTTTTTGTTGTGTCTTTTGACTCTAGACAAGATGCCTAGATTTGTTTGAGTTTGGTAGTTTACTGCTGGCTTTCTGAGTCAGTAAGACTATGTCACTGATCATTATCATCAAGTGAACAGAAGGCAAAAATCATACCCCTATGGGGTGTGTTAGACAGAAAGCTGTTCTTCTAAAGATTTCTATGTCCCAATCCCCAGAACCTGTAAATATGTTACCTTCCATGGCAAAGGAGACTTTGTAGAAGTGATTAAGGTTACAGATGTTGAAATGGGGAGGTTATGTTAGATGATCTGGGCCCTGTATAACCACGAGTCCTTAAAAGCTTAAGAACCGTTCTTTGCTGTGGTTATAGAGAGATGAAGTGTCAATGCAATGACAAAAGGTCATAGAGATGCCAACTGAGAGGACTTGACCTGCCATTATTGGCATTGAAGATGGAAGGAAGAGACCATGAGCAATGGAATACAGGAGGCTTCTACGAAAGGCAACAATAGAAAACTAATACAGTGGTCATGTCAATTTTCATTCAAGACTGCTTGAGGGATATTTACTATAAAGTTAATAAGAAAGTTCAGCCTCAAGCCCTCTTGCTTGCATGACATTTTACAAGACCATGAACATTGGTTATTTTATATTTGTAATTTGTATTCTTTGTAAAAAGGAACAATTTCAGATCTCAGGGCACCTAGATCCACTCCTGGAGAATGCTGAAAACAACATAGGAATTTCCCCGATAGGGGTACATCCAACTTCCATAAGTTCACAAATATCTCCCGAGATTACTGGGGGGAAAATCTCTTAGAATTTATGTGAATATGGTTCCGTGAGGAGAGAGAAGCCTCAGGAAAAAATAAGAAAAGTGAGAAGTCAATGTCAGAAAATATTTTAAGAGTACCAAAATTAATGACTGCAAAAAAATCGCTACTAAATTACTGTGAGGAAGTCACCTAAGCAAAAGAGACATTTATGAAATGGTTATAACCAGAATTAGAGTTACATATACAATGAAGAGAGTTTAGACTCATTTCTCCCCAAATGGCTCAAATTTCAGAGCAGAAAAAAGGTATTTTGGGGTCACTTCTAGAAAGAAATTTCTCTAGTCATATCATAGATAAATTGAGATTTGCTATTAACTACCAGTAAATGAATACATTAGAAATGGATTTGCTGTGTTACTTTTTCTTAACTATCTCATTTCAACTCCTCTCAAGTCAACAAACAAGTATTTATTTCTTGGAGAGAAGCACTAATTACCACTGGAGGTCAGTCTTGGGCTTTCCCTCAGGTCATCAAACACACCAGTGAAAGACTAGAAAAACAGGTGAAAGGCAGCTAGCAAAGTCCAAATCTTTCATTTTGCAGATGAAAATACTAGAGCTCTGAGAGACTAAGAAGATGCTTGGTATTTAAGGGATAAAATACAGTTGCAACTGATACTATCAATTTTTACAATCTTTGAGTGTGAAAGGAACCTTTATTCTATTTATAACATATATCCCAAGTGAAGAAGAATAGGAAACTCTCTTGTACAGTACAATTCCAAAAGATTTATGTAGATACTCTCCCCTCAACATCAGACAAATCCAAATTACATGAAACTCCAAAAACACCTGACCAGTACTCCTGAAAACTGTTAAGGTCATCAAGAGCAAGGAAAATATAAGAAACTGTCATAGTCTAGAGGAGCCTATGAAGACATAATAAATGTAACATGATATTAATGGGATGTTGGAACAGAAAAGGACATTATAAAATTTTCTTAGGAAAACTGAGGAAATCTGAATAAAGCATAGAATTTAGTTAATAATTATATCAATACTGGTTCATTAGTTGTGACAATTGTACCATACATATTAATGCAATATGTTAGTAACAGTGAAAACTAGATGCAGGGTATATGAGAACCCTTTATACTATTTTTGCAATTTTTCTATAAATCTAAAACTATTCTAAAATGGGGGCGCCTGGGTGGCTCAGTTGGTTGAATATCAGACTTCAGCTCAGGTCATGATCTCATGATTCATGAGTTCGACCCCCGCATCGGGCTCTGTGCTGACAACTCAGAGTCTGGAGCCTGCTTTGGAATCTATGTCTGCCTCTCTCTCTCTCTCTGTCCCTCCTCCTCTTGTGCTCTCTCAAAAATAAACAAACATTAAAATTTTTTTTTATTAAAAAAACTATTCTAAAATAAAAAGTGCATTTACAAAGATCTATACATTTTAAAAAGCAGCAAACTTTTAAGTAAACTTATTAGGATCTGAATCTTCCTTTCTTCTGTCTGCCGGAAATTAAGAGTCAAATCTGAGGTTCAGGCCTTGTAGCCTGAAATTATGTTGTGTTTTTGTTTGTTGGGTCTTAATTTTTAGCAATTTTTATATTTTACCATTATTTTGTATGTATCCCTATAAATTATAATCTATACTTATTAGGGAAAACATTAAAGTTTAAATAAAATAAATAGGTACCTGCCTTCCATCTCAGATTTCCGAGCTCTGTATCATTCCTTAACAGTTGTCTTATATCCTACTTCTGGAATAAAAAATAATCAAATGGGCACCTTCTCAACTTCCTACTACTGAATTCTTGAATATACTTGCATCTGCTTACATCTGTGACCGTGCTCTTTTTCTCCCTTTTTGTTCTATTAGAAGAGGTGTATTTTTTCCTAACATCAACCCCTCTGCTTTTACTTGTAGGATATTATTTTAGGAATTACACTATGGATTTTTCCTTCTCATCCTAACATATTTCAACCTCCCTTCCAACTGAAACCTACCCATTGATATTTAAACATCTTTGTTTTTTCCTTATCTAGAAATAAAACCAGGGGTGCCTAGGTGGCTAAGTTGTTCAAATGTCCAATTTTTTGTTTCAGCTCAGGTCATGATATGGTTCCTGAGTTTGAGCCCCACATAGGGCTGTGTACTGACGGTATGGAGCCTGCTTGGGATTTTCTCTCTCTTCTCTCTGACCCTCCCCTGCTCATGCTCTCTCTCTGAAAATAAATAAACATTAAAAAAACAATAAACAACTAAACAATAACCATTTCTTGAATCCTTTATAAGGACAACAATCCACTCCAACATTTTTCTTTGGAGGCACAAATGAAATACTGAGGCTGACCATGAGTTCAAGAAGGTACAAAGTGCAAGGAAATCCTAATCAGTGGCCTCTGAATTTAGAACTAACTGTTGCTTGTCAGCAAACAGGTGGCATAAGAGTCTTTGTTCTTTGTCATCCAATTTAGAATAGCTGGAGAAAGAATGATCTGGAACACTATCTTTCCAATAACATATGCCCTGAGATGAATCAGCTCATTTATCATATTTTTACTCAAAAAGGATAATAACGAGTAACTATAACCTTTTTTTCTCAGAGCTTTCTTCCTTACATACATTTTTTCAAGCAAATGCAGAGACTGCCCATTCCTGGATTTCTTCCTCTTCTTCCTTAAATCAGTGAATTTCAGGCTCTCGTCATCTGGATTACTGCTAGAGCTTCCAATGGTCTCCCTAACTAATGCATCTGTCACTATTCCAAATGTGAACGTGATTAGGTCATACTCTTGTTTTAGATCCTTTGATGGCTTACCATTGCAATACAGTAAGAGATAATTTTATTTAAGAACAGTTAATTTAGATTTTAATTTTCCCTATAAACAACCACATCCAGACCAGTTAGGTCACTGAACTACCTTTAACACCTCTTCCAACCAATACATTCTCAGAGTAGGGGGTGGGGCAAATATCGGGGCTTTGATACTTATCAGCTAATAACCTTGGGCAAATTATGTGATTTTCTTGAGACTCAGCTTACATATCTGTATAATCTGAGACAAAGCCCTCAATTCAGGGGGTCGTTGTTAGGACTAAAGCAGTTAGGCTATATAATACACTTAACCATCTGGCACATAGGAAGTACCCAAAAAGTGTTGGCTGGTGTTATAGATTCTGGGTAGCCACCTCAGTAACAGATACTCCGACATTAATGGAAATCACTGTTGTCAGTGGACTTTGTGTCTTCCAAAGCTGTGCTGAGTGGCCAAACCTTTTTTTAAGCCAGGTTTACCAGTGTATAATTTGTAAATAATAGAATATATGCCTTAAGAAGGTATAGTGGGATGGGCTTTAATTAATGTATACAATTGTGCAACCACCACCACAATCACAATACAGAATATTTCCATCTCCCCAGGGTCCTTTTGTGTCTTCCAAATGTGCATTACTGAATGGGCCAATTTTTAGAATGAAAGGTGGGAAGGTATCTATAGCACATTTGCTGAAGTCAAGAAACTTTAAAAAGTAAAGAAGGAAGATTATTGGGTTTAGGCTTTGGTGTTTATTTTATATACCTCTATACTCTGTGAGAGGATTTTTCGTCATATGCTGCAGAAAGCCTTTGATGAAGAGCCAAAGTTTTAGAAATAAGCAATTTAAAAATGTATGAAATCTTAGATGAGAATTATATACATTCCCATGGCTCTGATGTTAATATTTTTTAAAAGTTGGTTCTTTTATGTAATAGTAATTGAAATCCCAGAGGCTTGCTTGTTAGAACAAACTGTCATATAGAAAGCCCAGCAAATGATGGAACCTCAGTTATTTTGAACAGTTAGCTCATTTATCGTATTTTTACGTAGAAAATAATGAATTACTTATGAACTATTTTCCTAGAGTGTTTCTCCTTATACACAAGCATTCTTCTAGGTCATGAGAATTAAAGTATTAAAAGAAAGCATTAGAAATTACACAAAAATGTGAGAAAGGAGCAGTTATTAAGAGATAAGATTGAAGATATGAGAAAAGACCTATAACTTAGTACAGAGAGGAAAAAATATTAACATAGAACAGATGTGAAGGACTAGCAATCCTGAGAGGAGAGGAGCTAATTGAGAAAGGAGATGAGATTTATCTCAGGGGTTTTTACCTGTTCTGACCAGCTTTAAGGTAGTAACATTATTTTTTTAAATGTAACTTTCTCATGCTTCATGGACAGTTGGATACAGTGCTTTATGTAGTTCTTTTTTCTTTAGGTAGTTATAGACAAGCCAAATACAATAAATGATAGCAGAAAGTCTGGGGAAATGGAACCGTTACTTAAGTTGGGACTATTCACAATTACTTTAGAAATACTGAATAAATAGAATAAGTACTGTATATTTTCTGATGGCTAAAGTAATTTTTTTTGTAAATGAGATTTTTCTTTTTTTAAATTTTTTTAATGTTTATTTTATTTTTGAGAGAGAGAGACAGAGCATGAGCAGGGGAGGAGCAGAGAGAGAGAGAGAGAGAGAGAGAGAGAGAGAGAGAGAGAGAGAGACAGAGAATGAATGAATGAATGAATGAATCTGAAACAGGCTCCAGGCTCTGGGCTATCAGCATAGAGCTGCAGGCGGGGCTCGAACTCACAAACCATGAGCTCATGACCTGAGCCGAAGTCGGACACTTAACCAACTGAGCCACCCAGGTGCCCCGTAAATGAGATTTTTCTTAAGGAACAGATTTTTTAGCTATCAAAGAGAGTGTAAGAACAGGTACCAAGCATGCATTGGATGGGTCACCAAGTAAGTCATTACCAGAGACTGAAAGGAAAGGAGAGCTAAGGATGTGGCTAAAGCCAAGTGGTTAAGTGGAGGAGGAAGGAGAGGGCAAAGGAAGAAATGCTCAATTAGTGTTATAATTGTCTACATTCTTCTTCAGGATATGTAGTGTGTGGATCAAAGAACCCCACCTTCAGATGCCCCGCAATGCGGTTCTATTCTTTGCCCCTAAAAATGTGGTTTTTATTTTGCTATAAAATTTTTATTTACTCTAAAACACTGATTTGAAAATGAGCATGTGTTACTCCTTACATACACTACTTCTGTAAGTGGGCTTAATAAGATAGTTACTTGCTAGCCAGGAATAACAGCGTAATTACTGCAGCCAGATGAACATCACCCAGGGCAATCTCAGCCTTCTCATTCTTCTGTTTAGTCAATTTTAAAAGAGTGTGCATTGTGTTCTTTTCTTTTTTTTAAGAATAATTGTAGCCCCTGGAAACAATGGGTGATATTATATGCTACAGCTATTTCAAATCCTGACTGAAATAATCGGATACTATATTAGAATACAATATACTGTATTGAATTAGAACAAAGAAAAAGATAACTGTAATATTACCATTTTAACTAACAGTGTGTGAGGAAAACTGAGAAGTTCAGTCTAAAATGGGTCTGAGTTCAGAAGGACACCTGTTTAAGTTATTCACCAGTTCAGCTAACTTCAACTCCTCTCTACTGCTTCCTTAAAACATTTTAGCCCAGTATTCAAGGCCCTCCACAGTATGTACCCAACCTGTCTCCATCAAACATACAATCAGTCACAATACCTTCTAGCTCTTTTGATGGTATATACCTCTCTTTTCCATCTCTGTGAACAGATAGAGGAATTCCTATGAGTTAAGGAATCCATTTATCAACTTAAGAACTTGTTATGCCTCAAATTGTATTGTGTGATCAGCACTTTCCCTGGGTTTTACCATCTATATCTTAGAATATTTTAACACTGTCTGTATCAGTGAAGATTTTGTCTGGCCTTATGTAATAAAAAGCCAAAAATTACTGGCTTAACTTATGCCTATTTTCCTCATATAACTTAAAGTCCAGTGCCAGTTACAGTGGCTCCATGATGTCACTTGCATCTCAGGATCATTTTATCCTCCATTTTGGTATCCTTAGTGTGTGCTTTTGGTCCTCGTCTCTGTCATCATGTTTTGCCTCACGGTCACAAGTCGCTGGTCACTTCCGTTGTCACTATTCCAGGAAGGTGGAAAAGCAAGAAGGTAAAGACTTTCCTAGAAATCTATTGAACACTTCTCTTTATATCTCATTGGCTAGAACTGTGTCAAAGGAGTCAAAGGATGTCAAAGATTTTTTTTCTCTCCATCTTTCAGTTTCCCTTATTTCTGTGAGTTCAACTCCTTTCTTTCTTTTTAAAAAAAGAGACGTTTTCTTCACGTGATGGTGGTAAAGAAGAGAGGAGCATGGTCAAAGAAAGCTCCAGTATGATAACATCTGGACGTAGTGATCCACAGGGAAGAGAGTTTATTCTTCTCAGTGTATTCATATAAAACACTGCCCTGGCCTGAGAAGTGTGCCCATTATCTGGGCCAATAAATGATAGGGGGGATGGAGTACAATTAGTGGCCAGGCCTGTGTCTCATGTCTACCCTCTAAAGGGCATCCCCAGCAAAACCACACAGGAGAATGTTGTTTAGTCAAAAGAAAGGAAGTTCTATTGTCAGATGAAGAGGGTTAGAAACACTGGGCAAAGACAGGGTCCCTATAGCAGCACTGTGCAATTGGCAAGCCAATAGTATTTCTGCCATATTATATGGTATGTCAACTTTAGGCTTTAGTTGATGGTATGTTGAAAATATTGAAGAGAGCCAAAACTTCTAAGGAATATTCTAGCTCTGGCTACCAGTAACCCTGAAGTCTCTGTGGCCAAGGCTGTCAGTTGAATTCCAATATTCACCATCCCCTTCTTTCATAGTAAAATAATTTTAAGTATGGCACATGGCCATGTATTAGAAAGAGTACATTTCTCACGGGCGCCTGGGGGGCTCAGTTAAGTGGCTGACTCTTGGTTTCAGCTCAGGTCATGGTCACACGGTTCGTGAGTTTGAGCCCCACATCGGGCTCTGTGCTGACAGTGCAGAGCCTGCTTGGCATACTCTCTCTCCCTCTTTCTGCCCCTCCCCTGCTCATGCTCTCTTTCTCAAAATAAATAAACTTTAAGAGGAAAAAAAAAAGAAAGATTATAGATTATATTTCTCAGCCTCCTTTGCAGCTAACATGACTAACTTTGGGCTGATGGAAAGGGAACATATTTGATGTAAGCAACTAGGTGTGTGTGTGTGTGTGTGTGTGTGTGTGTGTGTGTGTGCGCGCGCGCGCGCGCCCATGTGTAACTAAAAACGACTATATGTCTTGATCTACCTCCAATTATTTTTTAATGTTTTTTTTTCCGGGGGGGGGGGGGAAGAGAGAGAGAGAGAGAGAGAGAGACAGAGACAGAGAGAGAGACAGAGTGAGAATGGGGGAGGGGCAGAAAGAGAGGGAGACACAGAATTGGAAGCAGGCTCCAGGTGCTGAGCTGTCAGCACAGATCCCCATGCGGGGCTCGAACTCACAAACAGCGAGATCATGACCCGAACCGAAGTCAGACACTTAACCGACTGAGCCACTCAGGTGCCCCTAGCTCCAATTATTTATTACTGTCTATCTTCTTCATGAAATATATGAGCACTAGAACATGAGAGCAGAAACTTAATCTCTTTTATTTATGCTGTCACTCTAATATCCATTATAGTGTTTGATACATAGAAAAGTTTCAGTATTTGCTGAGTCAATAAACAGGTCATTCTTCTCTGCCTATTCAATTCCAACTTCCCATGAAGCTAGATCTCTCAGCACATGGTCTAAAGTCTTCTCCTCCTATTTTGGATCACTCCTATAATACTAATTTTCCATGGAGCATGTTTAATACTTTTCATTTATTGTTTTCTTTGTTATAAATTCATTTACTTATGTTTTTTCTTACTTTTTTTTTAATGTTTATTTATTTTTGAGTCAGAGAGAGACAGAGTGCGAGCAGGGGAGTGGCAGAGAGAGAGGGAGACACAGTATCCAAAACAGGCTCCAGGCTCTGAGCCGTCAGCACAGAGACCAACGCGGGGCTTGAACCCATGAACTGTGAGATCATGACCTGAGCTAAAGTCAGATGCTTAACCAACTGAGCCACTCAGGAACCCCATTTACTTATGTTTTATTTCTCAACCAGATTATAAAATCTTACAGGGCAAGCATCACAGTGTACTTATTTTTCATACTTCTTTCAGTCTGTAGCCAGTGTATCTGATATATGGTAAGCCCTGACAGTACTGCTGTCTGAGTACTGAGTACTGCTGAACACGACCCGGACAGGCAGTTTAAGAGAGCCTTAGGAAAACTTAATACATTCACTGGATTTCTGTTCAAGAAATCTGTATGAGATAAACATAAGCATGGCTAGAAAATTAAAATTTTTATGGTTTTCTTGATGTTCAGCATGTACCCTGAAGCAACTATGATGCGTTTCTAAGCATAAGCTTGTTTATCAGGATACAATTATGCTATTTTTAATATCTACAAGGAATAAGTAAAATTGAGACAGGTGTGGTAGCGCAATCTACCTAAGAAGTCCTTTCTTGGAGAGGATAGGCAATAAAATACTTAATATCTTTTCCAGCTCTAGATTTTAAGAAATTCAGGGTATTTCCTCACAGGCCCTCTTGTCCATTTAAGGCTCTGCTTGAATCCATATTTTATTGGTGCCTGTGTTTATTGCCTGGTTACAAGTGGTAGATCCAGGTGCCTCTAAAGAGAAACAAATACTCAGCATAGCAACACTGATGGAAAATCAACACATGCACATCACACAAAATTCCAACCTCCTTTTTTAATACGGAAATATGTAACCTCTGATATGGGCTTTCCCATTCATGCCTACATCAAGATAGACCAGAACACCAACATCCTCTCCCATATTGGTCTCAGTTCCTGCTTTCAAACCTCACCTCCACTCACCTGTGTTCTTGGGGTGTACTTTGCCTCCATTTCCCTCATCTTGTCTAATGTTATGCTCCAACAAATCTCTGGTACTGCACCACCACTCAAAGTTTCTTCCCCTCTTCTTTACTCTTAAGTTCTTAGTTCTAATTATTCCTAGCAGTCCTTAGATTGGTCAAGTATGCCTTATAAGAATTTTTCACCAATGGCTAAAAACCAATTCCCAAAATGAAGAATAACTCCAAAGCAAATTATTTCCATGCTAAAATAGTAATAAAACCACCAAAAAAAAAAAAATTCCACCACCACTCCATAGGGTATACACTCACTCACAGTATGTAACAAAAAATCCAACATATTATACTGTTTTATAACAAACTATAAAAACACCCAAGTAAACTCTGTTAGATATATATCATAAATCCTATTATAACATTTTTCTATATGAATATAGTTCTACACAGGAACTCAAATACTTGACATTTGAAATGGTAGGATAAAGATACTGGCAACCTTTCTAATTTATATTCATAGAAACAAATTAGTTCCTTGATACCCTATAAATTCTCTAACTTTACATTGACCTCAAAAATCAGTCTCCTCTCATCTGACTCTTTTGTGTCCAGTGGCAGCAGGTTCAGAGAACTACTAGTCCATTGTGGAGAAGGAAGAAAGAAGAATGTAGGAAAAATCGTTTTGAGTGAGGGGGAAAAAAACACTATTTTGTAAGTTGCAGAGTGTGAAAAATTAAATTGTTGGCATTAAGTAGAGTCATTGGTGGGACTTGGGCGTGGGGTGGAGAGAAAGACAAAAGAAGTAGAGTTTTTTTTTTAAACCTGAGCAAATTAAAAAATGTGGCAGTGATTAACATTAGGACAAACAATCACAGGAAAATAAAATCACATTTTATCACTTTGCTAAGCAATGAACAATATTTACATAGTCTTTATAATAAAAGTAGCTCTTACTGACTTTAAAAATATGATATAAAATTATGATAAGAGAATACTGGGAAGATGGAAGAGTGGAAGAAGTGTCAAGAGATGGACTCCGCATCTACAATAAATAGCAAGTGAATAAGTAATACTAAAATGAGTAAATCAAGAGATGGTAGTCTATTCATTTATTCAGAAATACGGAGATAAATACCAGAAGAGTTAAAAGTGGCTAAGCAGGATTAGGTGGGGTTATTAGGAGACTGATAGTATTTTGAGGGGTGCCTGCGTGGCTCAGTTGGTTAATATATGACCTTGCTCAGGTCATGATCTCATGGCTTGTGAGCCAATTCTGTACAAGAGTCCCAAGTTGGGCTCTGTGCTGACAGCTCAGAGCCTGGAACCTGCTTCAGATTCTGTCTCCATCTCTCTGCTCCTCCCTCACTCATGTTCTGTCTCTCTCTATATATATCTCAAAAATAAACAAACATTAAAAAAACATTTAGGGGCACCTGGGTAGCTCAGTCAGTTGAGCATCTGACTTTGGCTCAGATCATGATCTCGTGGTTCATGAGTTCGAGGCCTGTGTCAGGCTCTGTGCTGACACCTCAGAGCCTGGAGCCTGCTTTGGTTTCTGTGTGTCCCTCTATCTCTCCCTCCCCTGCTCACGCTCTCTCTCTCTCTTTCTCAAAAATAAACATTAAAAAACATTTTTAAAAAGCAGACTGATACTATTTTGATATATTTAGCTTAGCAACAGTTGTTCATGTAAATAACATTACATTATGTTATTATAAAAATTTTATATTATAAAATTATATTATAAAAATAACATTACATTATGAAAAATAAACCAAGCATTTCAAGTTAACAGGCTAGTTGTAGAATCTTATCTGTATTGCTTATGGTTTTACAGATTCAGACAGACTACTCAGTTTTCATCTTACTTTAAAGTGGTCTAATACTTCAAAGTGTGATTCAAAATGATCTTTCTTTATGCTGTGTTTTTTTCTTTATGCTGTGACAGCAACTGAAATAAAATGATATAAAGATAGGATTTGTCTGTTTTGTATTTGAACAATTCCTTATAATGTCCTGCATACTAACCGCTTTAGGAAAACTTGTAATGATATTTTAGTCCCCTTTTATTATATAAAAATGGCCTGCATTATTCTTCCATAAACAGACTTGCACAAATTAAAATCTTTAGTTCTCTGTTTATTCACATTCTCTTTCAAAAATTTCCTGACATTTATGGGTACATGTTACTAAATAATCACCCTTGTTAATTCTTATTGCATCAATGTCATGATTATACTACTAATAATCACTTTAATAAAATTGGCTTTTATGAGACCAAGGTTATCTTGAAAGAAGGCAAAGAATCTTCTAAAGAGTAAACCAATTGTGTAAATCACCACAGCCCTGTTAAACAATGGGAAAGAAATCAAGGAGGAGTAGTGGAGCTTCATTTCCAGAGAAAAGTTAGAATTGTACATTTGGACTTGACTATCAAGTTATCTAGGAAACTGACTCCAACCTCATGTAAATGGCAGGGAACTAGGATGTAAGAAACCCAAATAACACTCCTGTTCTTGTGTTATAGAACTAATTGTCATCATAGACATGAATTATAGAGTGGAATATGAGGGACATGGACTTTTTAAATATGGAATGCACTTTGGATTTTTGAATATTAAAAGTTTATCTATGTTCTTTCTCAGCTTGTCAATATATGTATAGAGAAACAAGAAAAGGTTAATTTAAACAAAAGAAACATTCTAGGAGTCAGCAATCATGACAGTCATAGCACTAGAAGGGAACGCTAAAAATAAAAAATGACAAATATAGGCTGAATGATCTAGCGGCCTCACCCCATCTAGAGTACATTGTTCAGAGCAAATATATTGGAAAAAGTTTCGATCAATATGAGAGGCAATTTGCCTAAACCATCAGCTGGTCATTTTATTGCCTGAAGTGCTTCTCTTTTCTTTAAATGTTTTATTTATTTTTGAGAGAAATAGTGAGAGAGAGCTGGGGAGGGGCAGAAAGAGAGGGATCCGAAGCAGGTTCTGTACTGATAGCAAAGAGCCTGATGCAGGGCTTGAACCCACAAACTGTGAGATCATGACCTGAGCTGAAGTTGAACATTTAACTGACTGAGCCACCCAGGCACCCCTGAAGTGCTTCTCTTTTAGCTATGTACTTGAAAGTTTCTGTGTTAGTTGTCCATACAATCAAAATTAGTAAGTGTTGATTTAAGCAATAATCCTTAGATCGTTCCACTGTTTTCACTTCTATTTCCAAAGGTCTGTCCATCTTTCTTCCCCTTTGTTTATAGTGTAGATGTTTCCTCTATTAACAAAAGTCACTCACCACATTCTTGAATAACTTTTAAATTAATCTCTCAAATAAAACCTTGTCAAAGACTGTCTGGAAATATTATCACCATCCAAATGAAATAGAAGAAAAGAAATAATAATAATTAGAGCAAAAATCAATAAAGCCTCTAGCCAGGCTAACTAAAAAAGAAAAAAAGGCGGGGTGTGGGGGGAGAATCAAACTACTAGTATCAGAAATGAGAGAGGGGACATCACTACAGATCTTATGGAAATTAAAGGGATAATAAAGGAATATTATGAACACCTCCATGTCCACACATTTGATGACCATTTCAAGGAAATGGACCAATAAATTGAAAGACAATCAGACAAAATTCATACAAGAAAAAACAGAAGGTCTGAATAGCCCTATATCTGTTAAAGAAACTTAAACAATAATTAATAACCTCCAAAAAAGAAATCATCAGGCCTATGTGGAGTCACTGATTTCTAGCAAATATTTAAGGAAGAAATTATGCCAATTCTGTACAATGTCTTTCAGAGGGCAGAAGCAGAAGAGATATTTCCTAACTCAATCTATGGGGCCAGCATTGCCCTAATATCAAAACCAGAAAAAGAGATCACATGCAAAAGAAACTACAGATCACTATCTCTCATGAATAAAGACACAAAAATCTTCAACAAATTATTAGTAAATATAATCCACGATGCATAAGAAGAATTATATACTATACTAACTGAGATTTATCCCAAGTATATAAGGCTCATTTAACATTTAAAACTCAATTAATGTAATCCATCACATCAACAAATTAGAAAAGAAAAATCAAATGATCATATGAATAGATGCATCAAAAGTACTTGACAAAATCCAAACCCATTCATGATAAAAACTCTCAGTAAACTAGGAACAGAGAGAAATGTCCTCAACTTGATAAACATCTACAAAAAACCTAGAGTGAGAAACTTGAAACTTTCCCACTAAGATCAGGTAGAAGTCAAGGATGTCCTCTTTCACCACTATTTTTCAACATACTGGAAGTTCCTTCTAGTACAATAAGGCACGAAAAGGACATATAAGTATTATAGATTAGGAAAAAAGAACGATCTTTGTTCACAGATGGCAGGATTGTCTATGTAGAAAATCTGAAAGAATTCACATAAAAACTCTTGGAATGAGTAAGTGATTACAGCAAGGTTGCAGGATATAAGGTTAATATGCAAAAATCAATTATATTACATTTCTGTACACCAACAATTAACGAGTGGAATTTAAAATTAAAAGCGCAATAGCATTTACAGTAGCATACCAAAAATGGCACACTTAGGTATAAATCTAACAAAATATATACAAGATATAAATAGGAAAACTATATAACTGAGATGAACAAAATCAAAGAACTAAATAAGTGGAGAGATATTCTGTGTTCATGGACAGGAAGACTCAATATTGTCAAGATGTCATTTCTTAACTTGATTTATAGATTTGATGCAATCCTAGTAAAAAATCCAGGAAGTTATTTCATGGCTATTGGCAAACTGATTCTCAAGTTTATGTGAAGAGGCAAAAGAGACAGAATAGCTTCTACAATAGCAAAGGAGAAGAACAAAGTTGGGGGAACTGACACTGCCATACTTTAAGACTTACTATGAAGCTACAGTAATCAAGACAGCATGGTATTGGTGAAAGAATGGACAAAAAGGTCAATGGAACACAACAGATAGCCCAGAAATAGACCCTCATGAATACAGTCAAAAACCTTTGACAAAGGAGCAAAGGGAATACAATGGAGCAAAGGACAGTCTCTTTAACAAATGATGCTGGAAAAACTAGACATTCACATGTAAAAAAAATGAATCTACATACAGACCTTATCCCCTTCACAAAAATGAACTCAAGACTGAGACTATAGACTTAATGTAAAACACACAACTATAAGACCTAGAAAAGAACATAAGAGAAAACCTAGATGATCTTGGGTATGGTGACGCCTTTTTAGATCCAACACTACAGATATGATCCATGAAAAAATTATTAAAATTAAAAACTTCAGCTCTGTGAAAGACAATATCAAGGGAATTAGGAAAAAAAAGCCATAAACTAGGAGAAAATATTTGCAAAAGACACATTTGATGAAGGACTGTTATCCAAAATATACAAAGAAACTCTTAAAACTCAACAGTAAGAAAACAACCCAATTAAAAAATGAGCCAAAGACTTTACAGACCCTTCACTAAAGAAGATATGCAGATGGAAAATAAGCATACGAAAAGATGCTCTACTTCATAGATCATCAGGGAGATGAATATTAAAACAACAAAAGACACCATCACACATCTAATAGAATGCCCAAATCTAGACCATTGACAACACCAAATGCTAGCGAGAATGTGTATCAACAGGAACTCTCTTTCATTGCCAGTGGGAAGGCAAAATGGTATAAGTCACTTTCGAAGACAGTTTGGTGGTTTTCTTTTTTTTCTTTTTCTTTTTTTTAATAAAACCAAATATATTCTGACCATATGATCCAGCAATCACACTCCTTTCTATTTACCCAAAGGAATTGAAAACTTCTGTCCACACAAAAGTCTGAAGATGAATATTTATAGTTTTATTCATAACTGCCCAAAGTAGATAAAGAGTTAAAGACAAATTTGCTAAGTTGTATAAATTCCTAAAACACATCAGAAATCTATGAATTTGGTTTTACTGATATGAGTGAGAGATTCATAAACTTAGCACAAATAATATAGGAATGTAAAATAGTGTTTCCATGGGGCACCTGGGTGGCTCAGTTGGTTGAGCGTCCGACTTCGGCTCAGGTCATAATCTCACAGCTCGAGAGTTTGAGCCCCGCGTTGGGCTCTGTGCTGACAGCTTGGAGCTTGCTTCGGATTCTGTGTCTCCCTCTCTCTCTGCCCCTCCCCTGCTCATGCTCTTTCTCTCCCTCTCAAAAATAAATAAACATTCAAAAAAATTTTTTAAATATTGTTTCCAACCCTACTTTCTTCAAGGACTTCATCGAAAATGCCATGGGAAAATATCTTTTGCTCTATTTATTTTCAAGTCATATAATTATATCCTTATAGACTGTCTAATATATATTAGAAAAAAGTTGATATTTTAGAGACCACATAGCTCTTCAGCCCCCCCCCCCACCTTTTTTTAATGTTTATTTTTGAGAGAGAGACAAACACAGTGTGGGGGAGGGGTAGAGAGCGAAGGAGACACAGAGTCTGAAACAGGCTCCAGGCTCTGAGCTGTCAGCACAGAACCCGATGTGGGTCTCGAACTCAGGAATAGTGAGATCATGATCTAGGCCAAAGTCAGACACTTAACTGACTGAGCCACCCAGGAGCCCCAGCTCTACAGACCTTTTAAGAAAGATACTGAGCAAACAGAAATCATGGATGGTAAAAGACAGTATAGTTAGAGAATCTTCATTTATAAAAATTTACAGCTTTATCATTTTGAAATATTTTTTTAAAAACAAAGAAGACTGATAGACTAATAGTTATAGTACACAAACTGTGGTAGAATGGAAAGAGCACTGACTTGAAAGACTTAAATTAAAATCTCAGTTCCACCATGTTTTAGCTATGCATGAATGATTTCAGGCAGGTCACTTACCATCTCTGAGCCTTATATGTAAAATGTTAATAATGCCCATATCAATCTCACAAGATGGTTGTGATAATATGCTCAACTTACGTGAAAATGCCTGGCACACTGCCTAGCATCAAGTAGCTCTCAGTGAACACCTCTTCCTTCCCTCCCTTTTTAATAAACAGAACTTATGAGGCTTCGGTGTATCTCTTGACAAAAATAAAACCAATGTCTTTTTCACAGGTAAATGATTTCTTGACTTGAATTTTTATAGGAGATGTACCCTAAGTACAGATAGGATTATAGAAGTATGGAAACAAAAAAGAAAGAAAATATATCTTGAGAAGCATCTAATAAGAAGCTTTCTTTGTTTCACACTGACATGCTTTGTGGTTACAAAGCAGGCTTCCAACCAACACCGGATCAAAATTAAAATTCTAGGCAAGCATTCAACTTTTATGATTGTGTCCATTCTTCACTGAGCATGGGAAATGAATGCTTTAGAAGTTATTTATTGAAGATATTCCCATAGTGCGATTACAAAGTTCACTTCCAAATGAGGCCCTATCCCTGTAATGTATCTGAGTAAGTGAAAGCTACACCAGGTTTCTTGTGTTGTACTTTTTAAAAAAACTGCAGCAGGATACTAAAATCATATATTTTAACAGAGGCTTTTCTGAGGCTAAGCCACAACAATTCTGCAAAGGTACATGATAGGCAAAGAGAGACCAAACAAATTTCAAAAACAGAGAACACCAATCCAATATAATTTATGACCATATTTTGAATAAAATTAAATATAGAATAATTAGCAGAAAGCATTTAATTATAGTTTTCCTATTATGAATATAAAGTTGGCACAAATGCAGTAAGACTAATCAAAATCAGGTAACAGTTACCTCTGTGGCCTTGCTTGATGGTTCCAGTCCAGTCATATTTGCTACTATTAACTGATGTAAGAGTTGAACTTGAGCCACACTTAGGAAGAAGTCCAGGTTTGTGGTTATATTCACTTCCAAAGAATGGCCACACACTAAAATCTCCTGAAAGGGGCAACAAACAAAAACAAAAACAGAAACAAAAAACTGAATACAGATAAAGATACGTGATCGCCATTAGATGGTAATTTATCATTCTTACTTATTTGACCTCTACTACGTTGATGAATTCTCCTGGGACTCAAGTTCATATGTTAATGAGAATAGCAGAAATGGACAGCGTAGGCACTCAACAGAGTTTAATGGAATAATTTAATAAACATTTATGAGGTCCCGCTGTGCACTGGGCTGTGCACTAGTTGCAGGGAAACAAACTAACAACACAAACACAAATTTTTTACCATTTCATATACATTTGGCTTTTTCATACCTCAAACTATCATTTCCATATGTAAGAGATGATGTAATTCTTTAGCATAATCTTGTTCATTCATTCAAACTAACAAGTATTTACTGAGCATCTCCTAAGTAACATGCACTATAGTAGACTGCTAGGGATATCACAAAAAATAGATTGGCTTTAAATGGCAACTTGCTCTTGAGGAGGTTACAATCTAGTTGGGCAGACAGATATAAACAGGCAATTGTAGGCAAGCAATTACAGTTACAAGTGGTATGGTCTGAGTCTCCTCCAAAGTATACCCTCCAAATGATATATAACAAAAGAGAGTGCTGAAGCCAAAGATAGCTAGACTAATTACTTTCACTTTTTCAAGCTGCTAAGATCTTGGCAGCATTAGGTAGATGTCTACCACTTAACTGATGCTGTTCTGCATAACTTGAGTCATTTGAACATTCATTGTTGGAAAGCCATTCAGGAAAGGAAGAAAGAAGTGAAAAGCAATCCAGAAGCTTCACTTAATAAGGAGAAGTTCTGCCTCTTGTCATGAAGTGAATGTGGACAATGTTCGAATGCTTGGAAACGTCCACCGAACCTTATCCTTATTAGTGTCATCCAAGGGAACGGACTTAAAGGAGACTTATGACTGGTCCAAATGCAAACTACAGAGCTTAGAGTAGATTTTAATACAGCCATAAAGAACAGCAAGTCGGGAATGAATATTCCTTTTTTTGGGTTAAATAACTTTTACTCCCACAAGTTCCCTGCTTTTACTAATTATAGGTAGAAATTTTATTCCTCAAGTAATGATGAAAAGAAATAAATTCATGTACTTTAAATCAACTGTGTTACTAAATAAGATATTTGTAGACCTATTTAATTTTTATACATTTTTTTGTGGATAAGAAAAGATACTATACCTAACCTAGCTTTCCCTACAGGGCAATTATAAACATCAAATAAACAACATCTATAAAAATATTATTTTTAAAAACTCAGAAAATGAATGTGAGGTTTTATTAGCTTAGATTAATATATTTAATCTTTACTTAATTTTTCTGAACTTTTCATAACTGCCTCTAACTGTGAATGATCGAAGAGTTTAGGTTTTTAGCATAACATAAATTTCTGTGAAGAATACTTTTTAAATTATGATGGACCACATTATTCTTATATTTCTATTCTAAGCATAGAGGCAGTATACCATAGTGATCAGACTTGAAATCTGGATCCACCAGTAACTGGCTAGTAACATTGGTTAAGTTACCTAATCTCTTTTGATCTTAGTTTCTGGATCCATAAAATACAAATACTAGTAGGGGCACCTGGGTGGCTCAGTCGCTTAAGCATCCAGCTTCGGCTCAGGTAATGATTTCACGGTTCGTGAGTTCGAGTCCAGCTCGGAGCCTGGAGCCTGCTTTGGATTCTGTGTCTCCCTCTCTCTCTGACCCTACCCCACTCACGCTCTCTCTCTCAAAAACAAATAAACATTAACTAAAAATATGGATACTAGTAATATCTATTTCACAAGGATGTTGTGAAGACTAAGGTAATCCATGTACAATTTTTCATGTGAAGTAATCCATGAGAACACTGTCAACGTTGTTGCTTTCAGCGGAAAGCAGGAGGAGGTTGTAGAGGTCAGGGTCAGGAGTGTATGGTTTGGAGTCAGACCAGTTGGGTTCATACCATGCATGCTCTGCTACTTACTACTTGTGAAAATATGGACAAGTTATTTGAGTCAGCCTCTCTAGGCTTCAGTTCCCTCATCTATAAAATGAGGATAGAAGGAGTTAACTGGATTATTATGAGGACTGAATGTAGTTATAAATCCTCAGAATTATTATGAGGATTTGATGTAGTTATGAATAACTACATGAAAAGCAATAACTAAACAGCACTAGAAAGTACTCAATAATTTCTAGTTATAGTAACTTATTAATAATAAGCAATTTGACATCCTGTACACTAAAACTAAGAAAATCCCTAACTTACAAAGAGAAGCTACTCCATTACATAGACTGAAATAAAACCTAAATAAAATTCTAACCTCAGTGTGCATATTTTCTGGAGAAATTATTTTCGTGAAAATGATAGCAGGTGCTCCAGTTATTCGGACAGAAAAATCTGTTAAAATGGGCGTTAAAATTGCTCTTCTTTCTTGATGCCGCCGTATGCTAAAAGACAAAGTAAAAAATGATTAGCCATTTCATTTTTTTTCAGGGATATTTTTCATTAAAGTTATACAAGTCTTTGCACTGCAAACATGTATGGTAAAATTACATTATTATTTTGAGAGTGCTTAGTTGTAAATTTTACAGTCACAGTTTTACAACTTTAATTCTTTACCTCAGATTGATAAAAGATAGGAAAAAATTATTGAGAAATTTGGATGCAATTAATTTCATTAGTCCTATCCTTTCAACAAATAAATTTGTTTTTAATTCCTTTTGTTCTTGCAAATAACTTAGTATGTATTGTTATCAATAATAACCTTACTATTTGGTGATAATTTTTAGTTTCCTATTTTTAATATTTCTGACCTTCTGGTTGACAACTGCCACCATTCCAACCTTATGAGGTTCACAAGTATATCCTCTTAATCTCTGAATGACCTCCTTTTTTCAAGTTCTAAGAACTAAGTTCATGGATTATTACTGTATATACAGTTCATGAAACAGCTTTTGTGACTTTGATACTGAATGCTTCTTCACAATAACCATCTGTGGGAAGTAAAAACTATTACTAACCCCATATTACCTATGAGGAAATGAGGATCAGAGGCTAGGCTAAGGCCACCTAGTGGAAACCAGAGTTACACAACAGGGCCTGATAGTGGAGCAGCATTTGGCCTCTATTTTAATTCTTCTTTACACATTCTCACCTGTGATCAGTTACTTAGCACAAAATTTCTACTCTTCTACCTACATTAAATTGCTAATAATTTCAAAGGAGTACTACATACATGGTAGAAGATGAAACTGGAAAACACTGAGAAACTAAAGCTTATGCTAGTACAGTTCTTCAAGTCTACAGTCCATTTTCTAAGTTTTCTTTTTATGAAATATATATGTGTGTGCATATATATATATATGCATATGCTTGCGCGCGCGCGCACACACACACACACACACACACACACACACACACAGTTCTACGTTTTACCAGCAAGCTGTATCTCAAAAGTTCTTTGGAACCATTAAATTAATATTCCTTATAAATATGTCTCTGTTATTCACTTATAAAGTGATAAAGCTGAGATCAGAGAACTAGCATAAATTATCTCATGACAAATCTCATATAACCCTCAAGTCTTTCTATATCCTTTTCTACCAGAGTAGTCTAGAAAATAGAAAGTTCTAGTATCATTTGTTCAATTTTGCAATGGGCAGAGTTTTACATGGTGTCTGCCAAAAAAGAAAATTGGATCATCCGGTTTTGTGACACATAAGTATTGGATTTCAAGAAAGTCAATTTTAAAGAATTAGGAGTTCTGCTGAATGGAGGGTAATAGGAAGAAATATTAAAATCTGTGAATACAGAGGAAAGGTTGTGATCCTGAGAGACACCATAATTAGAGCTTAATAGCTCAAGTTCCATAAAATGGCCAATGTGAGAAACATGTAACATCTGATGTGCTCTCATAAGGGAGTGTTTAAATATATGATGTATTAAAAATACCTTAAAATGGAAAAGATGGCAGGGAACCAAATAAGAGCAAATATTAACTAAAACACCCAATGGGAAAAAGGAGTACTTATACAGATCATATTTTTCCCCATCATGTGATGAATTAAATCAGTAACAACATATGAAAGACCTATGACCTTAAAATATAAAAAAAAAAAAAAATCAGTAAGTCAACAGTCCTTTATTATAAAACTATAACTTTTCTGTTAACATAATGTTAACTTTAATTTTGTGTTATTTCTTGTCTTTGAGGTAATGATACATATTTTTTAAGTCATTAAAAATTTGTATAGATTGAAATACTTCAAAAGAAATAACTACTGAAAAAATAATTAAGAGAATTAAATTCTGCCAATATTTTACTAGATAAGTGCACAGGATTTACAATAACAAAAGGGGGGGGGGGAGCCTGGGTAGCTCAGTCGGTGGGTGTCCAACTTTGGCTCAGGTCATGATCTCACGGTTTGTAGGTTTGAGCCTGCACTGGGCTCTGTGCCTAGAACTTAGAGCATGGAGCCTGCTTCGGATTCTGTGTGTGTGTGTCTCTCTCTGCCTCTCCCCAACTCTCTCAAAAATAAATAAACTTAAAAAAATAAAATAAATAAAATAAAATAACAAAAAAGGCAAGTGAAACTCAAATTATTAACTGACATTGTTATTGACTTCAGGGTTTTAGCCACTCTAACTAAATCAAGAGAATAGATTATTAATTTCTCTTTTTTTACTATTCCTTTCCCCTATACTCATCTGTTTTGTTTCTTAAATATACGGAAAAGGGAAAGAAAAAAGAGAGGGAGGTAAACCGTAAGAGACTCTTAACTGTACAGAACAGACTGGGAGATGGGTGGGGACACGGCCTAACGGGTGATGGACAGTAAGGAGGGCACTTGTGATGAGCTCTGGGTGTTATATGTAAGTGATTAATCACTAAATTCTACTCCTGAAACTAATATTACACCATATGTTAACTAAAATTTAAATAAAAACTTGAAATAGATAAAAAATATTTACTATTTAAGTATAGTTGACATCCAATATTATATTAGTTTCAGATGTAGCAGGGAACAGATTTTTTTTTTTTCCCATGGCCATATAGAGGCAACAGGCTAATCCTTACATCCCAAATAGGGAAAGGTTTTTTTCAATTTTTAATTTATTTTTTAAATGTACATCCAAGTTAGTTAGCATATGGTGCAACAATGATTTCAGGAGTAGATTCCTTAATGCCCCTTACCCACTTAGTCCCTCCTTCCTCCCATAACCCTTCCAGTAACCCTCTGTTCTTCATATTTAAGAGTCTCTTATGTTTGTCTCTCTCCCTGTTTTTATATCATTTTTGCTTCCCTTCCCTTATGTTCATCTGTTTTGTATCTTAAAATCCTCATATAAAATATCATGTGACTTCACTCATAGGGAAAGGTTTTTAAATGAGCTGTCTACCTAGATCTGGGGCCCTTAAAGGTTTGACAAAGCATTTTCTATCAGAAATAGAGAAGAATGAGAAAATATGACTATATTGGCAAGAGAGCTTGTTAAAAAAACAGAGATCTCCCCAGAAGATGAAAAATAATGGGAAATCCCTCATGTGTGTTTGGTAGCTGTAATTTATATTACTGTACTGGTTTAGGAATACCCATTCTGAATTATTTATATAAAACTGGAATCAGACTTTTCATAACCCTGGGACATCTGTCAGAAATAGATGCATGTAAAACCTGTCTGGAAAACATGCCCTCAAATAGACAAAAAGGATTCTCAGGGACAAAGACCACTAAAGACAAGCTCCTGAACAGATTATTTTATATACCTCCACCCACAAATTATTCTTTATTAGCAAGAGGAAAATTCAACCCCATTATCAAATTCATTACCAAGAACTTCTGATAATGAAATCACCATATGAACAATTCAATAAATTTGTATTGTTTAAAAAATAATAAATAAACAAATAAATAAATAAGTAAGTAAATAAATAAATAAATGCTTAAAACTATTAAATACATACTGGATAGAATAAAATTGAGGAGTAAAAAACCAAGGTATTATCAAGAGCGAAAATAGATTTGAAAAACAAATACTACTTCCAGAAATGAAAAATACAGTCACTAAAATGAAATATACAGATGTGGCAAATAACATTTTACACATAGCTCAAGAAAAATTAATAAACTAGAATACAGATTTGAGAAATTTCCAGGAAATGTACTAACTTAAATTTTAAAATGGCAAGTTTAAAAGAAAAGAGACATGGAGGGGTAGGTCCAACATATTTAATTGGTATTCCAAAAAGAGAGAATAGAAAGTAAGGAAAAGAGACAACAGCAAAGAGTTAATAGCGGAGAATTCTTCAGAACTGATGATATATAAGAAACCACAGATTCAGGAAGCACAATGAGTCCTGGTTCAGATAAATACAATAAAATCCACCATCAGACATCTCTTGGTGAAACAGGTGATCACCTATTATGAAAAAAAGATAGCAAACAGAGAAAACAGATTATCTATAGCACGCTAGGGAATATGAGGTTAGGAGAGGTGTAGAAGAAATATTTCTCTAGTATACTAAAACAGTGATTTAATGTATTTCTACACTGCCCATAAGAAACAAGGAAATGGAATAGTGATTTCCACCTGTTATCTAACATACAGGATTAAACCCGTGGAAATATATTAAACCCTGTGTGAGGGTAAAAACAATTGGGCAATTATAAAGTGCTAAACAAGTAACAGTAAAGTAATCATCTAAGTTAACAAAAGCTATTCAGTCAATCTCTGGGAAGAGATTATAAATATGGAAAAGCATCATTCTCTGAAATTGTCAGTACACAAGATGGCATAAGTATATGCCACATGCATACATGAAAATATATGTTTAGGAAGGCTATGGTCATTTTTCCCGGCTCAGCCAATTTATCCTAAGGTTCTTCTGCCCATCTTCCATTCATTCTTGACTAATTTTGTGGGAAATAGTACTGCAATTTAAGAGCCCCATTTCAAAAATTGTATATTATGAAAAACCATAAGTAGGAAATATGGTGTTGATGTTTCCAAAATATTCCACTAAAAAGAATAAAAAGTTCTAGATGGTCTATGTGTTCAGTGAACAGTTTTTTTATTCAACATGAAGACTTTCTTGGTATGGCATTACAGCTGAGCTTTGGACCAAAGATGCCTGACCAGAAGATACTTAAGTCTTGTTCTGCTAATCAACTGAGATAATCCCTTATAGTGGATATTCTTCAATATAAAAAATAATCACAGACATTTATCCTAAAAATATGATAACTGGAAAACTATTTGTTATCAGTTGGTTAACTGTACTTGTAGAGATTCCTCTTATTTTTAGATAGAGAGTTCTTCAGGATAATTTGAGTTCTACAGTAACTTTAAAAACAAAATATATAATAAAGAGTTTAAACCCTATTTTGGTGTTTTGGGTTTTTTCCCCAAGAGGAACACTATCCAGTGACTTTCTAATGCAATAAAGATAAAATCCAAACTGCCACTGATGTATAAAACCATTCATAATGTAGTCTCTTCCCTACCCCAAACTTTACCTATTATTCCTTTCCTCTCAGCTAGTCATGATCCTTAAGTGTGCAACACTGATTCCCAATCACAGGTGTCTGCTCTGCCAGAACACTTGACACAAGCAGTCCACAGTTATTTGCATGGATAGCTCATTTTTGCCATTAGGTATTAGATTAGGCCTTCTCCGAGCCCTAATGTAAATAAATTTCCCAGGGGCCTTCATCCTAGTATACTGCCATATCATTCTCTTGGCATCTATGGCTGTGTGAAATTTTGAGAACATGGACTGAGAGTCCACTATTATGCCAGGCCCTTTGCTAGGTGCTGGGAATATAATGGCAGAGTTGGATGCGAGCAGCTCAGGTTAGCCGAAAAAATAATTAAAAATAATCATAAGGTAGGAGAAGTAAAATGGTAAGGAAAAAACAGACAGGTGTCAAAACTTTCAGTCGGGGACCTAATTAACTTGTAAAGACATATAAAATATCTGAATAATGCTTCCAAGAACTACAACCCAAAATGAGGATATTTTTTAAGGGACATTTAAATAAAATGCTAGTAAAATTTTATTTTGGCAAAATTAAATGTTACAAAGTTCTCATTCCCTAAAAACCAAACCAAAAAAACACAAAAATTACCTGCATCCAAACAAACAAATCAAAACTATGGTTAATATATTTGTGATTGAGATCACAAGTTTATTGAGATCACATTTATTTCAGCTTCTAAAAGAAGGTCTTATGAGCATATGTATATTGAAATATCAACAATTCACTTTTACTGAGATGTTCAATTGTCAGTCAGTAGCTCTGGTTAGTTTCCAGTTGTTTGTATCTATAGTGTGGAACTCTTGCATCTAATTCTACTTGATAGCTCTTTTTCCAAGGAAAAACTTCAAAATAAAACTTCATGGAGGAGGGAAAGTCAGGGGGACTGCTGGAAGTTTCTCAAAGAAAAGGACATCTGAAATTGAGGATATAAATGGGAATCCACCAAGGGAAAAATGATTGGGGAATTTGTTATTTTATTGCATTTTTAAAGCTTTAATACTATGCACTGATGTACCACATGGAGTTTTCACAGAATAATACTGGATAATGTATGAAAGTTATGTGTTATACATATACTTCTTAAGAAAATGTTTATTTCGGGGGGGGGGGAGGTGTGGAGCGTGCATGAGTGGTAGAGGGACAGAGAGAAACGAGAGAGAGAATCCCAAGCTGGCTCTATGCAGTCAGTACAGGGCCCGAAGTAGGGCTTGATCCTATAAAGCATGAGATCATGACCTAAGTCGAAATCAAGAGTTGGACACTCAACCGACTGAGCCACCCAGGTGCCCCTGTTCATATACTTTTAAGTAAATGTTGATGTAATCTTGTTTGGATCCTTCTCTTATTAAACAAAATATTGAAGGAGGGAAATCTGAATATTTAAGGCTTTGGATCAGGGAATTATTACTTATATTCATATATGCAACAATTATGATGTTGGGAGCTTTAACATGACCACAAATTAATTGACATTACAGAGAGTTTTAAAATTTTATGATCTACTATTATGATGATTATATTCAATTTAAATATTTTCTGATTACCAACTCGTCTGTCAGCAACTATGATAAGAAACAAAGAATGAGACTGGCCAAGACAGATCTGTCCTTTTATCTCCATGCTACCCTCTCAGCTTGCCAAGGACATCCTTGGCCAATATGTAAGGAAAAAAGCCACCATTTCCCACCCCCCCCCCCCCCTTACACACCTCGAAGCACTAATTCCCATGTAAAATGGCAATAGTGACTAGATGTGTAACCTGCATATGGCAGACATCAGTACGTTATTTGAGTTCTCAGCACTTCATTTCCTCAGGTTATAAAATAAGCGCAGACATAGTAAAAATGGTTGCTGAGAGAAAAAGAAAAAGTGATTAACTAACAATGAACTTCAGCCCAAGTGTAAGGGGTCAGAGTGCTGAGTATAAGAAAAGCAGTTGAGGAAGAGGTAGCAAACCAGGGTTCTATACTTAGCTCTACTTTTAAGTGACACTGCACAAGGCAAGGAACCTCCTGAAACTTTCTCTTGTAGTGGTTCTGTTCTTTAACAACTTGCCAAGAATGGTTCAGAGTTTAGAGAGAAAACTGCATGAGATTTAGAGGTGTAAATGAAACAAATACTGGCCAATATTCTCTGAAAGTCATGCTTTTTAAAATACAGTCAAATTCAGAGGTGCTGGCAGATTCCAGCTTGTCTTCCCTCTTCTCGGTTCTGTGACTGGCTCTTTTTCCTGACCACTGGCCCTGCAGACTAACAACAACTGCAGGCTTACTCCCAGAAAGAGAGGCAATGCTCCCATGGACTTGTCTACCAGCCTCCAGGGGTCCCTCCAGTGGCTGGACATGCCTGGGGACATGTCTCTGATCCACTACCTTTAGATCCTTAATTCACAGCTTCTTCCACAATTGAGTAAGACCTTATTCCTACAATAAATCCCTTATGCTATAATACTTATAACGGTTCTGCTGCCTTGACTGAATCCTAATGTATTCCCTCAGCTGAAAAACTGGGGTGTTAGAAGACCTACACATTTTAAAATGTGATAATTTTTATGTATAAATTCCCTTCTCCCAACATACACATAGAAACACATTTTGACTAAAGACAGAAGCCGAGTAACGTACTCAGAAGGAATGAATGAAAACCATCATAAAGGTTATTCTTTAATATTGGTCAGGGGAGGGGGCAAGTTATTCATCAGTGAATATTTTTTATATGTTTTGAATTTTACCTGTAATACCTATTGAAAAACAAAAATATAATCACATTAAGGTTCTGTTTATATTTCTATCAAGATTAGTCAGCACTACAAAGTACATCAGGTCTAAAGTTCCTTCTTCATTTGGATCAATATCTCTCAGAAACATTCAGAGCCACCTGATCTGCTAGCTCTACATAATCATCTAATCATTCAATCTTTCATTAATTCACTCAAATCTTTAATATATTCCTATTATGTGCCAAGTATAATATTAAGTACTGGGTATTCAGAAGTGATAAAATATGCCACGTTTTCATACTCCTAGCCTGTTGGTCTACTGCTTTCTTAGTTCAAAATGGCCCCTCTCCACTCCTGTCACCCATACTCTGGAAACAAATTCAGAAGCTGTGTACTCTGAAACCATCCCTGAAAACCTACCCACAGAGTTCATCATTCATTTCTTTAAATGTTCTATTTTGTATCTATGTCAGTATTAGATTTATTGTTTAAGTGTCTGTCACATCTGTTAGCCCAAGATGTCCTATGTACATGGAATGTATTTATTCTGATTTTGATGTGGCTTTTCTGTAATCCTAAACATCCTATATTTACATCTACCAGTGTACTTCACTCACTGTACTCTAATAGGTAATTTAACTATCAACTCTTTGATTGGACACTGAGACCTGTAAGGGATGGACACATATCAGAAATTATTTCATTTTGTTTCTCTAGCGTAAAAGACATTCTATGGCATATAATGGTTGTTCTAAGTCTTAATTTTCAACAGCATGGCAAGACCATTCAATGGGGAATGAAGAGTCTCTTCAACAAATGGTGCTGGGACAACTGTATACGCACATGCAAAAGAAGAAAGTTGAACTTTTATTTTGTACCATAGATAAAAAAAAAAAAACCAAAAACTCCTCAAAATGAATCAACAATCCAGCTATAAGAGCTAAACCCATAAAACACAGAATAAAGCATAGGTATAAATCGCCAAAAAGAATAAAATACCTAAGAATAAACTTAACCAAGGAGGTAAAAGATCTGTATTCTGAAAACTATAAAACACTAATGAAAGAAATTAACGAAGATACAAACAAATGAAAAGATAGTCCAGGGTCATGGATTCGAAGAATGAATATTGTTTTTTTTTTTTTAATGTTTATTTATTTTTGACACAGAGAGAGACAGAGCATGAACGGGGGAGGGTCTGAGAGAAAGACACACACACACACACACACACACACACACACACACACACACACACACACAGAATCCCAAACAGGCCCCAGGCTCTGAGTTGTCAGCACAGCGCCCGACACAGGGCTCGAACTCACAGACCGCAAGATCATGACCTGAGCCAAAGATGGACACCTAACCGACTGAGCCACCCAGGCACCCCGGAAGAATGAATACTGTTAAAATGTGCATACTATCCAAAGAAATCTTTGGATTCAGTGCAATCCCTATCAAAGTACCAACACCATTTTTCACAGAACTACAATAAATAATAAAATTTGTATGGAACCACAAAAGAACCTCAATAGTCAAAGCAATCTTGAGAAAAAAGAACAAATCTGTATGGATCACAATTACAGATTTCAATATGTATTACAAAGCTGTAGTAACCAAATCAGTATGGTGCCAGCACAAAAACAGACACATAGATCAATGGAACAGAGAAAAAAGCTCAGGAATAAACCCATCTACAACAAAGGAGGCAAAAATATACAATGGGGAAAGATAGTCTCTTCAGTAAATGGTGTAGGTAAAAATGAACACCAACATGCAGAAGAATGAAGTGGACCACTTTCTTACACCATACACAAAAATAAACTCAAAATGGACCTAAGAATTAAATGTGAGACATAAAACCATGAGCAATCCTAGAAGAGAACACAGGCAGTGATCTCTCTGATATTGGCTATAGAAACATTTTTCTAGGTATGTCTCCTAAGGCAAGGGAAATGAAAACAAAATTAAACTATTGGGAGCAGGATGAAATAAAAAGCTTTTGAACAGTGAAGGAAACCATCAACAAAACAAAAAGGCAACCTACTGAATAGAAGGTATTTACAAATGATATATCCAATAAGGGGTTAATATCCAAAATATATAAAGAACTTATATAACTCAACACCCCTCCCCACCAAAAACAAACAAACAAACAAACAAACAAAAAAACAACCTCAAACAATCCACTTAAAAAATGGACAGAGGACCTGAAGGCAGTTTTCCAAAGAAGACTACAGATGGCCAACAGACAGATGAGAAGATGCTCAACATCAGGGAAATGCATATCAAAACTACAATGAGATATCATCTCACACCTGTCACAATGGCTAAAACCAAAAACACAAGGAATAACAAGTATTGGCAAAGATGTAGAGAAAAAGTAACCCTTGTACACTGTTGGTGGGAATGTAAATTGGTACAGCCACCATGGAAAACAGTATGGAGGTCCTCAAAAAATTAAAAATAGAAATACCATATGATCCAGTAATTCCACTACTAGGTATTTACTCAAAGAAAATGAAAACATGAATTTGAAAAAATATATGTTTAATGCAGCATTACTTACAATAGGTAAGATATGGAAGCAACCTAAATGTTTACTGATAGATGAATGGGTAAAGAAGATATACATATAAGTATACACATAATGGACTGTTATGCAGCCATAAAAAGGATGCGATATTGCCATTTGTTTTTTTTAACATATGAAATTTATTGTCAAATTGGTTTCCATACAACACCCAGTGCTCATCCCAAAAGATGCCCTCTTCAATACCCATCACCTACTCTCCCCTCCCTCCCACCCCCCATCAACCCTCAGTTTGTTCTCAGTGAGATATTGCCATTTGTAACAACATGGACAGACCTAGAGGGTATTTTGCTAAGTGAAATAAGTCAGACTGAGAAAACAAGTATCACATGATTTCACTCACTTGTGGAACCTAAAAAAAAAAAAAAAAAAGAATAAACAAACAAGTAAAAAGCGGAATCAGACCTATAAATACAGAGGACTGATGGTAGCCAGAGGAAAGGGGGTAAAGGGGATGGACAAAATGGGCGAAGGGAGTGGGAGATACAGATACGTTACATTCAGTTATAAGTCACCAGAATAAAAGGCCCAGCATAGGTAACATAGGCAATGATACTGGAATAGTTTGTATGGTGACAGACGGTAGCTACACTTGTGGTGAGCACAGCATAACAGACAGAAAAGCTGAATTACTATGTTGTACATCTGCAACTAGTGTAACATTGTGTGTCAACTATAGACAGATTAAAAAAATTTTTAAAACATGGATATAAAATTTCATGACCTTGGATTTGGCAATGGACTCTTAGATCAATTATAAAAATTTGTGCAAAGATCATTATCAAGAAAATGAAAAAATAATTTATAAATTATGTATCAGATAGGGGTATAGCATCTAGAATAAAAAAAGAAATCCCATAAATTATCAACAAAAACCCAAACAACTCAATTTAAAAAAGGGCAAAAGGCTTGAATAAGCATGTTTTCCAAAGAAGATATAAAAATGGTCACAGAGCATATGAAGAACTGCTCAATATCACTGATCATTATGGAAACGCAAATCAAAACCACACCCAAAGGATGGTTATAGTTTAAAAAAAAAAAAAAGGAAAATAAGTGGTGGTGAGAATGTGGTGAAACTGGAACCTTGAGCATTGCTGGTGAAAATGTGAAATGGTTCAGCTGCTGTGGAAAATAGTTTCGCAGGTCCCGAAGAAAGTTAAACATAGAATTACCATATAACCCTGAAATTCTATTCCTAGGTATATATCCCTAATATCTGAAAACAGGTAGCGAAACAGGTACTTGTACACAAATGTCCACAGCAATATTATCCATAATAGCTAAAAAGTGGAAACACGCCAAGTGCCCATCAACAGATGAATGGATAAACAAACTCTGGTATTTACATACAGTGGAATATTATCCAATGATAACTAAGAATGAAATACTGACACATGCTACAATGCAGAAAAACTTCCAAAATATTATGTTAAGTGAATAAGCCAGACACAAAAGGTCACATATTGTATGATCCCATTTATATGAAATATCCAGAATACATAAAACCATGGAAACAGAAAGCAGATTGGTGTTTTTCAGGCACCAGGGGGAGGGAGAGAGATGTAGAAGAAAATGCTTAATGGGTAAGGGGTTTTACTTTGGGATGACGAAAATGTTTTAGAACAAGATAGAGGTAGTGGTTATAGACAGTGGTAACGGTTACACAATATTGTGAATACACAAAGTGCCAGTGAATTGTTCATTTTAAATAGTTCATCTTATTATGTGAATTTCAATTCTTTATTTTTTATATGTTCATTTACTTTGAGACAGTGACAGAGTACTAGCGGGGGAGAGGCAGAGCAAGCGAGGGAGACACAGAATCCGAAGCAGGATCCAGGCTCTGAGCTGTCAGCACAGAGCCTGACATGGGGATCGAACTTGTGAGCCGCGAGATCACGATGTCACAGCTGAAGTCGGATGCTTAACTGACTGAGCCACCCAGGCGCCTCAATTTCAATTATATTATTAAAACACACACAGGTACACAAACTCTTTACTAAAATGAATTAAAGAATGAATAGGAGAGATACAGCTGAGTTAAGGAGAGACGGTCATAAAGTTTCCTAGGAAAATAACCCCACCTTCTTTGTTGATAGAATTTGCAGTTCTTTTTTAATTTTTTTTTTTTAATGGTTATTTCTGAGAGAGAGACAGAGCATGAGCAGGGGAGAGGCAGAGACAGAGGGAGACACAGAATTCGAAGCAGGCTCCAGGCTTTGAGTTGTCAGCATAGAGCCTGACATGGGACTCGAATGCGTGAACTGTGAGATCACGACCTGAGCCGAAGTCAGATGTCCAACTGACTGAGCCACCCAAGCGCCCCTAGAATTTGCAGTTCTTAAGATGACCTATAAATTATGTAAGGTGGAATTTCCTGGATCTGAAAAATGAGTGAAGCGGAGGAAAGATGGGGCCCTGGCTGATATGTGATGTTAACAGATCAGGACTGGCGCAGTGCATGTGAGGTGTGCACCAGATCCACCACGCAGGACCAACTGCTGGGAGTGTTGGCTGCATCCCTCTCCTGAAATGTACCTTGGTCGGCAGTGGGAGATTTTTCACCCAAATTTACACCCCAAATTTAGGGGGCATATGCTAAGTGATATGTTAAGAGCACACAGAAGGGGAACTTTCTGTGTTCTCATGGAAGCTCAGGGGGAGACTTCCTGGAAAATGTGATGTTTATACTCTGAGGCCTGATGAATGATGGGAGTTAGGCAAGCAAACAGGGTGGGTTAAGAGAGCTCCAGGCGGAGTTCACATACCAAGGCCTATTAGCAAGTGACAAACCTTATTTTCAGGAAGCTGAAAGAAGCTCATTATGAAAAGGGCCACAATGAAATTAGAAAAGAATGTGGGTGCCTGAAGAAGCAGCAGACTACCACCTGGTATTTGGTTTTAGGCACATTATTTACCTTGGGAGGCCTCAGACTCCTCATGTAGAATTAGAGAAAACAATTCATACCTTACAGCATTACTGTTAAAATTAATTTAAATAAGTTAAGTGATAAGCATTTTATAAGCAATTATTAAAGTTGTTGCTATTATTAATGCCAAGACGTAGATAAATATAGTTTTGGTAGTATAAGGGCAGAACCCCAAAGCAATCAGCATTGCAAAAGGCATACAAGAAAGTTTACACACAATGTTTTAAAGAAATTCAATCAACAAACCACCATGGTGTGTTATAAGCAACTAATGTTGGTGAATCTTATAAGCAAACACACACACACACACAGACACACACACACACACACACACCAAACAATATGAAAAGTGAAAAAAATAGTGAATGCTTTTTAAAATCATAAAGACTTTCAGGTTTACAATATAAAAAAAATATTTTTAATGCCTAGTATCTTTGTTCTAGCAAACAATTCTACCTAACTTTCTGATGAGAAACCACGAGTAGTCTTGGTGAGATGGCAACGGCTCTCTACAAATCTTGTAACTCACATTCAGGACTAATTCCTTTAAAAATGTTCTCTGTGAACATAGGTGCTTTTAGTTAAAGTGGACTAAAAAAATAAAGGCAATCCAGAGCTTTCGTTACTTTCCTCCTCTTATCATCATAAACAGAAAGGAGAGACTTAAATAATCTGACCTTGAATACAACGGATTTCAAGGAAAAATGTGAATGTATCCTTAGCCCTGAAGTACAGTCTTTCATCAATAGCAAGCTTTAAAAAAAACGAAATGCTGACACAGTCTTAAATTTGTAATAATTACAGTGCAACAGATTTCCAAGAAAAATCATTAGCTACAATTACAAAATATATTTTATGTTTGTCATGAAATGCAGAAGTGGTACCAAAGCACTTAGGTTGGGCATGCTAAAGATTTTATCACTAACTGTTCTGGTAATGAAATATTAGAAAGTGCAGAAAGTTGCTCAATAATTTCCTACCTGCTGGCCATATTCCACTCAAGGGCTGGATTTTGAGAATTTCTTTCACTCTCTGTTAGCACCCCTCGTGTGCCACTTTCCTTCTCCGGTTTTAGTTGATCCCACTGTGCAGTACCAATATTGATGGACTGCAGATCTATTTGGTATTGTCTATCTTCAATTTCTGATCCAGGATCTCGAAGAATTCCCAAGTTCAAAGCTCTCCTGAAAAGGCAATGAAAAAAAGTGAATAGATAAAATATTCTGTTTATTTTGTTCACTAACATAGTAACATTATCATTTTTTTCTTTTGGATTACTGATGGATTCACTGGGCTATTCAAATCTCTGAGGCAGGTAAGCTGCCACATAGGAGGCCTTGAATGTATACCCCAAAGTTATCATGTCCAGTACTCTACCCTACAATGATTTTTTAATATTGTTCCCAGCACTGTGTTGTTTTCCTAAATACTTTCACATACATGATTTCAATCCTTGAGATGTTGTGGAGACTCTATTATCTCCTTTTTTACTAAAGAGGAAACAATTGAGGTAGAAAGACTTAGCCAAAGGTACTGAGGTAGTATGTAGCAAAACCACAACTTAAAAATCCAGGTTTTCTGACTTAAACCTAGTCTTCTCTCCAATGCTAATAACCTCCCTTCCTCAGGCCTTTGATGTCTTGTTAGGAAAGGTGATAGAGCCTTGTCGATCTTTTGTACTCCCTTACCCTTTGCCCTTGTTTAGGAGACTAAGCTGTTGAGAAGACTATATTGTTTACTGACATAGAGGCACAGTGAGGATAACTGACCCATAAAGAGTTGAAACTTTGATCTTACTAGCCCCAATGTTGTGCAAATGAATAAAATTATCAGTAACATAAAGCTAAATTAGAGGAAGTAAATTGTTAACTTTTTCATGAGGGTTTTAGAATGAAAATAACAAGACAATATGGTGGGCAGGAAAGAACTGGGTTCAGGTTCAGAGGTCAGGTAAACCTGTTTGTGTGAACTTGGGAACTTTTTGGTTTTGTTTTGGTTCACAAATGCTTTAAGTGGAGTTATCAAAAGGAAAATAATATATGGCCCTAATGAAAGTTTCAATCAGCACAAAAAGTGAAATAATATAGAGAATAAAAATATTTTTACTAGCACAAATATTGAAAAAATCTATAATCTCAGTTATTAGAAAAAATACAACTAAATTAATTACAGCAATTGAACATTAATGAAATTAATTGGCAGGGGGTGGTGAGAAGGGGAAGCATGGGTTGTGGTGTAAAAACTACAGAAATAGGGTAAGAATCTGATTAAGACTAAAAGTAAGCAGTGTGGAGCAGACCATGCCCAGAGGCTGGTCAAATACAGATGGCAGGTAGAGGACTACTGAGACTCAAGATGGCAGGTGTGTGGGCCAGATGCTAGGGAATGGATATAGCATCGGATGCGCCAGGCAAGGTGAGGGCTGATACTAATGAATTCAAGTGAAGAGAAGAGCTGGGAGAGAACTGGAACTAAATGAGCAGGCAGTTCAGGTAAGGAGATGTCAGAGGGGGTTATAAGAGGGAGATATCAGAGGGGGTTATAAGAGGGAATAGGGAAACAAACAGGCATTGGTCAAGAAACCATAGCAGGAGCCAGAGAAAGAGATGGATGAATTCTCAGGATCCCTAAGGTAAGAGCTGAAGCTGTTTTTTTTGTTTGTTTGTTTGTGTTTTTCCCTTTCTTCTCTTTTCTAAGTTTGAACAATTGCAGTCTAGGAGGACTGGGCATGCAAAGGAAAACAGCCTAAAATTTTACTTGAACCAAATAATTGCATTAGAAATAAAGCCCATAAAATGGACATGAACCTTTTCAATTTGCCCTAATGAAGGCAAAGAAAAAAAAAGAACGAATGAGGGTGCAGATGGGATGGAGTAACATTTAGAATATCACTGTTTTGACAGAATACTCTTCTTTCATTTTAATATTGGAATAATTCTGCTTAAAGGCCCATCTCAGACTTCACTTTCTATTAACACCTTCCTGACCAGCCTTTCTCCAAACTCCCTCTCTCCCTAATCTGTACTGTTGGGGTCTCTCTAAAAGTACAGTAACATCACAATGACTTGTCAGTTTTTCCCAACATACCATAAATTTCTTGAAGTCAGGAACAACTCTCCTATCAAGCCATCAGTAAATGCTGTTTCAACTCACTGATTTGAACTGACACAAATCTTGATACATCTCAAATGGAGAACCTATCTGTCCACAGTAGTTAAGAACAGTCTTTAAACAGTAAACTTCTGATTGGGATGCACATAAATTCAAACATACAGCAAATATCTTGGGCAGTTGGTGGTCTAGCCTATTCCTTAGATTATTATTCCCCATAGAAAAGTTACATTTCCTTATTTTAAACTAGCCAATGCTTTCCACACTTTAAATAAATTGCGTAAACATATTTTTAAGGTGACCTAAAATACTTGAAGAATCCCTAAAGAAAAAGTATGTTATGAAATATAATCAGTGCTCTATTAAAAGACAAAGTAACCCAGCCCAGCATTAACATCAATCTATTTCCCTTGGCACATGGACGCTATATATAATCATAAGATTACAACCACAAAACCCTGAATTTCATCAGAGTTTTTCATGTAGGCTTGAAATTCCCCACATTTTTTCTTGGTCTTAAATTGAGATATATTCCTCCTATCTATCTGTGGAAAATGTGACTTCCCACAGGTTCTTTTCCCTATGCAAATGGTCTGTATAATTAGCAATAGCCAGATACTTCTAAGCTTGCTTATTTTAAAATTTCAAGCTTTCTAAGAATCAGGGTTGGAGATTTCATGTTTTCTCTTTTTCTTTGTTTTTGAAATAAGTATCTGTATTTTTAATGTGATTTGAAAGTTCGTTTAACTTAAAAGCCAATGGTAAAACCATTTATATCCGAGTTGTAGAAAACTGGATAACTGAAAGATTCATATGAACTTTACTCTCAGATTTTCCAATGATCATGAGCTTGGAGAAAATATTTAACTTCTCTGTGCCTTAGTTATTTCAATATTAAAATTAATACAGAGGAATAAAATATATGACAAGAAATTAAACTACTCATAAAAAGGTCCATTATAAATTTTACACCCATTTCTGAATGGATTCTTAAATGGTTCTGAATGAATAACATATCAAATTACAACTAATCATAAATGCATCACCACCAAGAATAAAACAAAGCCCATTTTCCTAATTATGTAAAACCATAATGAAAACTCTCAAGATAAATGTTCTTTAGTATTTCCAGGTTCACCTGTTTCCAAAATAAGGCACATCAGAAACCACGGACGAATCTTCGGACTGAAACAACCAGAATGTTTGAAAAAAAATTTTTTTAAACACCTCTCAGAGTTGGCACAACGGAACAGAAACTTCAAACTCCCCCCACCCTAGATGCGCGCCCAAGCAAAACCAGGGACATTAATAAAGAAGCACCTGCCAAAGCCAGCTTTTGCTCTTAGGGTTTCTGCTGAATCCTGCACAGACACTGATGTTCTGCTCTGGTAACTACATAGGAGGAGATTTAAAACTCAAGGCCCACCCAAGGTGATGAATCAGCTTAAGTGGAGACCCTGCATATAAAGCTGGGGTCACAAAGGGCTACATAAGCAGTGAAAGTGTGAATTAAAAATGGCCCTCCTAGGGAGCCTCTCGGTGGTAAGTTCTGTATCTTGATTGCAATGGCAGTTAAAATAATCTACATATGTGATAAAATTGCATAGAACTATATGCACATTATCACATAAGAGTACATCCAGAAACTATTGAATCTGAATACAGCTGTGGATTGTACTGATGTCAATTTCCCGGTTTTGATATTGTGCTATAGTTATGCAGGAAGTTATGAAAGACTTGACATTACAAAACTCCGAGAAGAAAACATAGGGGGTAAGTTCCTTGGCAAAAGTCTTGGCAATGATTTCTTGGATTTAACTCTAAAAGCAAAGGCAACAAAAACAAAAATAAATAAGTGGGAGTCTATCAAACTAAAAAGCTTATGCTCAGTAAAGAAAAGTATCAACAAAATGAAAAGGCAACCTCTGAAATAGGAGAAAATTTTGGAAACCATGTATCTGGTAAGGAATTATATCCTAAATAGATAAGGAACTCATACAACTAAATAACAAAAAGCCACCAGTAACCAATTTAAAAATGGGCAAAGGATCTGAAATAAACATTCTTTCAAAGACATACAAGTGGCCAACAGGTAGATGAAAAGGTGCTCAATTTAGAGCAGTGAAAGTACTGTGTATGATACTGTAATTATGGACACGTGACATACCATATTATACATGAGTTCAAATATATAGAACATTTAACACGAGGAGTGAATCCTAATGTAAACTATGGATTTCCGGTGATGATATGTCAGTGTAGGTTCTTCAATTATAACTGTGTACTACTATGGTGGGGGATGTTGGTAAAGTCCAAGATTAATAAGCTAAACATAACAAGGTAGAATAAACTAAAAAAACTAGAAGAAAATAAGAACAGAAATTAATGAAATAAAAAAGACACAGAAGGATCAACAAAGCCCAAAAGAGACAAACCTCTAGTATTTGAGACAAAAAAAAGATAGAAAGCCTAATAAATTAATTTTGCAATTAAAAAACTCAACTATGATGCTGTAGAGATAAAACAGATAATAAGAGGATATTAGAAAGATTTATAGGAACAAAGATTTTACAATTTATTGTGGAAAAAAAGTCTCTCCTCTAACTTATCACTGTCCCTAAAGAGATTTCTTATCCTTTTCACCGTGGGATTTATATAAAGGTTGTCCTCTCATCTCTTCCACCAAATATAATGCTACTTCTCCTTTTATAGCTCTTTTTCTATGTGGAAATGACTACTTTAAAACTTTATCTCGACAGTTAAAACTGTTGATAATGTAATAACTAGTGAAAAGCATCCAAGTTCTTCCCTATTTCTTGTCTTACTCAAGACTGTCAAAACTCTTCTCCTAACTAGCCCTCTGGCCAATGAGCAAACTTGCATGCATTCATTCATTCATTCATTCATTCAAAGGATATTTAGTAGAGCACTGCATGCTAGGCCCAATGTCAGGCCCTAGGGATACTGGGTTCCTGTGTGGTTCCTGCCCTAATTCAGCTTATAGTCTAGTTGGGGATTTATAGGCAATAGCAAAACAGTTAATTCTATAAAAGGTTAGGTATAGAATGCAATTGGAAGCACGTAAGTGGGACACCTGACCCAGACCTAAGGGTCCAGAATTTAACGGAGTTCAAAAAAAAAAAAATCCCAATCTCATTTCATATAATGAAAAAAATTATTTCAGGCAAAGGAACAATAGGTTCAAAGGCCCAGAGGTGTGAGAGGGTAACATATCCAGACACTGTGAAGATGCTCTGAATGGTTCGCATGGAGAAGGAAGGAAGTAAAGCCTCAGGCTAGTGAGGCTTCAAGCCAAAGACAGGTCCTTCCATCACAAAATGTCCGAGAATGCACTAGGCCCAGCCTTGGGGATGAAGATTTGCAGCCCACAGGTCAGGCTTATCTAGCAAATTGGCATTTTCTCCTCTGCCATAAAAGTTACAGAATTTATGTAACAGTACAGTAGTCAAGAGTAGAGAAAGAGCTTAGTTTCTGTTTTAATCGTAAGAATTAAGAGAAGGAGTCTAGCGTAGAACTTGCCACATCATAAAAACCTCAGTGTTAGAAAAAAAATCATCCTACTTTGATGATCTCTTCAGTCTCTACATAAAATGTTAAATGAAAGTGAAATGATTACTAAGTGAGGGAAGAGAGGCTCACCCAGATAAAGCACACAAGAGGGTTCTGAAAAAGCAGAAGCCTGAGCAAACAGCACGAATGACCCTCAATTCAATTACTCAAACTGAGTGAATTCTACCCAAATTTTCTAATTTGATCTGTTTCATCAATCTAAAAACATTTTAATAGCATGCTGGTTAGTTTGTAATAACCGCCCCCTGCCCCCCACATTTTCTAAGATAACAAACAATTGATAATGGAAAGTTTAGGCCAATTAAAAATACAGTTGCATCTTTAAAAAACGTATTTTCCTCAATAATTTTTTAGCCTCCTGAGATATCAAATCTAAAAAACAATGTATTCTTGTGCATTTTCCCAATATAAAATTTAAATTACTATTACAAATAATACAGGTAGGCCATTTGGCTTATTAGTTTAGGTTAATATAAAAATCAAATATATTTAAAGAATTAGCTTTACAAGTTTGGTTTGATTTTTCTGTTAAAAATGAATACGGGGTAATTTTTTTTCAGACTTAGGTCATAAAATCTAATTTTTCTTTCCAATTATGTGATCCTTATGACTTATTTTCAATTCAAGTCAGAAAACATACAATGGTGCATTGCTTCACTTCATTTTCCACAAAGTACTTATTTTTTTCCTCAACTTGAAATACTCATCTTTATTTTTTAAAGTATAAGATGCCCATTTTGTTTAATGTACACTTAAACCCATTTCAGTCATTATAAAATATTCAAAGTATTTTTTCAATATGAAATATAAAAAACATTCAAAATGTGTTCAAATACCATATTAACTTTAAATAAGTAATAAGAGAACAAGATGTCTTGCAAAAGATGTATTTAACTATATCTTTTCTTGAAGGTATAAGTACAGACACAATTTGAAGATAATTTATTTTCATTTCTCCAAATGCTAGAAATCATCTTGCAATTTTTAAAATGCAATTTTCCCTAAGTATATGACTTTATAACTTAAAAACAGGTTGTTATCAGTAAAAAACAATTTAGGGGGGAAAAAAAGAAGTGAAAGACAATTTGAATGCAAAGCCAAAAATGAAAATACATTTTAATCAAGACAGCTTTTAGTGCACTAGATTTTCATAGCATAAGAAACTGCAAACTCATTAGAGCAAAGAATTCTAATAAAATGATACTTTACTAGGGAACTCACGATAGGAAAAGAGCTTTAAACTTTAGCAAGAACCAAAATGCCTAATATTAATGTCTACCTTACAAAATGCAGTGAACCTAAATGTTCATCAATGAATTAATGGATAAAGATGTAATATACACATACACACAAGGAAATATTCAGCCATTAAAAAAACACACACACACAAAGAAATCATTTGTGGCAACATGGATGGACCTTGGAGGTATTATACTAAGTGAAATAAGTCAGAGAAAAACAAATACTCTGTGATCTCATTGATATGTGCAATCAAAAAAAAAAAAAGGGAGCGATCAGAAAAAGAGATCAGACTTATGGTTATCAGAGGTAGGGGAAGAATTAAAGAACGTGGTCAAAAAGCACAAACTTCCAGTTATAAGATATATCAGTGCTAAGGATGTAATGTACCACATCATGACTATAGCTACACCGCTTGCTACATGATCTACAGGAAAGTTTTAAGGGTAAATCCTAAGAGTTCTCATCACAAGGAAAAAATTTTTTCCTTCTATTTCTTCTTTCTTTTCTTTTTATTGCATGTATATGAAAAGATGGATAATAGCTGAATCTACTGTGATAATCATTTCAACAATATATGTAAATCAAACCATCATGCTATACATCTTTTTTTATAATGATTTTTTAAATGTTTATTTATTTTTGAGAGAGAGCGAGCATGAGCAAGGGAGGGGCAGAGAAAGAATCCCAAGCGGGTTCCATGCTGTTGGCACAGAGCCCGACACGGGTTTTGAACTCATAAACCATGAGATAACGACCTGAGCCAAAATCAAGAGTTAGACACTTAGCTGACTGAGCCACTTATGTGCCCCATTGTGCTGTAATCTTAAACTACAGTGATATATGTCAATTATTTCTCAATAAAACTGGGAAAAAACAATACACATACAAACTTACAGTTATAAGATGAATAAGTGGTTCTGGGGATCTAATGTACAAAATAGCTATGATAATTAATGGTATATACTAAGAGAGCAGATCTTAAGAATTTTCATTAAAAAAAGGTAACTGTAACATGATAGATGTGTTACTTAGCTTGGTGGTGGTAATAATTTCAAATTATATACATATATCAAACGATCACTTTGTATACCTTAAACATATACAATTTTTATTTCTCAATTTACCTCAACAAAGCTTGTAGAAAATACAATGAAAATACCTTAATAAGAAAAGCTTATATTGACTCACTTCCTAATTAAATTTTTCCTGGAAATGTTTGATATCATAAATAGAATCAAATTTTTTTGTCTCAAATTCACATACCTCTAGCTCTACCAACTTTGCTCTCTCTCCTTATTACAGTATTTAAGACCACTTAGCAATTCAAATCAGGAAAGGGGGTGAGTCAAGATACCCATAACTTCCTTGCCCTTAACACAAAAAGCTGCTTTATTGGCTAAAATGTAGGAGTTATAATTGTAATTGCTTTGCCCTTCCGAAACTCATCTTCCATACCATTTGAACCGTTCAGCAGGTGGTGTAGGAGGATAAACTAAAGTCTGCAATAGTTGGGTCAATAATATAATCATAAGGAACCAAAGAAGACCTTAAGTATATAACAGGAAACATAGCTTTAATGTTTTCCTTTTTAAATTGATTTAGTCTGGGTCAGGCCTTTTGTATGTTTACATAAGGAACAGCTCATGTTGAACCATTTATACTTCTCACTGCTGAATAGGCATATCTTGGGAGCTCACTGTAAAGAAATAAAATTCATTACTTACAGCTCAGTTGAGAGCAGTAAGTTTACAGAATGTTAAGCCAGAAAATAGGAATGTAAGAAGTAAAATTTATACGTCTTGATTAAATTAAACATCTCCATTTTTATCACCAAGTGTCTATAATAATAGTAATTTTGAGAGTATACAGGGCAGGGGATATAAATAGTTGACCATCAGGCTGAGACCTACTGCAGATTTCCATGACCAAAAACTTAGCGCAGGAGTTCTCATCCTCAGAGTGCAGAAGAATCACCCGGGAGCTTGTTAAAAATGTTAAGTTCCCACCTGCAGAAACTGTGATTCAGCAGGTCTGGACTGGGACTGAAAAATATGCTTCCTCCCTTGTTTATTTTAATCAAAACTAGCACCCTTATTGATTTTAAAACCAAATTCTAATACGGAGAGTATCACATCTCTTTGACTTGGAACATCATATCTCTGGTACCTGAAGTGAAAGGAGCAAGGACAAGAACCAGTAAATCCAAGGCTATTCCATTTATAAAAGAGACATTAATACTTGTCCTGCTTCCTTCACAGAGACCTTTAGAGGAAGCATCTCTTCTCTTCGAAAGGTCAAGATACTGTTAATTCACTTCACCCTGGAAAGCTGGGTCAGTGTCTATTTACTCATCTCCATGAACTTAGCCACAGGCCTTGACACCTGGTAGGCTTTTAACATACGAAGTTGAATAAATAACAAATATTCTTGTCTCTGCCCTTCTCTTCCCTTGGGGCTTTTAGAGCAATCATTTTTTTTCTTTTTCTCTCTTGTATCTTTATCCTTCAGGCAAAACTATGTTGAAGAGAGAGAGGTTCTCCCTAAGACCCTGCATCCTCTCTAGCTACCACCCTTTCTTTCACATTCCCTTTTAACCAGAAATCTATTTTTCTCTCAGTAGTTCTATTTTTTCACAATTTATTTTCTCTAACCAAGAACAATCAGGTTGGTCACCCCTACCTGTCCTCTGAAATTTTCCTGGAAAAGATCCCCAACTGATTTTCTAATTATCAGATCTAAAGGGTGACATTTATCCTACACAATGGACTACTACTTGGCAATGAGAAAGAATGAAATATGGCCTTTTGTAGCAATGTGGATGGAACTGGAGAGTGTTATGCTAAGTGAAGTAAGTCATACAGAAAAAGGCAGATACCATATGTTTTCACTCTTATGTGGATTCTGAAGAAATTGAACAGAAAACCATGGGGGAGGGGAAGGAAAAATAAAAGAGAGGGAGGGAGGCAAACCATAAGAGACTTTTAAAAACAGAATAGACTGAGGGTTGATGGCGGGGGGTGGGAGGGAGGGGAAAGGGGGTGATGGGCATTGAGGAGGGCACCTGTTGGGATGAGCACTGGGTGTGTTGTATGGAAACCAACTTGACAATAAATTTCATATTAAAAAAATAATAAAGGGTGACATTTAGTCATTAACTCACCTAACCTTTTTGGATATTTGACAATTCAAAATGGCAGTGTAGCATGTGGTGAAGAGCACAGACTGCACACTTAGCCTGCCTTGATGGATGATTCTAGCTCTGTCACAAACCATTGGGTGTCTTTGAGCAAATTAAAGTTTCAGTGCTTCATTTTATTCATTTGAAAAGTGAAGTCACTGAAGAGAGTCAAATGAGTTACTTCATGCAAAGTAGTATCTGACACTAAGTAAATGATTTATATATATTGGAAGACATTATTATAGAAATGTTTTTCATTATTAAAAATTTCTTCCATGAGCTTGTGTGGTTCCACACTCCCTCAACTGTCCTTCTTTAATCTCCTTTACTAGATTCTTTTCTGTTTGTCCCTTCAATATTAGTGATTTCTAGAGCTCCATCTTCATCTTAGGTTTTGTATACATTCATCAGCACAACTGATTCACAAATGCCAGGATATGTACTTCTTAATTATACCTCCAATAAAGGAGATAGGTTTCCTAGGACCCCCTTACATTTTCTGACCCAGCCCATGCTATGATGAATGACATACATTTGCAAGACAGTTGGCTACCATTAGAGTTCCATGGTCAAAGAAAGTGCAGTATAATTAAACTGTACTAGGAACATGAATTTTATTTTTTCAGATTCCATTTTTAAGTAATCTCTACACCAAACATGGCACTTGAACTTACAACCTCGAGATCAGGAGTCATGTGTTCTACCTGACCAAATCAGCCAGGTACCGCCCTAAGAACATGAATTTTCATGTCACAATTACATTCAAATTCTGGTTCTACCACTTACAAGATATATATCCTTGGAGAAGTCAGCTAACTCAGTGAATATCAGTTTCTTCTGTAAGGGGATACTGGTACCTACATAGGTTTTCATGGGGATTAAGTGGTAATTTCAATTAACATGTTTAATAAACTATACATGACGCCTGGTTATTGTTATTGCAACAATGGATAAGAAAGCAGCTTTGGTCTGCTTTCAGACTGAATCCACTAGTCTCACTCCGTATTATAAAATCCAAAAGTACACTGAGGATACAGAGACTTGTGTTTAAACAAATAGGCTCTATAATAATTCCTTGAGTATAAACAGAACATTATGTAAGAAATGATTTCTCTATAATTCCAGTCCAAGTGATAAAATGAATACTAAAACATTCATCATGTATTTCACATTCTCAAAAGAAAGAAAGGCTTTATAATAATAGAGGAACAGAAATAGAGTCATCTAATTATTAAATTTTCTAAGAATTTCATACATTTCACATTAAAATTACTTTTTATTCAATACAAACTTTTTAATAAATAAGAAATTTTACATCAACAAATGGTTTTATGATGGGGCAATAATAAAACTCACCTTTTTTCCAGTTATACAAATATTAAATGGTCATGTGCACAAATCCACAAAACATGACAAAGTAATAATGACAACAATATTTATCATTTTTTTTCCTCTGATGGCTAAATTATAGGCAATTTCATTAGTATATAACATACCTCTGAAGTTTCTCAAAATATTCTCACTGGTTACAAAAGTAAGAAGCTAGATTTTCACATTCTATCTTAAGGAAAATATAAGCTTTGACGTTGTTTTTTTTTTTTTTTTCTCCAGCAAACAGTTGGAGTTGAGCTGGTAAGTACTCATCTGCTCATCAAAGTTATAAATGGGGTACAGACTTGCAAGATGATTTAAGAAGATACAGAGTATACAATGTATGCTCAATGTGAAAAGTATATACAAAACTCTGATCACATAAGAAATATATTTAAAGAAATGAATTAAATGAACATGCACTGCATTGAAGAATTGTTGATGTCATCAAAGAACCCATGTGTGATCTCAGAGAAATTACTGAAAGATACACTAGAATATAGACAAATGGAAGTGCTACCTCAATTTTGTAAGAAAACTGTTTTTGATCTTTAACGACATTGATTTATTCATTCATTCTTCAGAACGTTTCTGAGCACTTAGAATAGAAAGTGATATAAAGAGTTATATGAATTAACTAAGAATAAATCAAGACAAACCTATTCCCTTTTTTGGTTATATTACCATGACAGCACTGAGAAACAACATCACTATTATAAAACTTGATGTTATAAAGATGTGCAAATGACTAAGTTTAGATACTTTTTAGAATATACTGGAGCAGCACCTGGGTGGCTCAGTCAGTTAAAGCATCTATCTGACTTGGGCTCAGGTCATGATCTTGCAGTTTGGGCCCCACATCGGGCTCTCTGCAGTCAGTGCTGAGCTTGCTTTGGATCCTCTTTCCCCATCTCTCTCTGCTCCTCTCCTGCTCGCACACTCTCAAAAATAAAAAGTAAACATAAAAAAAAATATATTTGAGAAATACAGACTTGACAAAAAACATAGTAAAATGGATTTAGAGCTGCCTTAATACCAGATCCAAATAATAACTAAAGTTTCTAATAACATGACAGGATTTGGCTCAATTCAATAGTTTTTATCATTAATTTTAATGAATTCATATAAATCACTCTTATCGAATTTTCAAAAGACCAAGTTGGGAAGTACAGCTAATAATAATGAATGAGAGTATTTAGGATTCTATAGTATCTCAAAATACTGGAAGAGAGTCAAAACTAATAAGATGAAATTTAAGAGGAACAAATACAAAATTCCCATACATAGGATCAAATAGCCAACTCTGTAAGTACAGGATGTGAAAGAGATTGCTTGACAACACTACACACACACACACACACACACACACACACACACACACACACACACACAAGAACAAAAGAAAGCCTAGAAAAGTTAGGCTGGCTTATGAGAGAGAAAAGAAATAACAAAACCATTGTAGCCTTTTAACTTTTAAATACATTACATACACTGCACACTATGAAGTTTCACAGGATTAGGCAGTCTCTTCCTTATTACACTAATAAAGTTGTACAACTCTTAAATACTATTCTTGCATTGATTTTCAAACATTAAGTTTTAGAATGAATTGATTTTATATGCATAGCTTCGATTAAAATAATATATAATTCCTTGACAACATGAGATCCAAGAGATTTTTTTTAGAATGTTACAATATGATATTACAGGTGCATTCAGATCAAATCCAGATTTCTAAAAAATGCAGGTACCTGGCATAAAAGTAAGCTTCGTTTATTTATTAGAGTCCAGAGTGGTCTGATTTAACAGTGTATTTTACTACAATTCCCACATAGGTGACTTTGAAAAACTAATTGTCAATTTAGCAAAATCCTGCATTCTTTAGGTTTCTTTAAATTTCCTTTCTTTAGACTTCTAAAGATAGTAATATAATAAACAGATGAAATTTATAATGTTTCCTTATTATAGAGATAGACCTCCTACTTGCTTCTAATGTTTCTACAACATATCTCTGGCAACATTCCTGATTTATGATTCTTCTATAAAATCTACCATTGGCTGCAAATCAACTCCTATCACATAAATTATGGACCATCCAGACTTTATTCCAACTATGTTAATATCCTTTTTCATTCTGAGATTTTTCAAATCTTTATGCAATTTTTTTCATTTTGTTTACTCAAAATAATTGCTTTTGGTAGTTAATGGGCTCCCTATTTATTTTTAAATCCAATTTGAGTATCCTAGTTGAAACTTTCTACAAAATTCTCCATTCTACTACCATTTGTAACATTCCCTCTATCTTTACTAATCAATTGTTATCTATTATCTCCTACTCCTAAAATATGTTTAACAAAAAAAAGACTTCCTTTCAAAAATCATTTAAATCAGGATTCAAAATTGTTCAAAATCTCTGCTAAAGGTTTTCAGTGATAACAGTAGTATTTAAACACACTGGTCAATAATTAAAAATGAAGTTTTAAGAGACTATTTAATGACCCAGAGAAATGTTCATAGAACATTACTAAACAGGAAAGGCAAGTTCTTACTACCTTTATGATTATCTTCTAAAATAAGAAAAAACCCTTTAACCTTACAAGAGTATTTATAAAAAGAGTGAATTGCAGAGGAATTAGCTGGACTTCATGTAAAATAGTCCTCATTTTAATTTGCCTAAGAAATCATTAATATAATTTTTAATAAAACCATCTCCATTTATCTCTTATGAAATTCATTTTTATTAGTATGCCTATCACTTGAACCTTCTTCTCTTTAATTACATTATTTTATTCCACAATATTCTGATTCTCTTACCAAACTATTAAGTATTTTTGTACTGCAAAATATATAAATATACACAGTAATAATATTAATACCACTTTAATTTGCATACAGTGTAATGGTTTGCAAAGGGCTTTTCAATATTATCTCTCGTAAATCACCACCCACAGGATGTGATACATAGAATTTATTTTGCAGATGCTGATGATTCAGGTAAGGAGGCTGGGTAAAGGCAGAGTCCAAATTGGAAGCCACACCTTCCAACTACAGATTCAGTCTTTTCTATACCTAACAATACGAGAAGTGGTTTTTGTAATAAAATGTAAGATTGTATTTTATTGTAAATGTATACAGATGGGTGAAAAACCGAGAGATTTCAGATTAAATTAAATGAAGACAATATTTCCAAGATTATAGAGTAGATTTACAATAAGACATTTGATGGGGAGGGAGCCTTTAGACTTGGTATATAACAAACCAACACCTTTCAAAAAAAATATTGCCATGTTATTTTATATAGTTTATAAAATATAGAATTGCTTCAGGGGAACCTGGGTGGCTCAGTCAGTTGAGTATCCAACTTTGGCTCAGGTCATAATCTCAAGGTCGGTGAGTTGGAGTCCCGAGTCAGCCTCTGTGCTGACAGCCTGGAGGCTGGAGCCTGCTTCAGAGTCGGTGTCTCCCTCTCTCTGCCCCTCCCCCACTCATACTCCCTCTCTCTCTTTCTCTTTCTCTCTCAAAGTAATAAATAAGCATTAAAAGAAAAGATAATTGCTTCAGACCAACAAATATCACAAAACTTGGGATCAGGAGTCAAGAATCTCAAATTTCCGTAAAATAACCATTAAGCAACTCTCCATTTGTAAAGGAAAACAGTACTTTTAAAAAATGCTATCAATGGTTTGGGAAATCTCTTAACATATGATCTTAAAAATATAAATATCTCAGGGGCACCTGGGTGGCTCAGTCGGTTAAGTGTGTGACTTCTGCTCAGGTCATGACCTCACAGTTTCTGAGTTCCAGCTCCGCATCAGGCTCTGTGCTGAGCGTGGAGCCTGCTTGGGATTCTCTGCTTCTCTCTCTCTTGCACGTGCTCTCTCTCAAAATAAATAAACTTAAAAAAAATAAATACCTCTACATGCAAAATAATCAGAATAAAGACAGTTTAAGGAAAGGTACCAAGCAATAATCTTCTAGTCAATAATCAATACACAGACTCACATTTGACTTAAAAATTTGGTATATTTTCCCTATTGTATGGTAGGGTACCACCCTTCTATCACCATACATTAGAGGGCACATATCTATAAACCTAATCACACGAGGGCATCACAGCACTGAAGTATTGCCTCTAGTTGTACAAATATTTTTACCTAAGGGTCTTCCAGGCACTCCCAGTCCTATGACAATCTAGTTTCTAGTGCCTATTATCACAGTATTAATACTAAGTGTTTGTCACAATGTAGAGCAACGGCAACTCTCACACTGAGCTACCGGAAAGGTAAATCTGATACAATCACTTTGGAGAACCCTTTGGTGATACCTAGAAGCACCGAAGCTGTCCCTAACCTATGACTTAGGAATTCCACTCCTAGATACCTTAGAGCCCATTCTGTCCAATACAATAGCCACTAGCTGTATGTGTCTATTGAAAATTATGTCAGTTAAAATTCAACACAATTTAAAAAATATAGTTCCTTAATTCACAGTGTAAGTGCTCAACAGACATATGCAGTTAATGGCTACTGTATTAGAGCAGATACAGAATATATCCATCACTGCAGGAAGTTCTTTTGTTAAGCACTACCCTAGAGAAACTATTATATATGTATACAAGGAGAATACTGAAGAATATTCATCACTACATGTGATAGAGAAAAATTCAAAACTTAAATGTCCATTATTGGGGGGAAAGATTAAACACGTGGCATAGTGACACAATGTACTATTAACCAGAAGTAAAAATCTATGAATGAGATTAGGAATATCTGAGTGGTTCTTACATGCATAAAGGCAGAATTAAAACAAAAAGCAAGTTGCAGAACAGAGGTATGTAGTGGGTATACAATGCAATTTTTAAATTTTCTGTATTATTCTGATATAGTTCTTCAATACAAAGGCTTTTAAAGCATACTGTTTTGCTTACTACAGCTCTATAGAATGTCTTGAAATCTAGGATTATGATACTTCCAGCTCTGTTATTCGTAAGATTGCTTTGGCTATTCGGGTCTTTTGTGGTTCCATACAGATTTTAGGATTGTTTGTTCTAGTTCTATGAAAAATGCTTTGGTATTTTGATAGGGATTGCATTAAATCTGTAGATTGCTTTGGGTAGTGTGGACAAATATTGGTTCACCTTATCCATGAGCACGGAATGAGCATCTTTCCATTTTTGTCATCTTTAATTTCTTTCTACGGTGTTCTATAATTTTTGGAGTACAGGTCTTTCACCTCTTGGTTATATTTATTTCTAGGTACTGTATTCTGGTACAATTATAAATGGGATTGTTTTCTTAATTTCTCTTTCTGCCACTTTATTTCTGTATACACAAATGCAGGAAATTTGTGTGATAATTTTATAATCTGCAATTTCACTGAATTCATTTATTAGTTCTAGTAGTTTGCCTTCCTGGTCTGATTGCTGTGGCTAGGACTTCCAGTACTATGTTGGATACAGTGGTGAGAGTGGGCATCTTTGTCTTGTTGACCTTAGAGGAAAAAGTCTCAGTTTTTCACCATTGAGTATGATGTTGGCTGTGAGTTTTTAATATATGGCCTTTATTACATTGAAGTATACTCCCTTTAAAGCTACATTGTTTATAGAGTTTTTATCATGAATGGATATTGTACTTTGTCAAATGTTTTTTGTGCATATGTTGAGATGATATTTTTTTTAATTAAAAAAATTTTTAATGTTTATTTTTGAGAGAGAGAAAGAGATAGAGCACAAGTGGGGGAGGAGCAGAGAGAGAGGGAGACATAGAATCCAAAGCAGGCTCCAGGCTCCAAGCTGTCAGCACAGGACCCAATGCAGGACTTGAACTCAACAGCCATGAGATCATGACCTGAGCTGAAATTGGAAGCTGAACCTACTGAGCCACCCAGGAGCAAGAGATGATATGTTTTTTATCCTTTCTTTTGTTAATGTGATGTATCATGTTTGATATGTAAACACTGAACCACTCTTGCATCTCTAAGATAAATCTCACCTGACTGTCCTTAAGGAATTTTTTTTTTAAGTGCGGTATTGGGTTAGGTTTACTAATACTTTGTTGAGGATTTTTCCATCTATGTTCATCAGAGATACTGGCCTGTAGTTTTCTTTTTTTAGTGTCTTTAGCTGATTTTGGTGTCAGGGTAATGCTAGTCTTATAGAATGAATTTGGAAGCTCTTCTTGGTCTCTTAGTTTTTGGAATAGTTTGAAAAGAATCAGTATTAATTCTTCTTTAAATGTTTAAATGTTAAAAGCAAAATTGAACTACTGGGACATCAAAATAAACAGCTTTTACACAGCAAAAGGCAAAACAAAAAGGCAATCTGAATGGAAGAAGGTATTTACAAATGACATATCTGATAGAGGATTAATAGGAAAAATATGTAAAGAACTTATACAACTCAACACCAAAAAATCCCCCAAATAACCCAATTAGAAAATGGGCAGAGGGCCTGCAACAAACACACAGAAATGGCCAACAGACACACGAAAAGATGCTCAACATCACCAGCAGGAAAATGCAAATCAAAACAACATGAGGTATTACCTCATACCTGTCAGAATGGCTAAAATAAAAAACACAAGAAATATGAGTGTTGGTGAGAATTGGAGGAAAAGGAACCCTCGGGGCACTACTGGTGGGAATGCAAACTGGTGCAGCCACTATGGAAGACAGTATGGAGGTTCCTCAAGATATTAATTACACAATTACCATATGATCCAGTAATTCCACTACTGTGTATTTACCCAAAGAATACAAAAATACTAATCTGAAAAGATATATGCACTCCTTTGCAGCATTATTTACAATAACCAAGATATCAAAGCAACCAAAGTGTCCACTGATAGATGAATGGATAAAGATGTGGTATACATATAAAATGGAATATTACTCAGCTATAAAAAAGAATGAAAACTTGCCATTTGCAGCCACATGATGGACCCAGAGGGTATACTGCTAAGTTAAGTAAGTCAGTCTGAGAAAGACAAATACCGTATGATTTCACTCATCTGTGGAATTTAAGAAATAAAATGAGGAAAAAAGAGACAAATAAAAAACAGCTATTCAAATATAGGGAACAAACTGATAGCTGACAGAGAGGAGGTGGATGGGTGGGGGGAATGGGTAAAATAGGTGAAGACGATTCTCATATTGGACCATATTGGATGCTTATCATGATAAGCACTGAGTAACATATAGAATTGCTGAATCATTATATTGTACACCTGAAACTAACATAATACTGTGTGTTAATTATACTTGAATAAAAAAGGGCCAAGCAGAATTACAGTGTGGTAATTAAGAGCTCCATCTTGCTGTATGATCTTGGACAACCATGAGTTTCGTTTTCTCTACTATAAAATGTGAGTAATAGTACCAAGGAGTGTCAAAGGATGAGGTGAAAATCCAAGGAGGTAAAACGTGTGAAGGTATGCTGTAAAAAGGAGGTAAAACGTGTAAAGGTATGCTGTAAATTATAAAATGTTATGAAATGTTAGTATTAAATAGGGCTTAAACAACAAACTGCAAATTATCTGAGAATTTTAAAAGTGATATAAACCATCTGAGTAGGTTGGATAAAGGCAGGATATGGTTTTTGTGGCATGTAAAAAAATTACACTGGGGCGCCTGGGTGTCTCAGTCGGCTGAGCGTCCGACTTCGGCTCAGGTCACGATCTCGCGGTTCGTGAGTTCGAGCCCCGCGTCAGGCTCTGGGCTGATGGGTCAGAGCCTGGAGCCTGCTTCCGATTCTGTGTCTCCCTCTCTCTCTGCCCCTCCCCCGTTCATGCTCTGTCTCTCTCTGTCCCAAAAATAAATAAACGTTAAAAAAAAAAATTAAAAAAAAATTACACTCAGTTTGTCAGTGATATTTTACTTAACTCTGCATAAGGACTAAAGGTGTAATCCTTTCTCCAATTTAACCAATACAGCACAACCAGATTAAGTAATTATTTAAATTTTTTAATGTTTATTTATCTTTGAAAGAGAGGGAGAGACAGAGTGTGAACAGGGGAGGGGCAGAGGGACACAGAGAATCCGAAGCAGCCTCCAGTCTCTGAGCTATCGGGCACACAAAGCCCGATGTGGGGCTCTAACTCACCAACCACGAGATCATGACCTGAGTCGAAGTCGGACGCTTAACCGACTGACTGAGCCCCAAGTAATTATTTTAGAAATGTTCACTGTAGTAACTATAACAGCTAATAGAAATAAGTATTCAGTAAATATTTCTGAAAGCTTACTATGTGCCCATCAAATTCAGATGCTTTGCATGCATTAATTTATGCAATCCTCGTTACAACCCTATTAGGTAGGTGTAATTATTATTCCCATACTGCAGATTAGGAAACTTAGACAGTTAAGTACCTTCTGTTGACCAAAGACATTCTGCTAGTAAGTGGAAAAGCTGAAATTTGAATCCGGGCAGCCTAGTACCACAATCTGTGCTCTTCAACCACCTATTAAATGCTTGGCACGGTGTTTAATTCTCCAAAAATAGTGCAAACCTGATCAGAAATGCTCAGAACTGCCCCATTCACCCAGGCAATGAAGCACAAACTCCTTAACCAGGAATTCAACACTTCTACAAGGTCATCTCTATCACTTTTCCCTACCTCTCTCTCATTATGCCCTTGTAATTAATCCTCTGATACAACAAGAAGAATGCTTAGGTCTCTAAATGTACTTGCCTTCCTTCTTTGACTCCTTCTTTGATAAAATTCATTGTATCCTTCAAGGGTTTCAACTAGTTGTAACTCTTCCATGGAGATGCCCTCTGGGTACTATAGCCCCAGAAGACTTCTCTATGAGAAAATCTCCCTTATCTAACATCTATAATCAAGATGTGATTAATTACATGGATATGAATTAGGACACTCTGTGATTCTAAACAGCAATGCTGTATCAAGGATATTCTGAGGCTATTCCTATCAATAATAAGTGTACATACTGTCAAGACTTGTTTTCCAAGGCTTGGCATTAGAATCTTCTTCTTTTGGAAACTTTTCCCTACAGAAATTTAATCTCATGAGATGAGGTTCTAGAAAGATCTCAATTAAATCTTGGACTGAACAGTATTCAGATTTCCAGAAATAATGAAGTTTAAATTATATTACTATAGATAGGAATTAAAAATACAGTATTTTATCCATGTATCCACAAATTAATGAAGCTGAAAATAAATCTATCAATTTTACTCAGGAAGTCTGACAATGTCATGTCATTCCTGATATGAAGATAATTTTTTCTTCTTCAGGAAAATAAAAACATAAAATTATTTTACCCTATTTTATTCTATAAAGATATTTTTATTTACTTTGGTCATCAACACCCTAACATGGCAAGAATATAAAATACAGAGATAATAAATGGGATAGACTTATTCTAAATAGTACATCAAGAGTTAAGTATGCCATAATAATACATTGTTGATGTTAGTCAGCAAAATATGAACTATTTAACCAAAATATCTAAGTTATATTATTTATTCTAATAAATTTTATATAAGCTTTAAATGATACCAGGGAACAATACTCTTTTATAATCTTAAAATCAGATAAGTAATATTAATCTACAGTACAGTTTCTAAGTACATTATCCCCAACGTTTTCTAAAGTATAATTAAAAAGGAAAAAGGAAGAATTAAAGCAACATATAAACAATCTAACAATGTAAAATTAGCAGTTTTTATAAACAGAACAATGACTAAAAAAATATTTAACCTTTAGTATTTGTGCTCTATACTGTGACAATTTACGAAAATAACCCTGAAACAACAACGTTCAGCAATAGCAAAGACAAACATATAAACGATGAAGGTAAGTTGCTCAAAACAGGGACTCAAGACTACAGTGAAACCAGAGAACAATTAGGTAGTTTTTAGAATTTTGGTTACAAAATAAATACCAAAACACAAATGTGTTTCTCTCTCAAAGGGAAGGGAAAAGAAACTGATTTAGAGGAGCTGAAATTTTGTTTTACCAAAGAATTCTTCAAATTTAAAAACTTATTTCTGAGAAAGACATGGTCCAAAGTGATGGAAGAGCTAGAAAATATTTTACCAATAAACTTGAGACATGAAAGTGGTGGAAAAAAGAATTTTTCTCACACCTTAGCATGTGTGCTGGGACAAAAGAGTTCAAAATAAAATTTATGAACTGAGAATCAATGAGGTCAAACAGCTGTTAAAAAGATGCTACAAAATGACTCCCAATTTAACTGGTGATGATTTTCAAATCTCTTCTTTCTGCGAACACCATAAAGTACTCCTTAAAAATATAACTGTTTATAGAAATGAAGATGTGTTTTCTGCTTTAGGGTACCAAAAAGAAGAAAAAGAATATTCCTTCACAAAAATGGCTGTTACCAGTAAGAGAAGACAGTATTAAAGTAGCTTATAAGCATCTTTCCTATCACCAATTTATCTAACAATTATGTACATTTATTTACTAATTTATTCATTATATCATTTTATTATATTAAAATCCAGAATTCTCATTCAACATCAATATGTTTTTAAATTATACATGTTGTCTACCTATATCTTAACATGTTGGGAAAAATGAAAAAGTGTACAGAAAATAATTGTACCTTTTTTATAAAGCCAATTGAATACTGTCCACAAATTACTGATAAAAGGTCTTAGTTATTAAAATATTTTTAATAAAAAATTTTCAAAATATTTTTTACTTAGTACACTATTATGCTTACAACATAATCATGATTATTTTGATCCTAAATATTAACACCATAAGCCATAATCTGAAACTGATTTAAACTATGGTGAAAATAACTTTAATTTACAATATTAGTGAAATCTTTTCTTACAAGATGAAAAAATGCAAATGCTACAATATACTAAGTATGTAAAATATTCAGTGTTTTATATTTTAAATGTACCATATATTTCTTTACCTAGAGAAAATGATGTTTAAAAAATCAATTAATATATTTTAAGCCCAATTATAAAGATGACTAAACTATGTTCCATGAAAGTAAAGATTGTGAAAATTTTTATTACACTTTTTAGATGCTATGTATGTATCCTTATATCCACCTAACAGCTGGTAAATAGTAAGTACTCACAAATATTTTTAAAGAAATTAATAAATGGCATAATAAAACTGATAATTTAAGGAAAAAGGACAACTTATTATTTCAATATTTTAGAAAGAGCTTGTTTGGAAGCTAGTACATGCCTGTAGTCTCAATTAAATTAATGTATTAAAGATATATCCAGCACCAGCACTGAAAGAGAAACAAAAGACAAAAACTAAAAATACCCAGGTACTTGTACAAGGGGAAAAGATCAAACTGGTTCCTTAAACAAATAAACAAAGCAATCCTACACACACACACACACACACACACACACACACACACACACCCACCCACCAGAATAAAGCATATATTTCCTGAGCACCACCACTATTGAGTGCTGAATAACTAATGGGCAACCTAACGATTTCATACTAAAAGTATAAAAAAGATCCCAAAAGCAAATATAAATGTCATAGAAAAGATAAATATGAAAGAATAAAGAACATATTTTCATATATTTTACATTAAGGAGGCAGAAAAAAAAAAAACCCTAAAAATTTAAAACATTATCTGAAGACTTAAAGAATGGATATAAAGCTACCATTTTTTCCTACTTTTTAAGACTGCAGTTAGAGAATTCAAATTAGTCTAAAAAATCTAGAAAATATCCACCAGTAAAAACCAGGAAAATAACTTCCCATAGACCAATGATCACAGGTAACTACCTTTGACAATCTGGTGTATAACAATCCAGGGTATTTTCTTCTTCTTTTTTTAAATTTTTATTTATTTTTGAGAGACACACACACACACCCCGCGTGAGCGGGAGGTTGGGGGGAACTGGGCAGAGAGGGAGAGACAGAATTGGAAGCAGGCTCCAAGCTCTGAGCTGTCTGCAAAAAGCCTGACTAGGGGATTGAACTCACAAACCATGAGATCATGACCTGGGCAGAAGTCAGATGCTTAACCAACTGAGCCACCCAGGTGCCCCAGGGTATTTTCCATTAATATGTAAACATGTATGTAGATAAGCTCTTACTCTATATGCAATTTTAAAAATGCTTTTGTTCACTTACCAAATACCTAAAGCATATTTCATGTTAATAAACAGGCACACATATCGTTTTTTGTGATGATGGTCACTTAGAATTTCACTGCATGTATACACCGTTATTATATTAACCTGTCCTCTACAGCTGAGCATTTAGATGTTTATCAAATTCTGCCATATATATAATCAGTCACTGTTGCTCATTTATGTTTGAAACGCAGCCCAAAGCTATAGTGGTTTAGCACTTCACTGCTCTAGGTGATCTTAGAAGAGTAAAGAGCATGTGTAATTGTCAATTTTGTTTCATTAAAAATGTATAACAGTGCTGATGGCGATTTTGTCAATACTTATTCTTACTGCCTCTAAACCTTACATACCCAGGAAAACTACACTCTGAGGCTAGTTTCCTTCTTGAAATTTATATGCCTGTAGGAGACTGTGAGAAGAAAATGGTGATTTAAAAACCAGGTACATAAGGTAAAGTGAGGAAACATAAAGGGCTGTCTATGGTGATGTTACTATTGGCAGTCCCTAGCACTAAATCATCTCTTTCATGGCAATCAGTCCTTAGGAGGATTATCCAATTATGAAAAATAAATACCTTAATGAAAATGAGAGGTGGCAGTTTAAAAGAAAACAGTACCCTTAATTATAATAATGCTCCTAGGTATGGTTAATGACCCTATACATTAAGGAACATAGAACTTTAATGACCTGGACCACACCAGGGTCACAATTGGTAGCGGAACACTGATCAACATATAAAAGCCACCAAACACATGAAAGAAATTACAGTACATCACACATCAAACATTTTGGCCTGGCGCTTCCTTCCTCTAATCCTACTGGCAGGAAACGCTCTACATATCCTTTGAGGTGACCAGACACATTTAAAAGTAGTCCCTGGTTAAAAAAGCTCTTTGGCTACTGCAGTTTTCTCCAAAGAGGAGAGCGCCTTCTGCTCAGCACTGCTCCCTTCACTTCCACTTGAAGCACCTCAAAGGAGCTCCGCTGATGAGGTACTGTAACCACATCATGTCATTTCCTCTTCGCCTGGTTAAAATGTATAGAAAATAAATATAAAAAATGTTTTCACATTTTTATGAGGTAGTATCAGGCAAATTCACTCGCAAATATTATAGATTTAACTATTTTGTTTTGAAATATGTAAAGTAAGGTGAACATTATGTAAGCAAACACGTTTTGCCCTAAATCATCTTCTAAGTTACCTTCTTATCAGAAAGTATTTATGGCACTATGAATAAATTTTAAGATTCTCTTTTTAATATTCCCATACTTAGCCTGGAACCTGAACAAATGATCCTGGCACACTATGCAAAGTGAAGGCTGCTAAATTTCTGAGGATGAACATTTTCCAATAAATTCAGTTGGAAAAAAAATAGAGATACAGATGGAAAGATAACTTTCCCTGAGAGTCATCTGTTCTGCTATTAACTAGGATTAAAAAAATCAAAACATATTTGATTTTACTGTGTTATTCTATGGTGTAAATATGTTTATAGTATATTTTGACATTTTTTTAACCAGGATGACAGGATATTAAGAAATTATCATATATTTCATTAACATCTACTCTGTCACCAAACTGAACCAATGACATTGCAATTCTTTAATTCTATGCATGTATTTTTTCCCTAGTTTTTGCATTATTCTTCAAGTTTTGTGGTACTATACCTCAGTTTTATCAGGTGTTCTTTAAAATCACCTGGAAATACTGAGGTTGTGTTTCACTGAACATCAGCTTCGTGACTTCTATTCAGAACTTAAGTGACTGGTAATGTGTCCAATGCCACAGACATGCTGTCCATAGTGTGTTTGATAAGCTGACATGGGACAGGGATTCTTTTCACTGTTGTGTCAGTTTATCAAACCCATACCTGGACGACAGTCAATTCAGTTAGAGGACAACGGAGTCCTGGAATAAAAAGCGGCATTTCCTTTTAAGAAGCTATATACTCTGATGTACAAAAGTCCTATGTATGTATGTATGTATGTATACGACAACGTGCACTAAATAACTGTAGCAATAAATAAAATTCATAGAAATTGGTTCAAAAGCTCACATTATAACCACAGTTATTGAAGTGTATCTTAGGAATATGTCTAATGAATAGAGTTGTCTATTAATAAAAATTTTTCATCTTCTTACATCGAGTTTATGTTTTTCTTACATTCTTTAAAGATTCACATGGAAAATCTGATATTAAGGTATGACCAAGTGAAGTTAAAAGTTGTATTTTAATTCCGATCAAAATCATTTATTTTTGAATTGTGTGATTTGACACTGGCTCACAAACTATGTTGATTTACACATGATAAGCTATGTGGAGAAAAAATGTTTTCACAACTTATGTCAAAAAAGAATATATGATTATGGAGGTCAGAATAATGGTTATCTTTGGAGTGGAGGGCACGGGGTGGGATGGAAATGAGGAAAAGTTTCTGGAGTGGTGGGTGGTGGTACCTTGGCCGTATCTACGTAAAAGTTCATCAAGCTTATACAAATAATTAATACACTTCCCTAAATTTAAGTTATAACTCAAGATAAAGATATGAAAAAAAGAACTAGAAAAAAAAACTAGCTATGTGCTAATTTTTATCTATTTTGGAATCTAATTTGTAATTTTTTCTACCTTTGTCAATGTGGATTAATTTTTAGGTATCTAGTTTTTGCTCAAAGCTCAATGTTAAAAATGATGGGCAAGAAAAGTATTTCAGATTGAGACAATATCTGTCTTCAGCACAGAGGACACAAGGTCTCCAAATAAAGAATAAGTATTTCTAGTAGACAAAATAGGTACAATTGGACTGTTTAAGGACAGTGACCTCAGTCAATATACGCTAATATAAGAAATAAAGATAAGTGTACATAGAAGCTGTTGTTTAAATTGGTACTTTAGAAAATAAAAACTTACTTGATCTCATGCAAAAAAACAAGTATTTTTTGGGTAATAGAATCTTATTTGTGGTTAGCAAGTCTTCTCATACAATGTGTAGAGGTAACTTATTATTAACCATACATATTAAATGAATGCATAGATGCCTTCTAACTTGATTTGTATTAGCTTCTACATTTATATAGAGAAGATAAAAAGGGCTTAGTAGACACTCCTAGTCAACACAGAGTAAAAGGGGTCTTCCTCAAGTTATAATTACAAAGCGAACACTACAGCTCGCTTTTACAAGTTTCTTAAACTCAAAGCTGGTTGAAGATTTTAATTTTTTTAAGTAAGCTCAAGGCCCAACATGGGGCTTGAACTTACAGCCCTGAAATCTTCCGAATGAGGCAGCCAGCCACCACCAGATTTTTAAAACTCCGTTTATCTGTTTATCTTCTAAGCTCTATATCTACTCTTTAATTCATTCAGGGTGATGAACAGGGTACATTATATGAATAACTGTAAGAATAAACATGAGGGTTACTTTTTAGTTAAAATATTCAATCTTTGTTATTAATTGAGAAAAAATGTAATTCTTCCTGTACACCAGACACTTAGAGAATAGCAATTTTTACTGTTCTTTAAAGAATGGTCTTATGAGACAGTGGTTCTGTTAAATAGTCTTCCTAAGTATCTTAAAGGTAAACTATGCACTCTCTTGCTCATCTCTAAGCCCAGAAGTGTTCAGATAATAATTTCACATGATAATGTTAGTGCCTCAATGAAAATATACAATCAGAAATGCATATATTATATATCCAGCATACTTTATATAACCAAAATGTATCTGAAAGAAATACAAGATAGATTTTCCAAGTTTATAATATAAAACTGTCATGAAATGAAACTAAACATATTCTATTATTCTGTAACTTCTTTCCAACATGAATTTCTAGTGTAAAACATCTAAACATATCAATAAAAAGGGTTAAATACATGCAATATAACATTCCAAAATCTATGACAGTAAAACTTAGAGTCATTTCAACACTGTTATTGAGGTAGCTTTTGGCAACAAATAGAAATACATTCATGGAAACCTACATCCTGCTACAGGAAGCCACAAAAGACGCAGTAACATTGGTGAGGGCCAAATGTAAATCCGAAGCCTTCACACTAGATCAGCTGAAGAACACGACAGGGACTAAAAGTCTGCCAATAGTATTTATGAACAAAGCTTTTAGACAAGTTATTCTAAATACCTACTATCCCAATCTCTCTGATTTGCTAAGAGAGCGTTATCTGAAACCAAGAGTAAGCATTATAGGATTAGGGACATAACGTCACCAGATATGAAACATATCTTGCCCCAAACCAAAACAATGGTTATTTTGAGAACATTCATATAGAAAGAAAATTAGAAAGAAATTAAAGGTTGGGAGGGGAAGGGCATAGTTTATGGAGATTTGTAAAATTTGATCTTTACAGTATATCTGGAAAATACAGCTCAGAGTTAGAGTAGAAGGTCAGCTAGGTTTTAAGTGAAATTGTAAAAGGACATAGAAGAGAAATACCAACCCTTGAATTGCATATTCATTAGGAATAAAGAAAGGCTATCATTAGTATTTCCAGAAAAAGAATAATCTCTTGTTTGTAAATAAAGACAATTTTTCAAAGCATACATGCACAGTTTTTAATCATATTAATCTCATCTATGAATTTCTATTGGTCATATTGTTTCAATTAACAATTGTTTGGGCCTATGTATATTGTTGAAATGTACATATAGAACAAGATTAACAAAATTAAGTTAGTCTCAACCATGAATTTCAATGGTTACATCAATTTAATGTTATTTCGTATCGGGAACATTAACCCTATGAAAAGCCAGAATCACCATTATAAGGTTAAAAATGACAAAAAGATACTGTCAAGGTTTTAATGTAGGTGAAATGTTCTGTTGCATGCAAATGCCTGTCTCTTGGATTGCATCAAGGTCTATTTATTTAAAACCTTAAATGAGATACTTGAGTCCTGATTTTTAGTAAACTGTAATTTAAAAAATAACTCATGTGATTGTATATCAAAGTCAAAAAAAAATTAAGACTTTTTTTTATAGTAGTTTAAAAAAAATTCGGCTTTAACAAGATTTCAGTAAAGCTTCCATTTAGAAAATGGGTATTTTATGTCAACACTTATGCTGCCAAAATTATCGCCATAAAATGAATTTTTGTAACGAAAGCTACATTTTCTTATCAATTATAAAAGAACAAAGCATGTTTTCACACTTACTGTGGTGGGTGGTTAGCACATCAGTGAGAAGCGGACAGCAACCACTATTGCACAAGTCGTCCATAAAAAAAAGCAAAAAATGGAACAAGTGTTGGAGGAGTACTACTAATGGAAATCTTCTAAGAGAAGATTTCTAAGATAAGCTGAAAATGAATCAGCTCCTCTAATGTTTGTAATTCCTTAAAAGTAAAATTCCATAAATGAAACTGCCACAGATTGAGTACACCTGTCAGAAGCCTCATTTATAAAAGATGTCTTTAAAAAGTTAGTCAAAATTACCATGGAGTTTTCATATAATGCTTGTAGACAATTTTTAAGAGAATGAAATTCTCTATGGAGAAAAACTGAAACCCAATACTACATTCAATCAATTAAGTACTGAATGTACCAAAAAAGGATTAGCAAATGCCTGTAAAGAAGAAATGGCTGAAAAATTCAACAACTGGCAAAGTTTCTAAAAAGCTATGGGATAAATTAGTCACAGATAAAATCCCAGAAGGGACTTCAGAAGACCCACAAATATTTGTGGCTCCTACCAAGAGCTATAGGCAGAACTTTACAAACGTCGAATTATAAGAAGAATATAGTTCTCTCAAGTAAATGATGAAGATTAAGAAACTTTGTAATTAAGAGTACAAAAGAGGGATGCCTGGGTGGCTCAGTCGATTAAGCATCTGACTTCAGCTCGGGTCATGAGGTTACAGTCTGTGGGTTCGAGCTCCATGTTGGGCTCTGTGCTGACAGCTCAGAGCCTGGAGCCTGCTTCAGATTTCTGTGTCTCCCTCTCTCTCTGTCCCTCCCCCGCTTGTGCCGTCTCTCAAAAGTAAATAAACATTAAAAAAAAAAAAAGTAAAAAAGAAAAAATGTTTTGAGTATTTTAAAATTCTTTAATAAAATATTTTAGAAAAATGTATGAAGTAAATTTGATTGTTATAATCACTAGGTTAAGTCTTTTAGGGTAGATATTAAAATTTTTGTAAATTTTTAAACCATATGATACAGCAATGACATTGGAAGTCTGTGTATAATCTTAAATGACTTCCAAATCTATATGTCTAATTCTATAAGCCCCATTTTCATACATGTAGCTTAAACACAGTATTTCTCAATTGCACAGGATGTGAGAGAAAAAAGCCCAAGGTACTAAAACTCCATATGCTTATTTAACTTTGATATAACTTTTGCATATGAAAAATATGTGAACAAACAGTACACAGTTGTTTTAACACAAGAAAATCAATACCTTCTTCTACACAATTTAAGAGAAAAGTTGTGATATGTAAGAATACTCTGGGAAGAAGAAATACAACAAAGAAAAAAGAGTTTCAACTTTTCCTTCTCTTTCATAATTTTGAGACAGAATTAAAGAAATAATTATACTGAGGTAAACATTTATCATTATGTTTTATAATCACTTAAAATATCTTATGAAATAAAAATCACAGACATATACTGAGTTTATTAATCAGCAAATTCTTTCAAAATAGATTTTATGTTCAAGTACATCCAAGGACCAAAGAACTCAAACACTAGGATTATAAGAGTTTTCATCATAAATTATGGCTCTAATAGCTGTAATATTAAGCCATCGTAGCTTGTAATATTTTAGGAAACGTAAGGAAAATGCACTAAAACTTCTGCCTATTAGTTTGTTTCAATTTACTCACTGTTTTTAATTTTTATTTATATTTTTAATGTTTGATTTTGAGAGACAGAGAGAGAGAGAGAGCGCGAGTGAGCAGGGGAGGGGCAGAGAGAGAGGGAGACACAGAAACTAAAGCAGGCTCCAGGCTGTGAGCTGTCAGCACAGAGCCCGACGCAGGGCTCGAACCCACGAATCGTGAGATCGTGACCTAAGCTGAAGTCAGACGCTCAACCGACTGAGCCACCGAGGGCCCCTCCATTTACTCACTGTTAACAAGAATATTGTTAGAAAAAAAACTAATATCTAAACACTTATAAAATTTAATGAAATATGAATGCAAAACTTCAAAAAAAATTAAGTTCAACCTTAGCTATACACTGGTTAACTGTAAATTAAACTAAAACCAGCATCTTTTTTTTTTTAAAGATCTACTTTTATTTTCTTTTAATTTTTATTTAAATCCAGGTTAGTTAACATGTAGTGCAATGATGGCTTCAGGAGTAGAGTTTAGTGATTCATCACTTACATATAACACCCAGTGCTCATCCCAACAAGTGCCCTCCCCTTAATGCCCATCACCCATTTAACCCATCCACCCACCCCATACACCCCTCCAGCAACCCTCAGTTTGTTCTCTGTGTTTAAGAGTCTCTAATGGCTCACAAATCAAAAAATTAAAGCCAGCATCTTATAAGAAACTCAGTAACAGGCAGCAAAATGTAGTGGTAAAGAGCATGGACTATGGAAACAGGTTCTGTCACTTATTTTATGCGTGACCCAGGAGAAATCACTTAATGTCTGTAGAATCAGTTTCTATGTCTAAAGTACAGACAATCATAATACTTGACTCTTATTACTTAAAGGTTATAGTGAAGTAAGCATTGCGTTGAAACATCAAGTAGAATCCTTGACACGAGGGAAGCACTCACTAGATGTTAGCTATTACTGCCGCTGCTGCTGCTGTTATATTGCAGAAAGGTACCTCAGGCACTGGTATTGAAGGCCAAAGAAAGAAGACATTCTAAGTAAAATAATTATGAATTTTTTTTGTTTTTTGTTTTTTTAAAGAGAAGGATTTAAGCGAGACATTAAAAAGAAAGATGTGATTCTTAGGAATTTGTTTATGTTAATGATGTTTAACACCAAAGAAAAAGATTTTTCAAGAATTCATAACCTCTCCAATGTAAAGTTTTTATAATAAAAACTCCTTGAAAGGCTAATCTGGAAGAAGAGTATATTTCAAGAAAATTGAAAATGCATACATAAAGAAGGGCCACAGCAAAGAACCTACTAAGCATTACTGGGGTAAACAAAATATATTCAATAATTTGAACAAGACTCTTATGTAAGAAAATGCCAGCAAGATTTGAAATAGAGATTGAGGTCAGCTCACAGAAGAGGATGCATGTTGGGTTAAAAGAAATTTTGTCATGTTAAAACTTGAGCATTATTAAAGATGTTGAGCAGAGTTTCAAAGTGGGACATTAAAGCCCAAATGCCTACAATATTTTAATTCATACCGTAGTGACTACTGTGAGCCACTTGGGTCTTTTCAGTTCACATGGTAACAAAGAGCAGCTGTAATTATTTCAGTTTCCTATTGGTACTGATATATTTGTTCTTCAAAAACCACCCAGTAGCTATCTCACTGACAGAAACAACTCAATTTTCCTTTTACAGTTTCCCAGGTACAGTGATGTCTTGAAGTCTGGAAGTCTTTGTCACAATACGTTCTACAGAAGTTTTCACAGTGTTTTTTAATAATGGAGAACATTTTGTTGGCTAGACACAAAAAGTAGTCTTTAAATAGATTCTTGATCTGTATCTAAAATGGTTCAAAAACAGGCAAGCATTTCTGAGTATGAGGACACTGAAGGGTGCCTACAACATACTGAGCTGAAACAAACCCAAGTTGCAGAACACTATTTAGACCCCATTTTTTAAGACAGGTAGAGCTGGCTTGTCACTCTCTTACAGACACACAGAAGTGGTCTAAAAAAGTGTCAACCTGTTAACAATGGCCACAAAGTAAGGAAATAGCCAGCAATCAGAATAAGCAGTGGGATTCTATTTTCTATAGCATATATTATTTAACTTAAACAATGAACACTACACTTTTATTTTAAAAACCTTAATATAGGCTTATTAAAAGAGTAAAATAAAGGTAGATTTACTATTAAAAAGGTATCATTTCAACAATTTATTTTAAAAAATTCTATTTTAACTTTTCATATTTTAATTTGATAACAAGACTACTAAATAATGATAAACTGAATTGTAAACAATTTTTTAAAGGATTTTTATGAAAGGATTTATATTTTATAAAAGGATTTATAAAAGGATTTTTAAAAACAGATCACTAAAACATACTGAAAAAATGATGCATTTACTTAAATAGACTCATGAATAACTAATGTCAATGTTTCTATTCTCTTCCACTTTTAAAAAGAAAAATCATTGAATGGAAATGAAGAATACTTTTTCCCTGTTCCTTCCTGTGAAACCTGTCTGGATGGAACTTCCGGAATCATTCCTTCCTCGTATCATAATTTTCAGAAGATGTACAGACTTAATGCCGTAAGGACACGAAAAAGTTTAGGGTGCAAGTTCGTAACTTCTGATTTTGCTTATTTCATTAATCCAGGCTCTGTGGGAGGTGTTTTAGATAAAGTGTGAATTATTATGCTATTGAATCTATCAGAGCTTTACAATGTAATTTCATTGACTTGAATAATATGTTTGGGGTCTTGAGTTCAATGAAGGGAGGTACCATTAAGTCCTACTCAAAAGTACATTTCTAGCATTGGTGTTACATACACTGTAGGCACTCAGTAGATATCTGCTGAATAAGTGAAATAATATTTTAAAAATAAGTGAATTAAAGTAATAAATGAGTTAATGCATGTATACATACATGCAATGTGATAGCATGAATGTCTCAAAAAATCCCTACTGTTCTAATGACTGATGTAGAGCTATTTATTCTATTTCTCTTATTTAAAAAAATAGTTAAAAATAATTTAAAACAATAAAAATTAAGTTAAAATACTTGTAAGACTGTATTCAGGTTTATAGTCAATGAAATTTTTAGGTAAGTCCTAGGAAGTAGAGATAATATAAATCCAATGTAATTTTCCTATAGTGAGTATACTATAGAATGGCATAAGGTCCTGACTGATACTTACATCCATTTTTTTTTTAGTAGAAACAAACATAAACTCTCCAGTTACTGAGCTGCAGATGATATACCAGCATTTGAAGAACATAGTTTCCAAAAATATATATAAATCATTTACATAAAAAATGTAACTAAATTTATTAAATCATTAATGTGCTTAAGTTACAAACACATTTAAACAGTTTACTTCATAATGCTTATTTTAATTTCCTTAAATCAACCTATGAAGGAACACTTTTCAGCATAGGTCATTTTTTTTTTTAAATCTGCCTTTTAACCTTTTATCCCTAAATGTTTCTCTGTTGCTCTTTAGCCAGAGACAAGAACCTGAATCATCTCTGAGGGAATGAGATTGTGTAAGATAGAGGGAAATCTATCAGGCCAAACTGTGTTTCAGAACTTCAGTGTAAGTCAGGGAAAAAAACAGTTGAACACATCATAGGAGAATCTCAGAAAGAGGTGAAAGGAAACTGGGAGATCACCTTATGCAGGAATTAGTAGTTGGAAACTAGAAAGATCAGTAGACTAAAAGGAGGAAGTAGGTAAAAACAGCAGAGGGTCAAGAGAGGAATTCATGAAAACATATAGCTGGGCATGAACACTGGATAAATAACATGTTATATATGCTCTGTTGTTTTCTAGTGGATCAGATCTTTTGAGACTAATGAGGTGCAAATTCATGTAAGTTGTCAGTAATTTAATACATGTTTTATTATTTCACATTTTCTGAATCATAGACCCCAAAAGTAACAACCAGTATCAACTGCAAATCTGTAAAAACTCTGAACTTAAAAAAAGACTCCATTGAGGACGGTCTTGCTAGGGAACAGGAAAATGTGGGGATGAAAGATACTTACTTGCTGTCACAGTGTTTGAATGTTTGGCATTAAAAATTATCAGCATTTATTAAAATATATTTTTTAAACCTTGTTTGTTCAAAAGATTTGGAAACCACCTAATCTGCTACACAAGGTGTGGCCCTTGAAGCAGCACATCAATATCACCCAGCATCAGTGTTCTACGCAACCATGTGGGAGCTTGGTGGAAATAGGGAATTTCAGGCCCCATTCCAGACCTCCCAAGTCAAAGCTGCATTTGAACAGATCCCCAGGTGATTTATAGATACATTCAGTTTAAGAAGCACTGGTCTAGGGGCGCCTGAGTGGCTTAGTCAGTTAAATGGTTAAGCATCCAACTTTGCCTCAGGTCATGATCTCACAGCTCATGGGTTCAAGCCCCACTTCGGGTTCTGTGCTGACAGCTCAGAGCCTGCAGACTGCTTTAGATTCTGTGTCTCCCATTCCCTCTGCCCCTCCCCTGCTTATGCTCTCTCTCTCTCTCAAAAATGAATAAACATTAAAAAAAATTTTTTAAAAAGCTGCACTGGTCTAATTCAACATATAACCAACCCCTTCTTACCCTTCTACATGGTTGATCAGCCTCTGCTATATCAGCAAGGGGGAGCTCAGTACCTCCTAAGATTGTCAACACAACATTTCAAAAAAATGTAAATTCCTGTTCTCCACCTGCCAAACCCCAAACTAAATCCTCCCACGGTTTTCCTTCCCTCAGTTAATTTCATCTTTCCAGTTGCTTAGGCCATACAACTGAATTATCCTTATCTCCGTTGTCTCAAATTCCATGTGCAATCCATCTGCAACTTCTCCTGGCTCTACCACTAAAATATGTCCAGAATCTGACCACTTCTCATCACCTCCACAGCCACTACCATCAGCCAAACCACCATCATCTCCTGCCAAGATTAGTGCAACAGTCACAGACCCTTGCCCTTCCCTGCCTGCAGTCTATTCTTCACGTGTTGGCCTGAATTATCTGCTTAAATATAAATTGGATCCTGCCACTCCTCCAGCTCAAACTCTCTGAAGGCTTCTCATCTGATGAAGAAATCAACCCCTCAAAAATCAGAAAACTTTCATATCACATATTCGGTTAATTCAAATGACAGAAATAATCCTTAACATGACTCCTTCAGAGATCAATGTCAAACGCTCATTTGTTCTTCTGAACTGTGACTCCTTTGTATTAAAGGCAGATTTCACCTGTTTTCAAATGTATATTTTTAGTCCTTGCTGGTGATCCCTTCATGTCCTTTGGCAAGTAGATATCTGGTAAACAACAAAATCATTATTTCAAAATTCTTCATGTGTTGATTATTTTCCTCCACAACCATCTCCCACTCAAAATGGTAGCCAAACGCCTAACAATGGCCTCTAAGTTTCCTCCATACTGTCTCTCACCACACTGATTCAGGCATATACTGCTTCAGCTGACACTGGCTTCATTTGTACACTCCTGTTCCAGGATCCTTACGCTTTCTCAGTGAGCCATTCCTTCTCTTATTAGGCCATGATGTCCATCTCTAACTCCCCATTTTCTGTCTTCTTCTCTGCTTCCACAACAAGTATTATAGAATATTTTAAATTTGTGACTGTCTCCCCATTAAATATAAGTTCCATAAGAGCAAGGCTTTTTTCTTTGTCTTGACACTCATCCAATACCTAGAAAGGTGCCTAATGTGCAGTAGGCTCACAAAAAAACATTTGTTAAATAATGAATAAAGAACAAATAGCCCCATTGTTATTACTTTTATAACTGAAAGGTCTTCATTCCATTGAGCTGCAAGTTGTCATTGTACTATTCACTAATTTAATGATCTTAGGTCTGTTCTTAGCTTCAGAAGGAATAAAACTATTCCCTGTGACACATGACAGGTCAAGTATTTAAAGAATGGTCCTATGTCCCCTAGTTTTCTCATCTTCAGATTTAAGATCTTCAGTTATTTTGGTCTTACTATTGTTCCTTCAAAGGTTTTTTTTTTTTTATTGGTTGCATTTAGGATTTTTTTGAATTTTCACATACATATTTTTAATAATGAAAATACCTTTTAATTTTTTTATTTTTATTTTTTTAATATTTATTGTATTTTTGAGACAGAGAGAGTCAGCGCGTGAGCGGGGGAGGGGCAGAGAGAAAGACACACAGAATCTGAAGCAGTCTCCAGGCTCTGAGCTGCCAGCACAGAGCCAGATGTGGGGCTCAAACTCATCAACCGCGAGATCATGACCTGAGCCAAAGTCGGACACTCTACCGACTGAGCCACCCAGGCACCCTGAAAATACCCAACTTTTTAAAGGTAAAGGCATCTCCTTTCTCCCAGGTACAGACACATTTTAGACCTGGGAACCTGTGCTGGGGGAGACAGATGTTGCATTCTCTCTCTCCTTGCTCAGCATTCTCCCTCAGCCCATCAGGGAGGAGTCTCTTTATTTTTGATTTTCAGTAAATTGACCATATTGTCCCTAGATGTAGTTTTCTTTGCATATATTTTGCTTTTATTGAGGATAGGGTACTAGGTTTCTTGGGTCTGCTGGTTAATGAGTATTGTTAATTTTAGAAAACTCTCAAGGGTTATCCTTTTAGTTATGCCTTTTGTTGTTCTTTCTCCTACTTACACATACATTAAACCATTTGGCAGTGACCCACATGTTTTTCAGTGTTCACTTTTTCCTCCTCTCTGTGCTTCAGTTTGGATAATTTCTATTTAGCTATGTCTAAATTCACTAAATCCTATCTTCTGCTTTGCCCATTTGCTGTTATAGCTATCCAATGACTCCTTAATTACAGACAGTGTATTTTTCAGTTTTAGAATTTTAAATAGACCTCATTTCTATGAACTCTTTATCTTTTCAACATTTTTAAAATACTATTAACAATTATTTAAAACTCCTGTCTACTTATTCCAACATCTCAATCATCTGTAGGTCTTCTACGAGCTAAATTTTCTCCTGATAATGGATCTAATTTCCTTGCTTCTTTGATATTTTATAATTTTTGATTATATATTGGACATCATATATAAAAAGACTAAAACAAGTTAAGTTATTTCTCCTAGAGAAGGCACACATTTTCCTGCCAGGCAGAATGGGTAAGCAGGGGATAATTTTGATTCAATCATTAACTGAACTAAGTTGGGGTTGGTTTACAGCTTTAAACTTAATTTGCCTCTGGTTTCAAAGGTCCCAAGGGCAAGACTTGTCCTGTGTTTGTTGTAGGCCTCTCCTAGTAGACTTGTACTATATATATATGAAATATAATGCAAGACACAAATGTGAACCACCTCTGTAACTTAAAATTTGCTAATAGTTACACTGAAAAAAGGTTTAAAAATACAGTGGGAAAGAGTTGTAATAATGTATTTAACTCAACACATCCAAGTATTGCTATCATTATATAAAATCAACATAAAGATTAAGGAGATATTTTATTAATTATTCAAAATATTGTGTGTATTTTATACTTCTAGAACATCTCAATTTGGACTAGCCACATTCTTTTTTTAAAATATCTTATCTTACCTGATCTTAGAGAGTGCCAGCAGAGGAAAGGGGCAGAGGAGGGGGGTTAGGGGAGGGAAGGGAGAAGGAGTGCGAAGGAGGGAGAGGGAGGGAGAAGGAAGGAGAAGGAGGAGGCTGGGGGGAGGGAGGGGGAGAGAAGGAGAAGAGGGGGAGACAGGGAGAGGAGAAGAGGGGAAGAGAGGGAGAGGGAGAGGGGGGGAGGGAGGGAGGGAGGGAGGGAGGGAGGGAGAGAGAGAGAGAGAGAGAGAATGAATGAATCCCAAGAAGGCTTCACCCTCAGCACAGAGCCTGACGTGGGGTTCGATCCCATGACCCCAGGATCGTGACCTGAGCCAAAACCAAGAGTCCATCGTTCAACCTGCTAAGTGACCCAGGTGCCCCTAGACTAGCCACATTCCAAAAGCAGAAGAGCCATAGTAGTTAGTGACTACTGTATTGAAGAGTACACTTCCAACATGGCTTTATCTTTTAAAGAATGTGAAACTTTGTGATATTCAATTTCTTCTTACCAGCTCCCTCTCCCCACCCAACACTCAAAAAAACAAAAACAAAAACAAAAAAAACAAAAAACAAAAACCACTATGGATGACTGTGTGTTTCAGGTTCCTCCAGATTCCAATGTGTCACTCTAGCTCATGACCAATAAATGTCCCTTGATTTATTCCTTTCCACAAAATATCCCTGCTTATAGCAGATAAGGCAAATAATTCCAAAGGTGAAAAGTGCATCCAGTCTCCATACACCTAGAACAGGTATTTCTCTTTCTGGAATTTAATTCCTCTGGACCAATTTGTGACATCAATCTTTGATTTAAAACAATTGGCTCTATTGAGATACAATTTACATCCAATAAAATTGATCCTTTTGAGGTGTATAATTTAGTTTTTTGTATATTCTCATTGCACTCACTATACCTCACTCACTGTACAAGTACTCACTGGACAAATTATGGTACATCACCACTATCTAATTCTAGAACACTATTATCACCCCAAAAAGAAATTCTATACCCATTAGCAGTCATTCTTCTCTTCTGTCTTAGCAACCACTCTTCTACTGTCTCAATGGATGTGTCTGTTCTGGTCATTCCATTTAAATAGAATCATATAATATGTGGCTTTTTTGTCTGGTTTCTTTTACTTTGCGTGTTTCCAAGGTTGATCTATGTTAAAACATAGACTTTAGTCCTCTCTATGGCAGAATATTATTCTATTACATGAGTATTCCACATATGTTTAGCCATTTGTCAACTGAAAAACCTTTGGGTATTTTCCACTTCTAGCTATTATGAGTAGTGCTGCTACGACCACTGTGGGTATGCGTTTGTGTGACACAGTTTTCAATCACCTTGGAGACATACCTAGGAGTAGAATTGCTGCATCATATGATGACTCTATGTTTAACCTTATGAGGTGTTTCTCACAGTAGCAGCACCATTTTACATTCCCACCAGAAATGCATGAGGGTTCCAATTTCTCCACATCAGTTGTCTTTTTTATTATAGCCATCCTACTGGGTATAGTTTTGACCTGCATGTCTCTAATGACTAATTGGGTTGAAAATCTTAACACGTGCTTATTGGCCATGTTTATATCTTCTTTGCATATTTATCTATGCAAATCCTTTGCCCATTTTTTAATTGGGTTGTTCTTCTATTATTGGCTGTTAAGAGTTCTTTATATATTCTGGATACAAGTCTCTTATCAGATACATGATTTGTAAATATTTTCTCATATTCTATAGACTGTCACTTTCTTGACAGAGTTCTCTGTAGCACAAAAATTTACAATTTTGATAAAACTGAACTTACCTATTTTTTTTCTTTTGTCCCCTCCTCAGCTTTTGGTGTCATTTTAAAGAAGCCATTACCTAATCCAAGGGCACAAAGACTTATTCCTTTCCTTCCTCCTATAAATTCCAGAATTTTACTTCTTATATTTATATCTCTTATATTTACATCATAATTTTTATGTATGGTATAAGGTAAATGTCCAAATTCATGTAAATATTCAGTAGTCCGAATACTATTTGTTGAAAAGACTGTTCTTTACCACTGAATTATCTTGGGTTATCAAAAACCAATGGATAGTAAATGTGATGGTTTGTTGGTGGAATCTCAATTCCATTCATTTATATGTATCTATCCTCATGCCAGTACTCCATTGTCTTGATTACTACTGTTTTATCCTAAGTTTTGAAATCAGGATGTGTCCACCTTCCAACTTCTTCTTTTCCAGTATTGCTTGGGCCTATTGAATTTCCATATGAATTTTAGAACCAGTTCTGTCAATCTCTGCCAATAAATGAGCTGAAATTTTGATGTGTGGATTATGATGAATGCAAATTATTTGGGGGAGTACTGCCATCTAACATTAATTAAGTCTTCTGATCTATGCACATGGGATATTATTTCATGTATTTAGATCTTCTTAAGATTCTTTGTACATAGGATATGATTCCATGTATTTTAGATCTTTAATTTCTTTCACCCATGTTTTGTAATTTTCAAAGGGTTAAGTTTTGCACATCTTTTGGTAAATTTATTCATAAGTATTTAATTCTTTCTGATGCGATTATAAATGTAATTATTTTCTTAATTTCACCTTTAGGTAGTGCATAGCTTAGTGTTACTATGAGCTGACTTTTATAATTTGATTTTGTATCCTGCAACCTTGCTGAACTTGCTTGCCCAAAAGTTTTCCAGTGGATTCCTTAAGATTTGGTATATACAAGATCATGTCATCTACAAAAAGACAGTTCTACTTCCTCCTTACAATCTGGGTGTCTTTTATTTCATTTTCTTGCCTAACTGCCCTAGCTAGAACCTCTAGTATAAGGCTATATAGAAGGGGCAAGAGCAGATATCCTTGTCTTGTTCCTGATCTTAGGGAGAAAGCATACAGTTTTTCACCATCAAATATGTTAGTTATGGATTTTTATAGATGCCACTGATCTGGTTGAGGAAGTTAGAAAAGTCAAGAGAGAAATAAACACTAAGAGCAGATTAAAAGAAAGAGGAAGTAAAAATATGCAGTGGGAGAGTGCAATGACTAAATGATATGATCAAGGAGAGGGACTAAATGATAAAAATACAAATCTAAAAACAGTTCTGAAAGGAATTCATAAAAAATGATTCTGAAATTCTCTGCCTTTAGTTAAGTGTATGCTTTTGGCAAATCATGCAAAAATTCTGTGCACCTTGGTTTGTCAATTATAAAAAAACTGGGGCATTTATTCTATAAAGTACCTTTTTTGTACTTTGTGTGTACTTAGTACATATTTTTATATATTTTGCATGTTTCAGGATATGAGGCACTGAAGATCTAAAAGAGATACTATGTTATTTACATTTAATTTACTTTTTGGCTTTATATTTCCATATTCTACAAAATAATTCAGGTAGCGAAACAGGGAAGGAAACGAGATAGGGAAAGAAGGTAGAAAGTAAAGAAAAAGAAATATAGAAAAGGAAAAGATAAAGAATAAAGATACAGAAAGGGAAGGAAAAAATAAGTATGAAGAAAATATGGAAAGTAAATACGGACAGCGACTGAGAAAAAATAGTTCAAGGACAATGAGAAGAAAGCAATGACAAACAGGCCTAAGGGAGCCATATCTTCACAAATGACTTCTAAGGAGCCAGAATGTGGAGAGGGCAGAGGAGGAAAGGAGTTCACTTTATTGATGGTGATAAGATCTTTTAATAGAAAACATATTTCTTTCACCATAAGTAAGACCCTCTTTGAGGGCCGCTTACTTCTGAAATGAAAAATAAAAGATAAATACACCTGAAAACCTTTTTAAATGTTAGAAGATTAAATTATTTTCGCCCAGAAAAAATTCTACTGTAATCCTTCCCCTAGATACTGAGAGAGTAAACAGTTATGAGTTGTGATCTTGTGTCTATCATCATCACTTAACCAGAGACAGCTATTGTTTTGGATCCTCAGTTTCCTTATCTATAAAATAAGGCAGCTGGATTAGAAAATTCCAAAGGCCTCCTTCAGTTCTCACATTCTGAGATTCTACGTAAGCTAGCAAAATAAGAACTTATTTAAGGGATGCATACTATAAGCTACCAACAAAAGTAATACAAGAAAGAGAACATGATATGTAATTCAAAAGAAAAAAATATCAAATAACGGAAAAATTTGAGAAAATCAAATCCCTAGGTCTGCTTAAAGTAAAAATTGCTATCAACCTCTAGGTGGTAAGTGCATTACAAAGATCAGAATCTTTCCTAACGGTAACATTTATTGGAGAACAGTAGGAATTTATTTTTAAAAGAATGACACCACCTCATCTGAGAAGCAGACCAGCAGGATGAATAAGACACTTGTTCATCTGTACTTCTGTGATTTTTCTCACTTGGTATTATTTGCAACTGCACTTTTATGTCTGGCAGCAGTGCCAGTATGAATGATGTATTATTTTTATCATGTTGATTACACATGTTCACCAGTTTAGTTGTCCATATATGCTTGGTGTGGTTTGCAAATACTCAGTGACAAAATCCAGAGCATGGCATTTTCACAGAAAGTGTTTACTGTGAAATTTCTCCTTAGAAGTTTGCTTTTCTTTACAGCTTTGATCCACATGACATCCACAGACCTACGTTTCAAATAATGGCTTATAGTGAAATTAAGAAAATGACTGCAGTAGGATGTGGTAGTTCTGGAGCGAACCTCAGTTTCTTATGTGATTAGAGATTTGGTCAAATTTAAAGTCTGCTAAAATTTTCCAAACTGCGCTTCTTCAGTTTTATGGGGCCTTGGTACTTACATTCTGTTATTCATCAACACTTCACAGAAATACTTGATTTGTCTGAATGAATTTAAAAACCCACAACTGAAGAAAATCAGAAAAACCTGGTTTTAAATATCAAAAGATCCCAAATGAAAAGTATTTCTACAGGCCACACTAAGCAAGTTTTATTGATCAGTGTACTTCTTTGCAGGATGAAATTGCTGCAAGATCGAAGATAAGAAAATAAACTTACTGGTAAATATCTTTCCTGAGGACAGTTCTGCCAAGGGGATTGTCAGCTTGGGGAGCCATAGCAACAGAGCCAATCTTCAAAACCATCGTGTCTTCTTTTGCTGCCTGATTAACTGTAATAAAAGAAATGGATTCATGAGGTATTCAGTGGGTCTGTGTGTACTTTATGCATATGGAGAAATCTAAGTAACGGGTAGAGACACATGAAGATAAAACCAATAAATGAGGGCAAGGAAAAAATTATGTGAGAAATAAAAATATTTGAGGCTTTTGAGAACTACTTCCTTTATATCCCATTAAGTAATTTTCCGTTGTGCACAATTAAAATGATAGTTAAAAAACCCAACAACTCCATCCCAACATTAAAACATACAATGTTAACTACGTATGAGTCGTGTTAAAGTAGTATGTTTCTCAAATTTCATAATCTTATGCTACTACGTCTTTCTCCCAAGTGACTGTCAGCCCTGGGTTTTTGACACTGCCATTGCACTGTACGCATAGATTATTGTCAACAAAGATATTAAAGGTCACTACAAGGTCAGTGACAGATTCTCAAACCATTTAAATTTACATGACAAATAATAATTAAATACAATACACACACACATATGTACACACATGGTCACAGCACTTCAAGTTGTAACATGTCAGAAATTCCAAAAGAAATATAATGGCTGCAACGGCAAAGAAAAAAAAAAAAACCAGGTAATTGTTTAATATACAAGGACATTTCAACGTGTTATTCTAGGCACTTTTTAATTTAAGTAATTTCTACTGTGAACTTGCTTGAGAAATAATTTCATACCTACGTAAAACTTCCACCTCCTAATGGAATCTAACACTAAGGTAAGTAATCTCAGAAAACAATAAAAAAATGAAAAACAATATACATATATATATATACATATATATATATTTAAATTCTGATCCTTTGTATTGAATAAAGCAACAGCATTTTGCCATGTTCTTATAAAGTTTAACAATTTTTCTGTAAATCACTGGCTAATTCAATGTCTTTTCTAAGGACCATTTGAAATGGATAAGGGTTCTTCATGGCCCCATTAACTTATATTAATATAAATTTATATTCTACTCCCTCTTGTCCAACAGATGATGCCATTGTAGTAGCTGTTCAAAAATTGTTTAAAATTGCTAACAATATACAACTTTGTGGCTTTTGAAGAAAACAGATACTCAAACTCATCGTTTCTCCCAAGAAACTATCATCTGCCACAAATGGAACAGAACAGGACTGGCTGCAAGACCTCAAGAATATCCTGAACAGAACACGCCTACAAAGGCATACAATCCATATTTCCCAAACTGTGGTGCCCAAAGAATGCAAAAGCTAAGAGATTATTTCCAGCTGCTTCAGCAGTACACTCAGTATGGTCTGACTTAGATTAGACTAAAAAAGAAAGTCAGAATTAAGAAAATCAGAAAAAGTTACAAGAAAGATACTCAGGAAAAGAAGGAACCAGGATAAGATGTACATAAAGGGAATGGCAAAACAGCTGGGAGGTGGTGGTCACAAGGACAGAAAAAGGGGGAGAAAGAGATGAGCTATCATAATAAATATTAGCATGTGGATGGTGCAATAAAGACAGTACTTTTAAATGTCCACAGCAAAAAAGATCAAATAGAAAACGGCTTCTCATGCAGCTGTACTCTTTTCAAATGACTAGAGGTCTGGTTTGATTATAGGTCCTCATACTATGAACATTGTTTACATTTCACAGATCTTGCATTTTATGCCAAGCTTATCAAATAGTTCCATGTGGGGAAAACCTCTGATTAAGCAGCAGGCATCAATTAAATCAATAAATAGTAAGTCTAGAGAATAGACCATACCACAAAAGTGCAATTAGTATACTTGCTAACTGTTCTTCCAGGCTACAGATACTACTCACCATATGAAAGTCTGAAATGTAATAGAAACACTGCAGTAAATGAGGTACATATGGAAGAAAAATGACGTACTTGGTGTTACATACAAAGCCAGATCCAAGAACAGAATTCTGTTTCTGTTAGAGCCAAAAGTGTTCTCACTAGATTATACTGACTATAAAGTTTTAATAATAAAGAAAAGCACTGAATGCAGATCATTCACAAACTAAATAAAAATAATCAATTTTATTATAGAAAGTATTTAGCTTATCAAAATGTACCTTTGAGATAGAAGAAAAAATAATAAAATATGTATTTATATAAGAAAGTGCTTTGATTCAGTTCTTTAGTTACTTTATAATTAGAAAAAAGTAAGCTTCCCCTTTTTTGGTTTATTTCACCTGCATTTAATAGTTGGACCATATGAGGAAATGTTCCCTCTAGATGCATTTTCAACATGAAAATGAATGCCTTCCTTCTTTGCTTAAACTGTATTTTTAAAAATTTAGGCTCATGCGGAACTACTTACTCTAGAAGACTCATATTAGATCCAAAAAACAGTCCTCTATTCTGAAATAAATAGCTTAAACTGGAAGTCAAACACCTGTAGATTCAGGATCTTGATAATGATTGCACATAATGCAAACAATATTCAAGTTGAAAACCAGACTTTCAGTATCATTTGTTTAAATAAAATATTAGAATGTTAAGTATATTTTTCTTATTATTAACTGATTTTACACATGAACTATTAAAAACTTTTACAGTTAATGTAATGTGAAATGTAAGTCTGAAAGATTTTATCTTTTCTTGGTGCAAGAAGAGTGTGTATTGAAAATGAAAACGTTACGAACAACTTTGAAATTATGAGCTTAAGTGACCAGAACCTGAAGTTTAAATAAAGAGCAGAATTTTCATGCAACTGTTGGATAACATAAGACTGTTATTTATAAATAACTTTTCATAAATCCAGCAAGAAATAAGTGTTTCAGAGACTTCTTCCTTTAGGATTCTCAATATAAACTCAACAGAATAAAACATCTCAAGTCCCAAGAGTATTTGAACTTGCCTCTGTGCAATGTTACACTTTTATAAAGCCCTAACTGTAGTGACAACCCTACACAAAGCTATCATGGGTGAATTAATCATTTGAATTAAGAGCAGCAATGATGAAAGACAAAGTGTCAAAAAAAATGTAGAATGTGCCAAAAGTTTTGAATATTTGGCATGCAATATAACTACAGAAAGGCTATCTATCTATCTATCTATCTAATCTACCTACCTACCTACCTACCTACCTACCTACCTACCTACCTACCTACCTACCTACCTACAAGATACATCTATCTACATAAATTACAGACAGGCACATTCTAGAAAGTCATTACTTCTCAGAGATAGTTTATAGATAGAAGTACAGCTGACCCTTAAACAACAAGGGTTTGAACTCTGCAGGTCTGCTTATATGTAGATTTTTAAAAATAAACCTATTAGAAAAATTTTGGAGATTAGAGACAATTTAAAACAACTCTGATGAACTGTGTAACCCAGAAATACTGAAAAAGTTTAGAAAAAGTTAGGTACTATTGTAAGAATACTGCATAGAATACATATGACATATAAAAATATGTGTTAACTGACTGTGCTATTGGTAAGGCTTCCTATCAACAGTAGGCAATTAGTAGTTAAGTTCTGGAGGAGTCCAAAGTTATACGTGGATTTTCAACGGGGGCGAGGGGGCTTGGTGCCCCTAACCTCCGCATTGTTCAAGGGTCAACTATATAGGTATAAGATATATACATGTAGATATAAATACAGATATACACATAGACATAGACACACACAGAGGCAGAGGGAGAGAAGAAAAGAGAAGAGATATATGCAATACAACGTAGTCCAGACAAAAGACTTAATACACAAAGAGTTCTTACTAATTGATAAGGAAAAGATGAGCAACTACCTAGAAAAAGAATGCAATTTTAATTAATGAGACTGACAAAAACCCAAAACTCTGTTAGAAACAGAGTAAAGAAATAGTAAACTGGTGCAGCTATTTAGACAGGCAATTTGACATCCCTTAACATCTTAAAGGTACATGCCCTTTGATCTAGCAATCTTTTTTGCTAGAAATTTATTTATATACATACTCACCCAAGTCATGAAAAATGCCACTAAAAAGGTGTTTACTGCAAAAAGTGTTTGTATAAAGGATTTAAATTAACCACAAGTTCACAGAGAAACAGACTATATTTTCCAAAATGGCTGTAACAAAATGCACTCTTTTTTCCATATGCTCTTATTCAAGGTTACCTGCTTAGGAAGTACTTAGGCATGTGAATTTTGAAACTCTATCTTAAAAATCCTACAATAACCACCACTTAAAAAAGAAAGAACTTTAAAAATAAGAAAGCAAAAGGCTAGAAATATTTTTGCAATTCCAATCAATTGAGGATTTTCCTAGTTAAAGCAGCTGAATAGTAAATTTATTTTTTTTAATTTTTTAATGTTTCTTATTTTTGAGAGAGAGACAGACAGAGCATGAGCAAGTGAAAGGACAGAGAGAGAGTGAGACACAGAATGCAAAGCAGGCTCCAGGCTCCGAGCTGACAGTACAGAGCAGAATGCAGGCTCAAACCCACAAACCATGAGATCATGACCTGAGTCAAAGTCCGACGCTTAACAGATTGGGCCACTTAGGCGCCCCACTGAAAGGTAAATTTAATACAACACCAACAAAATTGTGTGATATGTAGTATTAATGATTATAATACAGTAAACCAAAAAACAAACAAAACAAACACACAAAAGAACTAAAGCTGTTTTCTCTCCCTTTTCCCAAATAGCCAGATTTTTATTCCTTCTGACATGTACACAAATCAGTGAAGCACAGAACCTGTTTCAATAAACCATGGCTGCGAATGATAGGAAAATAAAGCTAGAGTGAACTACTGAACTTCTAACCTCTGTCTCGTTGAAGAGGTGCTTAGTGGACAGGTGCTCCCATCCTTACTAAGAGTGAGCCCTCTTATATTCTGAACTACGCCTGCACATGAGTGTTGTTCAGAAAATACCACAAATCCTGCCTTAGTCAAAAAGGTGTCCAAGCAGACTGGAGGTTCCTCAAAAACAAAGAATTCTCAACACAGAATTACCATATGATCCAGCAATTCCATTCCTAGGTACATATCCCAAAGAAGTGAAAATGGGCTCAACAGACACTTGTATGCCAGTGTTCACAGCACCACTACTCACAACAGCCAACACAAAGGTGGCAACAACACAAGTGTCTAATAGATGAAAGTTAACAAAATGTGGCACATCCATACAATGAAGTATTATCTAGCCACAAAGAGGAAGCTCTGATACCTGCTACAATTCGGATGGACCTTAAAAACATCATGCTAGGTGAAATAAGCCAAATATTTATGATTCTGCTTACATGAAACATGTACAGAATAAGCAAATTCATAGAGAAAGAAAGTAATGAGTACAGAGTTTGTGATGATGAAAACATCTGGAAACAGATAGTGGTCATGGTTGTAAAACCTGGGCAATGTAATTCATGCTGTTAATGTACACTTGAAAATAATTACAAATGGAAAAAATCTTGTTATGTGTATTTTACCACAATAAAAAAATTGAAAAAAAAAGACTTCTGACTCAATGACTGAGATAATTTATACTTTATAGATAAAGTCTATCTTAAGAAGAAACATTTAACACCATAAATAAGGTTCACCTAAGGGCCATGACACTGATGTGGGTGGTGAAAAGAAGTTGTCATGTAAGTTTCTCTCACATGTATGTATATTTACAAAATTTTATTCAAAGGAGTACTAGAATGAATGTCTAACTGAAAGAATAAGTCACTATGAAAATGTCCCTCCTATTAACAAGTACCAAAGACATCCCAAATCATTCAGTACATCAAACAGGTAAAATATTTTATGATGAATAAGCAAATGTTGGATGCAGATCAAATGTGCACATAGAGGAAAGCTATGTCTGATTCTGGAAGATTTATCAGTATAAAATACTATTGAACACCTATTTAAAAAGTCTAAGCTAGGCTGGCTCATCCTGAAAAAGCAACATATTGCTACTGCTCTACATTCTAGGCCCAATTTCAAAACTTAAATGGGAGATGAAGCATATACATTTGGTTTCTTTTCTTTTTATTTGTATTTGTGATCAATATTGATGTTTTAGGATGTGAAATTTAAGGTGGGAAACCTTAAAATAGCATTAGGGATATTAGAGGAAGAAGGATTCAATCTAGGATTAGTTAGCAGGCAATTACTATTTAGAGGCCAATTACATCACATAATTTGAGGACGATTTGTAATTCCTGAACACTTCTGTAGCAGTAAAAACTCATCACAGATAGGTTGCTTTGCTTCCTGATTTGTCTGCACGACCTATCCCAATTTTTTCATACAGCACTCCTGTATTTCTCTCCACCTCATACTACCCTCTCATCTCTAATAACACTTTTTTTCCCTTAGGTTTCCATGAAGTTTTGGGCCTTACCACTTGTTTACACTCAAATGAAAATAATAAGAAAATTATGGAATGAAAACACAAAATACACACTACAAAGAATTTTCAGTAAATCTGGGGTGCCTGGGTGGCTGAGTCATTTAAGCCTCCGACATTGGCTCAGGTCATGTTCTCATGGTTTTTGGTTCCAGCCCCCATTGCTCTGAGCTGACAGGAAGGAGCTTACTTCCTGCTGAGAGATCCCGCAGAAGGATCCTCTGTCTCCCTCTCTCTTTGCCCCTCCCCTGACTGTTTTCTCTGTCTCCCTCTCAAAAATAAACATTAAAAAAAAAGAAAAAGAATTTTCAGGAAATCACAAAAGCTTACTAACATAAATTATTTTAAATGAAATTACAGAAACTCATTCTGGTTAGGAAAATAAATGTTTTTATACTACCCAGAGAGGTATCTGTAGAAAAGAAAACCCTTAATTGCTAAAAAAAATTTACAATTTGTTAATAATATAGATATCATAAAACTTTATTCTTATTTTCATCTGGATACAAATTTTCTGCAATTTTATTTTAATGGAAAAACTTATAGATACTGTAATATAATGATATTTTAAAATATTTATTTATTTTGAGAGAAAAAGAACAAGTGGGGGAGGGGCAGAGAGAGAGGAAGAGAAAGAATCCCAAGTAAGCTCTATGCTGTCAGATCAGAGCCCTACACGGGGCTGAATCTCATGAACCAGTGAGATCATGACCAGCCAAAATCAAGAATCAGATGCTTAACCAACTGAGCCAGCCAGGTGCCCCAATATAATGATAGTTTTAAAATACAATGGACTACTTCAAACTCTTATCAAAATAATCCTAAGTTTTCTCAAATAAAGAAAGCCAAACTACTTCTGTTTCCATAGTGTTTTCCCCCTATTTGCAGTTGAAAAATCAAAAAGATGGTCTGAAATCTCCATGACCTTTTATGTCTATCCCTCTTTCTGTATGGTTATGAAAAAGTGTTATTATGACACAAAATGGGTCTCAGAGAGCTATACTGTTTAAAAATATAGGTTTCTTTTTTTGCCTAAGTAATTTTAATATAAATCGTGTTAGTTAAACATTCATTAGATACTCACATAATAAAGGATAATAACAAGGAAAAAGCACAAAGGTCAGCGTGTCTACAATGAGCATGCAGCCTCTATCCTGGTTAGTAGTTGCCTCTCAGATCACTTGTAATTGCTCAACGAAGACTAACTTTATTCTTTACCATTCATGTGTTTCTACAAAGTCTCTGAACAGATGAAAACAACTGTATAATACTGTCAGAATACAGCATATACAGACAATACTAATTTTTTTTATCTCAAAATAATCAATTTTATGACAGTTCTACTAAAAATCAGAAAGAAAATAGGAACTGGTTAATACTAAAAACCCATGAAGTACAGGGGCAACTCGGTGGCTCAGTCAGTTACTTTTGGCTCAGGTCATGATCTCACAGTTTGTGGGTTCGAGCCCCACATCAGGCTCTGTGATGACAGTGCAGAGCCTGCTTGGGATTCTCTCTCCCTCTCTCTCTTTCCCTTCCCTGCTCTCCCTCTCTCTTAAAAACAAACAAATAAACATTTAAAAATATCCACTAAGTATAATACACTGAATTTATCTCTATACATGTTGGTAATTAAGAACTATAAAGCTCTACAAATTTATTTTTTACTTAGGGAACTTTTTTAAAAAGGACCATTACCTTGAATAAAACTTTATTTATAATGTTAGGCAGAATAACTTTCCCCAATTAAGACTTGCCTTTGGGAGACAGAACAAGAGACAGACTAGGCTCCAAGAAGAAACAGAATGAACTAGATGCTTTTCTTTTTTTTATTTGCTATCACTGACCATTCAAGCTCTTCCTCCTCCACATAATAACTAAAAGGGAAAAAAAAGCTTTACTGTTTTCATGTGGCAGAGGCTAGTACTTATCCCTCAACTACCATTCTCTCTTTTTCTAATTCACATGGCCTTAATTTATGAGCTGGGCACCCTACCACCTAGGGAAATACTGTTCTCAGCCTCACTCACAGTGGGGTGTAGCCATATGACTATGTTTTGGCCAAAGAGGTATATAAGCAGTAGTGAAATGGGGGACTTCCAGATACTCTACTTTAAAAGAATGGGCACATCTGCTGATTCAGTTGCCATTTACTGAAAGCTAACTATGCAGCTAGCACTATTCATGTAGTCTCCACGTAGTCATCATTGAAAAGTAAGCTGTCAGTAAGGTCTATCATCAAGTCAAGCACTACTATTACCATTTATACGTAGGAACTTAGACTTAACTTGCTTTAAATTTCACAGTTCTGAACTAGTAAATCTGGGATTTGAACTCAGGTCTCTGTAACTTCCAAGTTCATACTATGTGAACCACTATACTAGAACTTCACTCAATATCCTTAAAGTTCTTCACTGTTTTCTAGCATGGGGGAAGCAAAAATTTAAAAGTTACTCTCACGGTTGGAGGCAGTGGGATTCTAAATTCATTTCATTACATTTTATTTATTTATTTTTTTAGTAGGCTCCATGCCCAACATGGGTTTGAACTTACAACCCTGAGATCAAGAGTCAGATACTCTACCAACTGAGCCAGCCAGGTGCCCCAAATTCATTTCATTTTAAAACCTAAGTTAATTTGCACTGAGAAGCCTGGAAGAAGCCACAGGAACCTTGGGTGTTGGCTGTTTTTTTTTTTTTAATAATTTCTACTTACCTTAGGTATATAGAACCTAAAATTTGAGATAATAAAACAAATGACAGTACGATAAGCTTCACTAGCAAAAGTCCTGATGAAAAAAAAAAAATCTACTTTTTACTCTAGTAATTGAGTCAGAAACAAACCCAGTATCCTGACATATCTCCTAAAGGTTTAGTTGTAGAATGACTGTAACATAGTTACTCTTTCTAAAACACACCAGAGTACAAACTACAACCACCAGCCATATTAAAAAAGAATAGAAAAAACTAAACTCCCTAAATGGAAGTTATGTAAAATCAGACCACAAAAACCTCTGAAGGCCATACCTTCAATACTTGGCTGCATTTCTTCTGTTTTTGGAACAAAAATTCTGATTATGCTTGTGTTGATATAAATCAAAGGTAAGCTGCGTGAAGTCAATGTATGGCTCCTCATGGGCTGACCAGGAGATTTTCTTTTCTCTTTTTGGGTCCTTGGTAATTTTGCTTGAAATATACTTGCAATGGCATTAAGCAAAGGAAAGCAAAGGACAATATCAAAAGCTTGTGCTGAAAGAAGAATTTCATGAAGAAAATGAGGGGAACCATCCGTTAAACCTTCAGATAACTTATGAAAACTTCTTCGCTCATTTCTTGATATTAACTTGTGGCGGACATTTTTTGTTACAGCTTTTGTATATGTCAAAGAGAGAAATCCATGCTGCTGATGAGAGCCATCTAGGAGTTTTGCTGTTGTCTGTTCCAGAAAGAGGAAATCACAATACAAACTTCATTACAAAAAAGAAAAAAAAAACTATGTGAAAGCAGAAAATAATCTCAGTTGATATTATAATCTTTTACTATGTCTACACCCTCTGATGAGCACATTACTGATCAATTCCACACATGGGGAAAAACCATCTAAGACTTGGAATGCTGAACTGAAAATTAGAAATCCTGAGTTCTAGTCTAGATCTTGAGAGAGGCAATTAAACTTTGTTGTATCTGTGTCTATGATTTCTACATTCTCTGTGATATTCAGAATTTGCAACAAGACATCTCCGGATTTTACCTTTTCATTCTTGATAATTTTTCATTAAAAGTACCAATATGGATCACAGAGACGTTGTTTATGCAGATGAAACTGAAATAACCATGTAATGTTCTTCCATTTGTAATCAACAAACAATCTGAATAGAAAAGATGATTGACTTCCCTCGACTTAATTAACATTTATGAGAGCAGAGTTTTTTCTTTTAATAATTTGGCTAATGTATATGAGACTAAGCCCATAAAAAGAGCTTCATTGATACCATGCTTTGATAACTAAACCAATCATTTAATGCATGTTTATTGGAGATAGTAACATAACACAAAAATAAAACATCTGTCTTTTAGAACTTGCTTATTTTCAGTGGCTATCATTCTGTTTACAAAACCTAACTATCAACTCTCTCACAATTCAAACTCCTATTACTTGAGTTTAATGCTACATAAATACACATACGACATTTGACTGACAGTAAAAATTATAACATTATATCATCAATACTTCTGACAAAACATGTCCAATTATATTCAAATTACACACTATAAACAAATTGTAGTAAAACAGCATACTTTGAAGAGTGAAATAAAATGCATACTTTCTATTTCTCAACATTAAAGGACAGCTCTTAAAGTTTTCCTGAACCAATTAATGTACATAAAATCCTATTTTACACATCACTCAACATAAAGTTAAAGTTAAGGTGTTATACACATTTCCAACCTCTCTTCCCAGGGCCTGATAAAGTTTTTAGGTTATTATAGTCCAATGCGTGATGTCGAGAGAGGAAATGCACTGAGAAAGAACAACAAACAGGAAAAAAGTGAGAGTGGCAAAGCAGCAAAGTGCCCGGGCCTATGTTATCCCAGCACTAGTGAAGCTCTTTTGCTTCCATTTTCTTCCTCTCACATTGCTACCTATCACCTAGTGACACAGCAAGGGGAAAATAGTAGGCATTTCAGCTGTCACTGTTGATTTTGTTTTTAATCTGGACTTTACAATGAACAAAGGTAAGATAAAAGTTAGTTATCTTTGTCTATGTTCTTTTTTAACCTCATTTTCTGACCATTAAAAATAACCTGGGAAGTAGGAATTAAATGGATGTGCAAAATAATAAATTTCCTGTAACTGTCCTGCTGCCTTCAGAGGTGTTTTTTTGTTTTGTTTTTACTGTTCCCAACTTTCTAGCTGCCTCTCTGATTTCCCTTTCCTTTTGCTTTCTACACGGAAAAGGAAATACAGTAAAGCAAGAAAACGTGCTACCAGTCTTATGTCCATCTTGCTAGGTAACAGGAAACACTGGATGGAGAACGATGGCTGTGATATAGCCCAACAGCAACAACAGTGTATTTAGATGTTTAAACTGGACTTGGGGGGCAGGGTTACAATCAACCACTAATCTAAATAACCTAACTCAAATCCTCCTTAATGGCTATGCTTGAATCCTGGAAATAGTATAAAAGGTGCTTCAGTGTATGAATGTTTTGATTTGGAAAATATATTTTAAACATATTGAACGTAGGTACTCTTGAATGTAAACTCCCCATGAGAGAAAGTTTGTTGAACCGTTGCATCCTCAACTCCCTTAATGTACAAGGAACAAAATGAAAAAATAAATGAATACTAGCTGGAGTGAGATAATGTAAATATTACTTTTCATATGGTAATAATCAGCATCTTATACTCTTTAAAATGAAAAGTTAGAAAACACTGATAATTAAAGAAGTATTATAAAAATGCAGAAAAATTTTAAAGGGCATTAATAAGTTTGGGTTTTTTCATGAATATACATTAAAATTATTAAGTACGTAAAAAAATTAAGAATGTTTCTCAGAGACACCAATACCATTCAAATAAAAATAAAACTGAACAGAATTTCCACTGATATAAAAGCCACATGTAGAGACGTTTTTTCCAGACTAAAATTCCAGAAAAAATGTCAGAATCCAATTAGAAACTAGCATTTGCTATTCAAATACAATATTAAACAACTGTTTAAAATATTTGACTAATTTTATCACCTTTTTAAAGATCTAGGTCTTAAATTCCTTTTGAGCTACAAAAAAGGGGAAATAGTTCACACATGCTAAGAAAACATCTAATGTTTGCAATGATTTAAAAAATTCTTAAGAGAATTGCTATTATCATTGTGGTAATCTGTTCTTAATATTTTTAAATTATATGCATTTGTACTGACTTTAAGAATGGCGTTTAAAATAATTAGCTTAATGACATATCCAGATATATTGTACCACTTAGAAAAGAATAAGGTTCTAAACTTCTAAAAGCCACTGGTGGACAGTCTAGTGTTCATCCTATATCCAGCAATGACAGGCATATAGCCCTGTCCAGATTCAAGATCACCAAATACGGTAATGTGGATTAGTTGTGAGAAGGAAATGGCATAATAGAAAGGGGAAAAAAGCAATCTAAGTAAAAGCCATAAAAGAAAAGACAAAGCAGTCTGGTCAACTCTTGATTATTCAATACATGCACAATTTAAAAAACATTACACTTAATGTCCTACACTTCTATTTTCTTATGCTGATGGTAAAGTTAGTTTGTAATTACAAAACCAGAGTGAAAAAGAGTATATGCAAGTAACTCAGAAACAAATTAGATGGTAGTAGAAAATCAGTCTATGAGTTAAAAGTAAAGTAGAGTTCATTTACAAAGTGGATGACACAGAGGAAGATAAAAATCAAGAGTTGACTCTATGGATAGTTCAATTCCTTCTCTGGATTCCTGTTAGTGGGAGTTCTGTAGCATAATTTTAAAATGATTTCTTACAGAAGGAAAGAAGCCAGAGCAATTACTGAAAGGGTCCTGCTTGCTGATGGGTCGAACCAACAAGGTGCGTCTGTTCAGCTTGTCAGTACAGGAAAGGAAGACACCTCCACATTGCCCCAAAGACCAACACTCTTCCCCAAGGCTTGAGGTGATGGACAGGAGCAAAGAAGGTGAAAAGACAAAAAGCAATAAAAGCCATAAGCAAAAAAATCTGGATAGTTTTAATTTTGCTCAAGTTTGCATGGGCTCAGGTTTGAGCCCCTGCTAGGTATGGCCTCTGTCTGGACCATCTTCTGCAAAAGCATTGTTAATGGAAGTAAATGAAAAATAATTGCTTTTAGTGTCAAATTACTACTATTAGTTTATGATAAAGGACAATCCAACATGAACTCACTTATGAATAGGAAAAACTTCTAAAACATCAACATAACAGTACATTAATGATAAAACATTTTAATAAAAGCAATCCTACCTTTGATTTTTGAAAAATTTACTTAAAAGCTATAATAGGAAAATGGTTACAAAACACAAGCATTTAAAGGAGTAGTTTTATTTTGTAATGTAATTTTGGAAGAATAGGTCAAAAAGATTTTATCTGAGCTCTAATTCTTGCAACCATTAGTCCTATTGCATGAATGAACAAAGATAAACAGTTTATAATATATTTTCAAAAAATCATAATTACTAAATGAGTCTCACCACAGGTTTTTCTTTGCACTGTAGAAATACTCCTTCAAAATGTCCTGACTGCCAACCTTCCCCTGGCCTGGAAAACATAAGTTCACCTTATCTGTTCTTTTCAATTTTTCTGAGTTAAAAACTGAGCATATATAACTATTTCAAATAGTTACTATGTAAACAACACTACACTGAACTGAAACGTGGAACTGACAATGCAATCAAGAACAATTTATTTTAGCACCACATCCTGGGTAGTTTTGCATAATAGAAGCATTTGTCTTATTGGTAAAACTGTATACTTATTGATTGGTTATTTATTTCTACCTTATCTCTGAGACCACAAGGCCCCTAAAAGCATGATTTATGTTTATTTTTCTTACAATACTACATCCTCAGTGCTTAGCATAGTGCACATAACACACAACAAATATTTTGAATAAATCAATGGGTAAATATTTAAAACTTACATAATTTAACAGTAAAGTCATTGATGATCTAGAACATAGATTATAATGTTCACATCATCAGAAAATTATTACAGCTATAACATAATAATCGTGTATCACTTGAAATAATCATGTATCACATGTATCTATATCTATCATATAGAGATATACTATTCAGGAGGATCTAAAGAGCTAAACATTACATTATCAAAGATCAATTAATGATTCATGGTAAGTATAAAAGAAAATATATGCTTCATAACATTCTACTATTACAACAGGTTTTAATATATACCCAGCAAAATATTTTGAACTTCGTAATTATGACACAATTTTTTGGCTAGATAGATTTGATAGTCATTGACATAAGCAATAGGATATGTGTGACACGCAATATAAGTAATAAAAATTCAAATGTTTTTAATGCAGAATTAGAAACCTGTTAAAGAAAAAAGATTCTGTTTTTAGGGTATATGATGCACCAGTAAAAGTACAGAAACAGATGTGCTTCTGCAGGCACTCAATAAATAACTGCTGAATGAAAATTATGAATCCAAAAAACAGACTTTAAGGCTGTTTCTATACTAAATTAATATGAAACTAAAAATATGATACTGTTTAAAAAATAATTTTAAAAAATGTGTTTTATTATAATTCAATTAAAAAATACAAATTCCAGAATAGTATTCCAGAATAGCAAAAAAAAAAAAACCCCAAAAAACTCCAAAAAGTGCTAGTTATTTTGTATTTGGGAAAAATTAATGACAACATTGCTATGTATCTTTGTGAGGATATGTAAAACTTTACTTTTTGGGGGCGCCTGGGTGTTGCAGTCGGTTAAGCATCCAACTTCAGCTCAGGTCATGATCTCGCGATTCACGAGTTCAAGCCCCGTGTGGCGCTCTGTGCTGGCAGCTCAGAGCCTGCAGCCTGCTTCAGATTCTGTGCCTCCCTCTCTCTTTCTGCCCCTCCACCACTCACACTCTCTTTTCCTCTCAACAATAAATAAACATTAAAAAAAACCCAAAATACAGTTGTTTAAAACTTTATTTTTTTACTATTATTTATTATAAATAAATTATATTTGCCCACAATAATACTTTTGATAGAAAGTTATTAGGGCAAGAAAAATCTGGTTCTAGGAATATCTACCACATGTATATTAGTCAAATGAGAGATTAAGAAAAGTCTCCAAAGCACAAAGGGCCATGAGATGTCGCTCCATTTTAATCTGTGATTTAACTCATATGGAGAGTGGACAGCAAGTATACAGCAAAAACAAAACCATCCACTATGTCTCCAGTATCTTTGCAAGTATACAAAATAACAAACTGTTTGAGATGATTAGTAAAAGCAGCTCATTTCATTTAATGTGGCAATATGGGTATTTATGAATAGATTTGCCATCGCATGAAACAAAACTTTGTTATATTCCATATATGAATGAATACGAAGTAAAATTAATCAATTTATCTGTTAAGAACTCTCTTTGGGAATAAGTACAGCACTTCAAAAAATAACAAAATTAAAATATAAAAATGCTTATATAAGACTGTGTTCAAAGAAAGCATAGCTTTTCCCATATTTATTATTATTTACCTGCTTCTATAGTGATCAATATTGAAACTTTCTATTTTACATTTCACTTTGGTATATACATCCTGAACATCTATGGAAGCACTGAGATCTTCTAGTTCACTGACCATACAAAGCTCTGCAATAAGAAGCAAACATAATCAGCATTGGCCTCACAATCAATATTAAAACCTTGTGTTTTACATTTAATGTTCATGTATACATCCTTAACTCCTAGAGAGGAAATGAGACTTTCTGTTCATTAACCATACAGGATTCTACAATAATAAAGAAAAGTAACATCAATATAGGCCTCACGATTAAGATAAAGCACCTATTTCAAGACAGAAGAAATCCATTGATGCTTGAGGTACTGTATCTAACAATCTTTGCATACTTTTAGTGAAAATGATATAACACATCAATGAAACCAATGAAAAAATTACTTGGCTTTTGGAATGAATTTTAATATAAAAAGACAAAATTTACGTATTGCTAATAGAAAGCAACTAAATTAGACCTAATGATGTTTGTTTACTTTAAATGACAGTGATAAATAAAACTAGGTTCTACTATTTCTTTGAAAAATATGTTTAATATTTTACCTTTTTAGCAGAGAAGAAAAGTAACCCTGTACCTGTGCCTTTATTTTCAGGATCTGGAGCAAAGAGCTTTATAGTAATTTTGGGGAGAACCCACTGCATCCACAGACTAACACGGCCACTGGATCCACCAATGTTACTTGTAGTTTGTTCCAAGGTAACAGAATCTGAAAATGGTGAGTCATCACCTGCTTGTACAGAATCTCCCTGGAATGAGAAAAAACAAGTGTGTAACAAAGAAAAATAACTATAAAAAATGATAAATTTTGAAGGCTCGACTTCTGGAAATAAAGTTTTACCAGATTATGGCCATATTCATTCATTTACCTATTGCCTATGGCTACTTTTTAGCAGTTAAGTAGTTCCTATAGAGATACTATGGGCCACAAAACCTAAAATATTTACTATCGAGCCATTTATACAGTTTGTCTACCCCTGCTATACAGCACTTATGTATGAATCTGCAATATCCATAGCAAAGTGATTACCATAATAAGCATGGAGTAAGAAATAGAACATTTATTATGTCTCACATATTACAAGAAGACATTAAAAAGTTGGATTTGATAATAGTTCTTTTTTAATTTTTTGAAGTAATTTCTACACTCAACATGGGGCTCAAACGCACAACCCCAAGATTAAGAGTATCATGTTCTACCAACTGAGCCAGCCAGCCAGCTAGGCACCCCGACAACAGATTTTTACAATGACTTATATGGCTAAACGGCTCGAGGTAAAGACCATGAGATTATTTAATTCAACAAATACATAATGAAGTACGAATATGTAATTTCCCACATTTGGAACTAACAAACTTTCTGTAAAAGGTTTGTTTGGTAGTCCTTGTTTTCGTTAAATGTTTTCAGCAGCTGTTACATGGTCTGGAGAAAATTATAAATCCTGGTTTGGAGTTGGATAACTTCAGCCTCAAGACAGGAAGAGATGGTGTCAGGGATAGTGATCACTCTCACGTATTGTGTTATTTTAAGGATCAGCTACCAAGTATTTGGGCTCTTAAAATCCCACCTTTGCAGTCCATTTAAAACTTTCAAAAATACTCAGGAGCCCAAACCCATTCTCTGAGAACTGATCAAATACACTATAGTATGCTTATTTACAAGACGTGTATATATTTTTAAACTTTAGTTATATGTACTTAAACATAGTCTGGTAAAGCAGCATGATACACTAGGTTAAGGACTTCTTCAGACCCTATTCATGTTTGTTTCCTCCTCTGCAAAATGGTTATTTTGATATTTATCTTTTAGAATTGTTGTTAAGAAGAAAAAAGAACACGAACATAAAGTGATTACATATAATAAACAATTCATAATTAGTAGGTATAATTATCGCCAACAAATGGAACGACTACTTACAAATTGTATGCTCACAGTCTTACAAAATTTGGTATTCTATCTATACCTTCTTGCCTTTCTCATTTTGTCATCTTTCTAACTTTAGCACATAAAGTGTGCTTTTTCCTTTGCCATATATACTCAACTTCTAATAGTTCTTTGTTGCTTTGAATGTCTCAAACAAAATGTTCACTTCCTATGCCAAGGAGTCATGACCAGTAGTCAACAGCCAGAACAAAACATCCTTTAAAATTTAATAGAAGACAACACAACATGGTCAGTATATTGCCTTCTATGGATAGTTTCTCAGGACAGAAGCCACTCATCTCTTAGTCAAGCCATTAGTCTGACAGCTAACAACAGGGACGATGAGTAAAACCTTATGTAAATCCAAAAATTTCTGCTCTCATTAGCACAGGCATGTATTCTACTCAGGTATATTCAGCACCTACATGAAGTTTTTACCTTGACCTCATGATAATTTTTACAATCTCTTTCAATCAGAAGAAAATTTAATTTCCTTGAACACCCCAAAGGAGACTTAATGGGGAAGATTTTCACAAAAGAACAGACAAGTACTTATTGTTGGAATACTTAGAGACCAAACACAGCAAAGCAATAGTGTCCTGTGATTTACTGTGACAGAAAATTATAGACTTAAATCTGAAGATAGTGAAGCCATTCCTTGTTACATTTACACCAAACAAGGCAAACAACTTCCTGTTCGTGATGTTTTCATATAAATGCTTCTCCAAAATAAGTAGTCCTAATTCTGCTACAGCTGAAATTCTTACAATTTGAGAAGCGATACAAAAATTCAGGGTTTTGGTTGCTGTCTAAAGTAACACAACATCTAATGAAAAGCACAAACTAATCCCAGAAAAGGATGCATTTTACAAAGTCAAATTCAATAAAAGATAATATAATATAGTCAACACGCCTTTCTTTATGGGTAAATTCTTATAGCAGAAGCATTCATAAATTAAATTTTCCTTCAACAGTTAGAAGAACATCATACTCCCAAGAATGGAAACTGTGGAGAAAGCAGCACCTCAAATCAATGAGACCTAGATTTTTAAATATTGTCAGGTATATTCAATAGGAATGCTAAGAACATGGTGGCTTCAAATTTAATAACTAAGCACTTCTGAAAAAGTTGCTCTCCCTCCTCATGCAGTTTCAGTTTTCATTTTGGATTTACAACATTTGGTGTGGTATTGTTAAATATGTTTGTGCATTAATTTTCTGCTCCATTTCCAAATCTATATAGCAAAAATAGAGCCAGAATTGAAGATGCTGAACTATTTTCCCACACCTCTTTATGCCAAGTTCTAAAATACACAGTTCAATTCTTTCACCATTCTGTTGCATATTGACCAAAAGACTGAGTTTATTTTCCTAGCTGAATTTATCTTTGTTCATCTGGAAGAGCAAACACTGCAGCCCTTCATCCTTGGCCTGCTTTAGAGCTCAGGGATGATCATAGTTTTGGCCACACTGCTCCACTCCCTTATCAAAATAACTCCAGCATTCTTGTTCAATCACAAAACTTCCCAAAGGGCTAAACACTTCCACCATGGTTTGTACTTAAGTCAACAGTGACAAGTGGCCTGCTGTGGTTTCCACTACCTTTGCTCTCGCTATTTCAATGCAAGGGTGGGGAAAATGATGAACTGTTTTTAAGCTTCGTACTTACGCCTCTTACGCCTATTTCCCCTTCTACCACCATCCAGATGGATATTCAGGAAGCTAGAGCTATATTCACTGAAAAGTATGGTACTTCCTACCAACATGTCAACATTAAAAAAATTACTCATAAAGTATAAATCACCCAAGGATCATATAAACAAATACTCCTACTTAATACAAATAATTGTTAAGAATGTACTTTTTAAAACCAGATTCATTTGTAGTGAACTCTTCATAGTCAAAATAATGAATGTATTTGATGTAAATGAGAAAAACAGTACTTTATATAGTAGCAATTTTTAAAAATTTATGAACTTATTTGAATGCAAATATTAATTAGAAATGAAAATTTTAAAACTGTGATTTCAAAGCATTCCCTAGATACATAATCTATATAAATAAGCACAACAAATATAAGGTGACCTCATAGCAACTCCTTATTAGATATGTCCCCTGAGGCAAGGGAAACAACCAAAAATAAACTATTGGGACTTGATCAAAATAAAAAGCTTCTGTAGAGCAAAGGAAACAATCAACAAAACTAAAAGGCAACTTATAGAATGGGACAAGATATTTGCAAATGACATATCTGATAAAGGGTTCATATCCAAAGTATATGAAGAACTTATAAAACTCAACACCAAAAAAAATGAATAATCCAATTACAAAATGGGCAGAAGACAACATGAATAGACATTTTTACAAAGAAGACATCCAGATGGCTAACAGACACATGAAAAGAAGCTCAACATCACTCATCATCAGAGAAACACAAATCAAAACTATAAGGAGATATCACCTCAAAACTATCAGAATTGCTGAAATCAGCAACACAAGAAACAACAGGTGTGTTGGCAAGAATATGGAGAAAGGGGAACCCTTTTGCACTGTGGGTGGAAATGCAAACTGGTGCAGCCATTCTGGAAAACAGAACAACCCTATGATCCAGCAATTGGGTAACTACTATTTACCCAAAGGATACAAAAATGCTAATTCAACGGGATACATGCACACTGATGTTTATGGCAGCATGATCTACAATTGTCAAGATATGGAAAGAGCCCAAGTGTCCATTGGTAGATGAATAGATAAAAAGATGTGGTGTGTATATATTATACATATATATGTATATGTGTATACACACACACAATGGAAAATTACTCAGCCATAAAAAGAATTAAATCTCGCCATTTGCAACAACATGGATGGAACTAGACAGTATAATACTAAGCAAAGTCAGTCAGAGAGAAACAAATACCATTTGATTTCACTCATATGTGGAAGTGAGGAAACAAATCAAACAAAGGGGGGAAAATAGAAAGGCAAACCAAGAAACAGACTCTTACCTATAGAGAACAAACTGATGGTTACCAGAGGGAAGGTGGGTGGGAGGATGGGTGAAATAGGTGAAGGGGATTAGGAGTGAACTTGCTGTGATGAGCACTGGGTGTTGTATCCAAGTGTTGAATCACTACATTGTACACCTGAAACTAATATTACACTGTATGGTAACTAACTGGAATTTAAATAAAAACTTAAAAAACTGGCATGAGGTGGTTCATTCCTCAATCTCCAGTAATTATTTATAATGCACTTATTTTCAGTTAAATTTAAAGTGAATATGGGTCAAAATAGGTGCCCAGGGTTAAAAGACAAAAACTTCTAGGTATAAAATAAATAAGTCCTGGGGATGTAATGCACAGCATGATGACTATATAGGTAATAATGCTGTATTGTGTGTTTGAAAGTTGGTAAGAGAGTAGGTTTTAAATGTTCTCATCACAAGAAAACATAACTTGTAACTATGTATGGTGATGGATGTTAAGCGCGCGCGCACACACACACACACACCCCACGTATTTTTTAAACTAGAAGCAATTTTAATCACTGAATCAATGAAGGATAAGAATGTAAGTCAAATTTTGCCATGAAGCAAAACTTACAACATTAGAGGTTAATGTGTTAATTTTTACTTTTGGTTGAGTTGTAAATCAGTATTCTCACATACACTCAGCATTTTATATTTTTTTCTTATATAACAAAAGTTTTGCTCCTCCTTCTATGTGGTACAGAATTGTCTCTAGGAAGCAGAATCCATTATGAGCTAAATTTCACAGTCCACCTACATATTATGTGTATGCACATATCCATGCCATATTATAAATTCCTCTTAGGATAAAAAGACTCTGTTTTAAATGTTTAATTTTTTAAAGATGAATATTATTAAGTATCCAATTAAAAAAATGTGAAAACACAAGAGAATAAACCCCAAAAAGGAAAGACTTATGTATCTTAGCATAGATAAACAAGGTATCCTAGAGACTCTTAAACACAATTCTGAGGTATATATAGGTTTGAGGGCTTGATTTTATACTGCCAAATGTTTTCAAAAAACTTCTAGATATGAAATTAAAAGTAAAGGGGTTTCAGGCTAGAAACAACCCCTGTAGTCCATCAAAGATATAAACACACAAAACCTCTGTGGGAATAGGGCCTCAACCACTATGTAAAAGTCTCATAGGCTAATGAAAAACTCTTAATATAAGGTTACATAACACATAAGGAAACAATCTACTAAGAGCAAGAGTTAACAACAGGATTAGACTCTCAAAAAATTTGGACAAATCTGATAAAAAATATAAAATAATTATGTTTAAAACAAAAGATCAAAACTTTTTAAAAAATAAACTCATACAGTTTTATGAATTCACATCGTAATATATTTGAAGAGACTTAATATATACATGCTGTAGAGTATAATAAATCAGATTTATTTCAATCATAATGAGTTGATATTCCCAAATCATTTAACATCCACATATTCAAGAACAATGTGTTTAAAACCCAATCTGCACACTAAGCATTGTACGGGTTGCTTAAATTAGGGTTATCCACTAATAATAAAGGTAAGAGGGGATGGATGGTAGTGGAGAGTTATTTCACATCCAGTATTTCCCACTGAGTAAGTAACATATTCAAATATACAGCCAAATTCTTCAAAATTAATAAAAATAAGTTAAAAATGGAATCCAAAGGATCACAGTAACATATCTAATATGCTAGAACTCAAAAGTAAAGGAATGAAAATTACAAAGATCATTTATACACAGTTCTAGCAGCACAATAAACAAAGAGAAATGAGAAATGAAAACTTGGGCACAAAGTTTGAATTCTGGATGAATTAAACCACAGACTGAGTCATAGATGGAGCATTCATACACACAGGAGAAAACAATGATTGTATTTTCAGATGTCATCATTTACTGGCTAATTCTCAAAGGGGTAAATTTAAACTCATATGGATACATAGTTAACCTTGATCCCCACATAACTATTTTCTTGAGAGGAGAAATTAAACATTAAATATTCAAATACATAGACACCTTCTAATTTGCAAAGTTAGATCAAAGCCCTAACAGTATTCACAAAAATCTTCCTGCCATTTATGGCAAATAAAGTAGCTAAATTATTTTAAGATATTTCTCAGGGAACAAGTATCCCAAATAACTGTAGGTTTCAAATCCATATTGGACTACTCACCTCTTTTCTTGACCACAGTATGTAAACAAGAGAAGATGGTACATTCTGAAAATATTTGCCACTTTTTCCTTCATAAGTCTGTATTACCTTTTGTAAGCTGCTTTACATGGTCTTCCTCCAATGAATATGTCTTTTGCATTATGATTCTTTCATTTTCAGATCTTTTTCACATAGGTCAGATTAAATCCATGGCTAACGCAAAACTAATAAGCTCACTAATGAACATTTTCATTGCTTATGTTTACAACTCAATCAGAAAGAATCCTCAATATTTTAAATTTAAATGAATTGCAGGAATGTAAGGATCTTGTTATAGAAATCAGAATTTATTTTTTTAATTTTTTTTGTTAAGTAGGCTCCATGCCCAGTGTGGAGCTTAAACTCACGACCCTGCAATCAAGACCTGAGCTGAGATCAAGAGCTGAAACTTAACTGACTGAGCCACCCAGACACCCTAGAATGAATTTCTTTTTATGTGACTGAGAAAATCTCTCCCTTGTTAATCTCTCCCTTTATTAATTTCCCCATTTTGGCTCATGAGGACAGCATTCTTCTGGCTTTTTCTATTATAATACACCTAATAAAACAAAACTGCTACTAATGTTATATTTATTTTCAAGATTCTTCTCAAACGTTACTTCCTCTGCAAAACACCCAAAGATACTAGAGAATAAATTTGTTAATCATACTTCTATAATTACAGGGCATGTTCATCTCTATTACATCTCATATTAGGGCTACCATGTCCTTTTGTGTAGGTTGGACAGTGCACAATAGAGAGCACCATTTATACTGTACTTTGTATGAATGGCAGTCGCTAGATCTATGACCAACAGGTGCGACCACTCCATGAAAGCCTTGTCTTTTCCAGTCTTTCAATGTTTTTTTAAATGTCTCTTTCTAAAAGCCCACTTCCCAAAATAGGTAGTCATGTTTATCTGGACATCCCAGTAAATAAAGTACTTAGCAGTCAATTGTTTAATGGAACACTCTCCTTTCTGCCAGTGGAATGTCTCTATGACTTAACTTCATTTATTAATTTCACTTATACTATCCTTGTTAGCAACTTGTCACCCCAAGCTTTGATTACTCTTCTAAAGTATTTCACAAAGTGTATTCTGTGCAATGATAATATGTGGAAAAGAGTCTTCGGTTAAATAAGTTTGAAAACTATTACATTCAATAGAGTGGTTGTTGTTTTTAAACTGCAGGAGCTTTTGTATTCTAACTGTAGGAACTCCATGAAAGCAAGTTTTTACCCTAGAAGGGATATGCCCCATCGACCTCATAACTGCACATTTCTAGACTGGACTTATTCCTCATTTGGAGTGTGGGGTAAAACCCATCACTTGGGTCACTGGTTTCTCAGAATGTAGAATGAACGGGGATAGAGAAGTTGCTTGTGCAGTTGTCAAACAGATCTACTCTAATGTGTTAAAGCCTCAAAGCAAATTAAAAAAAAAAAAAAAAAGGTCCATTTAACTGAGTTTGATTGCCTTTAGTGTTTAAAAAAAATAATAACATCCCCTTTACCTGATGCTTCTTCCCATTCTGTACTTTGCCAAAGCTGTTTCCATAGAACATGTCTTCATGCAAAAACAATAACATAACTTCTACCTCTATCTATTATAGTAGTTCTCAGTGGTGCAAGTTCACCCCTGTGTTTGGGAAATGTATTAGGATATTTCTGGTTGACTCAATGATTGGGTGTCACTACCGGCATTTAAGAGTTAGGATTAGGGGGAATTAAGAGCTTCTAGCATGAATAAGGCAGTCCTGAAAAGCAAAATGATCTCATAGAAATTTACACAGGTGAAAATCTTGGAAATATATTTGGAAATAAAACTGAATTCAGCTTTAGATCTAAACATTATTTTTTTGGCATTTCTGCACCATTTTATTATAATTATACACTAAGAGTTCCAGAAATGTAAATACTGAAAAGAAAGGAAGCATAAATTTTGCTTTATTCAAAACTCTACCAAGTTTGCTGATATTTCAGAAAATGATGCCACCAATAAATGATGCCACAACAGTACCACTCGTGGTACTGGATACAGATGGGAACAAGTCTATTTGTTATCAGTCAAATTCACAGTAATTGTATGTACTGTGTACTTCATCATGTCTTCTTCTAACATAGTCATGCCTGAGCACTTACACATATATTGAAATATATATTATTATACTTTGAATTATATTCCTTTAATCCTTTATATTTTGAGCTATTAGATATTTTTGAAACATTATGTATATGTGCATTACATTGTTTTTTTTTTTTCATTCAGGATAGTAAAGGGGCATTATAAAATATTTGTTATAAAACAGGCACTGGCATGTTGGGTGAGGTTAGGGTGTTAAAAATGAAAAGAAAGACTTTTATGACTGGAAGAGAGAAGGTGAGGATTTTGGGTTTGACAGGATTAAAAACCACTAACGTAAAGATAACAATAATACCCTGGTTCACAAAAAGGGCAGGGGCAGAGAGGGTAGGGGAAAGGGAAGCATAAGCCTCTTTTTCACTCAGCTTTTAAGTTTCCATACTTCTGAGGAAACATACCTTTACTGTGTCTCAGTTTTTTCCATTTCATAGAACCCGAATGTCCTGAACTACCCCACTACCTACTGAAAGCAATTAAAATACTTGGACCTAAAAGGAACATTAATAAATAGCCACTGCTACCACAGCTCCCCATGAGGCTTCTGAACCTGCCAGCTTCCACAGAAATGAGGTCATCTTCATTCTCAGCCCTGATATAGAACTCTGTGGTATATATCACCCTTCACTGGCAGCAGAACCTTTCAGGAACACTTACCTCAGTAGTAGTTCCAACATCAGCAGATGGGCTGCATGTGCTGGTATCTGGAGGAGCAGTGCCTACACTGCTTCTCACTGGAGAACCAGGGACAGGCCCCGCCACGGTTTCTGCATAGGCTGATGAAGGACTGAGATTACCTCTCCTCTGAATCTTATTCCAGACCTTACTCATGATCTCAGTCAGTTCATAGAAAAGCTGCACCTGAGCAGAAGAAAAAGGGAAAACGAGTCATTCAACTTCCAGTCACAATTGACTAAGTTACTACATGTGAAAAAATTAAAACAAGTCCAGGGAAATAAGAATATATGAAATAAAAATCTATCAGTATATCACCAATCATGATATTATCTCATGATCTGTAATCTATGATAATTATCTAATATATATATTATAATAACATATGATCATGAATATTTTATGATACTATGATTCAGATGAGATATACAAAGAACAATTCATACAGAAAGTTTACAATTTTAAGTATTTTATCGTGATTTGAATTTGAAGCAGATATAATGAATTTACTCATACTTGATGTTTGCCACATATTCAAACTTTGATATTTTATGAGCAATTTAATTTTTTTGGAAAAACAGTGTTAATACAGCAATAATGTTAAACAGCTTATTATGAAAGAGTGGATTGCTTTTAATACACAACTAATAGAACACAAAGAAATGCCTCTCAAACAGAGGTATCAGAATTAGATGTCAAATGTATACTAGTAAATATGATTATTTAATTACACATGAAATAATTACCATTCTTATTTCTAAATGTTTTCCACATTTAAATTCTCCCTACTTTTCTGAGGAATAAATCTGAAACAGGATTTCTCACCCAGTAAAATAAAGTGGAAAAGAATGACATAACATAGAATGGTAAAAGGAAAATGTTACATATAAGACTTTGCTATAGATAAAGAACATAAACTATTCAACCTACCATTCCCCTTAGATTTGTCATTCCAATATTCAGAGGAAAAAAATTGTTTAACTTGCACATTGTTTGACTAAGTTCTAAGATATTTACACAAGATTTCATAAATAAGCATTAATCACGGAATTTGTATGACAACATATTGCCATACACTGTATAAAACAAGTCCAAGGAAAAAAATGCAAACAAAATATATAAGCAAATCCACAGCTGGATACCATATTCTGCTTGCCATTAAAAAAAAAAAAGGGTAAAATTCTCATATTTATAAGAAGTTTCAGCCCCAGGACACATCCAGATGATAAAGCTGGCTTCTTATGTGGGCAGAACAGATGCATAAAAACACTGTTGTCAACCCTTATTTGATATAAAACAGTACTTAGGTTACAGTTTTCTCCTGCTTTTTGTGTGATGAAGTCTCAAATCTCAGGTTATAGCTCTTTTTGCTTAAAAAAAAACATCTAATGGCTAGAGATCTTACAAAACACCTCTTAGAAAAATTTTAGTTCAAATTCTTTTGTCTTTCATAATCAAGAATGAGTTCTCCCTAAAAAGAAACAATTTTATTGCAAACCGTATTTTGAAAAAAGATTTACTTCTTCTTAAACAATTAAAACTGACAAATAAGGAAAGCATACACCAAAGAAAACAACTTCTAGATACTTCTAAGGGCATAAAGTTAATTTATTTAAGAGAACTGATGCTTTTATTGTCACTATTTCTTATTTCCTTTAACTGTTACCCTTCAATAATTATGTATGAATGGCACTAAGTATGTGCATAATTAATGTGCCAAGCAAACACAGACATAAACTATAAACATATTTTTATTTTCAAAGGAGAAAGTTACTATCACAGAATTCAGACTTGCCAAATTCAAAGGTTTTAAAAAAATAAAAAAATATGAAGATAAATATTCAATTCTTATCCTTCAAGCTGTACTGAAAACTGCCAATGAAAGCTATCACTACCCCCCTATTAAAATGTCTAAAATCAAAAAGCCTAACCATAACAATATTGGCAAAGATGAAACTCTCATTTACTGCTGATCAGAATGCAAAATGTAGAATAGTTTGGTGGTTTCTGAAAAAGACATACATCTACCATAGGATCCAGCCATTGCACTCTTGTTTCCCCAAGAAAAATGAAAGTCTATATCCACACAAAGACAGAACACAAACGTTCATAGCAGTTTTTCTGTAATAATCCACAACTGGAAAAAAATCTCAAATCTTCACCAGGAAGGGGACAAATAATATGTAGTATATGCATGCAACAGAATATCTATCAATAAAAAGAAATCAACTATGGATTCATGAAAAACATGACCTAACCTGAAAATAATTATGCTGAATGAAAGAAGCTAGGTTTAAAAAAAAAAAAAAAAAAAAAAAGGAGAGACAGAAACACAGAATACAACTGTATGATTCTATTTATACAAAATCTTAGCAAATTACAAGTATCCATAATGACAGAATTACTGGCTGCCTGGGATGGGGTAAGAAGTAAAATGGAGGATTATGAAGTGGCATAAAGAAACTTTTGAGGATGATGGATGTATGCATTATCTTGATTCTGAGAATGGTTTCATGGGTGTACATATGTCAAATATCCTAGCATTAATTTAAACATGTGCAGTTCATTGGATGTAAGTATATCCCAATAAAACTTTAAAACTTTCTTAAAGATGAGCACCATGTGAGGCAGCTTTATATACACTATGTATGAAGATGACTGAATATCAATAATATCTTGTGTATCGAATCCCTAATGAATACCAAAAATGTAATGTTTCACTGTTTAAAACTTAATTTCACATCTATTTTCTCATTTACTCTATAACCAATCACATAGGAGATTTACTTGGATTGGAGAGGCTGAGAGAAGCCTCAAGCCGATACATTTCTAAAGAAGAGACATGATTTAAGTGGATGCAAAAAGCCACTGCAGTCTTAAGAATAGTAAGAGCAATAGCCAAGTGCAGGAGATGATGTAGGGGCATCGAAAGGCTCTATCCAGTTAGCGAAGAAGGACTTGTTTTGCAAGGTATTAGGAGAGAGAAGAGTAATCATAAAGGTAGGTAGAAGAAAACCATGGGTATACAATTTCAATGGAAATCAAGCAAGAGAATGGAATTTCAACAAGTGATTACTACTCCATGTTGAACACCAAAGAGCTCTAAGTGAATATATATTTTAAAGGGCTAGCTCATTTGGTATGCAGGTTATCACTAATCATTAAAACTCAATTTCAAAAAAGAGAAAAGACTTTTGTCAAAAACTTAAAAACAAGCAAACAAAAAAAAAGCCTTTGCATATAAAGCATAATCCTTACCCAGTCTAATTTTGCATAAAGATAAAAATAAAAATCGGGGGACTCAGAAAAATTAAAAATGAGTGGTCAAAAAATACAAATCTAGTTTTGTCTAAACTCAATGGTGTGCTCTTAGACAGTAATGCCAAATTCTACTTCCTTACTGAAAACTGAACATAACTTAGCAATAAAAACTATGAATAAACAGGATAAAAAAGGAGCATAAAACCTATTCTTCCTCTAGTTTCACATACCTAAAACCCAAAATGGCAAAGATGGTTTTATGTTCCCGGAAATGCCTTATAGAAAGATGAAATATATCAATTTATTGGCTAAGGGAAAACTGAAACTCTATTATATTAAAAAGAGAATTCTACAGGCTCCTTTAATTTTAGAATAAACATAATTTTTAAGGTTAAAGAGAACAGTAACTAAACACATTAAAGAGAATTGGGTAACTTTGGTAAAACAGTTAAGATAAAGGCGCAAGGGTTAATGAAAATCATCCCTAGGAACAAAAACTCTCATTATTCAACTGTGTTAAATACTTATAGTGTCGAAGGCCCTTGAATGGCAATGAGTTCTAGGAACTGACATAGTAGTTTAGTTCACCATAGTTGATACAGAGACCCACAATAATGCCTAATATGACAATGAATTTATCCTGGGTCTGCCCTACATACAGAGTTGCACACTATATTTTCAAATACAGTGGGGTGCCTGAGCGGCTCAGTTGGTTGAGTGTTTGACTTCAGCTCAGGTCATGGTTTCATGGTTCATGAGTTGAATCCTACATCGGGCTCTGTGCTGGCAGCTGGAGCCTGAAGCCTGCTTCGGACTCTGTGTCTCCTCTCTCTACCCCACCCCAGCTCGCACGCTGTCTCTGTCTCTCTCAAAAATAAACAAACATTAAAAATAAATGAATGAATGAATGAATGAATAAATGAATGATTGAATGAATGAATGAATGAAATACATCAACTACTTGCAGGCTTTGTATCTAAGCAATAATAAATCAAATTAATTAATATACCAGTGTCAAAACTTCTGATATGACTCTAATGGATAAACAAAAAAAATGATATTTAAGAAGAAATTATTTCCTTAAAATGGAATCAAGAATCTTATACACTGGCTACAATGTATAAAAGCTTCTGATAGTATATGCAAAATTTAGTGGATATACACATTGTTCTAGGGAACAGGCTCACAGCTTTTGTTGGATTCTCAAAGAGGTCCATGACACAAAAAAAAAGGACTCAAGAAGCACTATCCTTTCCAAACACAAAAAACCAAACAGATGGAATAACCACTCACAAAAAAGGCGGTGTTATATTGAGTCATTAATTTTAAAAATAAAAATCATAAATGAAATTTTAGGATACACATGGATGTCTGTATTTTAGGGGCCCATTATACTCTTTTTATAAGGCAGGATACCCAGAAAATAAAAAAAAGACCTAGAGATAATATTTCATCAAGAAAGATTGAACATTTTTGGTAACAGATGCCATACAGGCAAATAACTACATTACAAATTCAGGGTTTGTATTCATAGTGCCTAAGGGAAGCTCTTGGAATTGCTAAGAAATTTAACAGAAAAACTGTGTAAATGATATGAATTATCAATTAGTAAAACAAATTCATTGACCAATAAACATTTAAAAACTGCTCAACCTTATTAATAATCAGGAAAATACAAACTAATGTAAACAATTTGAATTGCCAATTCACAAAAGAGCAAACTCAATGGCCAAGAAACATTTAAAAAGATGATCACAAAACATAAGAGACTCTTAAGAACTGAGAGAAAACTGAGGGTTGATGGGGGGGTAGGAGGGAGGGGAGTGTGGGTGTGGGGTATTGAGGAATGCACCTGATGGGATGAGCACTGGGTGTTGTATGGAAACCAACTTGACAATAAATTTCATATTAAAAAAAAAAAAAGATCAACCATCTGGTTTCCCTTCAGTATGAGGGACTTCCTTTAGGATTTCTTGTAGTGCAGTTCTACAGGTGATAGATTCTTTTATGTGAAAATGTCTTTATTTAATATTTATTCATACACATGTATTTTTTTTAAATTTAGAATTCTGGGTTGAGAAGCTGTATTTTTTCCCCATTTAAAGATGTTATATTCTTCTGCTCTCTATACTCAGAAGAAGTGAGCTAATAATCAAATTTTGGTTGTCTTGTATGTAATGTGTCATTTCTGTAAAGACACTTTCAAGATTTGCTCTTTATCTGTGGATTTCAACAGATGCATTAAGAAAGGCATGGCCTTCTCATGTTGTATGGGCCAAGGGCAGGCCACCCCATGATGAGCCGAGCCACTTTGGCATGAAGATTATTTTAAATTAAATAACAATCAAAAAAAGCAATGCCAGCAGATTCACGAAAAGCTCTCTGCCTCCCCCACAACTGCCTCAAAGAATTTAGGTAGAGGACCTGCACTAGGAAGAGAATTATCACCACAAAGAACTACATTATGATATGAACTAGACATGGTAGATAGGGAGGAACCTATCAAGGCCTGTTTGATCAAAGTCCTCTAAGTCCCATGGTTTCTAAGTGGCCCAGCAAACATTAGCTTACTAGACAATTACTCTTTATCATCTTCCTATAAATTGAATTCATTTTCTCTGAAGTCCCAGACTTTCTCCTTAGTCCAAAATGGTATATATAACTCATTTTGCCTGTCATGGGAATTTCCATGTCTGTGTGGATTCCCCATATTTACACTGTTAGATTTTATTTTCTCCTGTTAATCTGTCTCATGTCAACTTGATTCTTAGTCCACCAGAAGGACCTTGAGGAGACAGGACATTCTCACTCCCCCACAGTGTGTTTATCTTATTCATCCTTGTTCTCCTCATTTCTGGTTGGGGTATGTAGTATATGTACTATTGCGCTTGTAGTACTCAGTATTATTCTGCAATTGGGGAGAAAAATCAAGCCATCTTTTGTAATTGTGAAAATCCAGAGGGAGTCTGGAAGCCTATGCTAGAGCAACCACTCACAAGAGAGAGGTTTATCTGGAATCTCATGTTTTTATCATTAAAATTTAGGTTATAAAACAGTATCAACTCTTTACCAAACCTCTAAATACATAATGATTCTTCAAAGTGTTACACTGTTTTGTGGCTTCCTAGCCCTCTGGAAGACTGCTACATTCTACCAGAGATACTCATAACAATTTACAAAGAGGGTATCACATTTTGTATTGGAGTCAATCTAAAAACTAACACAGTTGGCATTCCTATAATATTTCAGAATTTACAAGGTATTTTCACATATTTCATAAATATCTGAAACTTCCCAACAACCTTGTGATCAGCTTTGGTTATAGAAGCTGATAACAATTAAACAGAGCTGGTTTATGAGGACTTACCAAGAAGATAAAGTTGGAATTAAATGAAAAGATAAGAATTATCACATTTTGGGTAAAGGCATTCTTGAGGCATGAGGTTCACTCAGCCTTGGTTTAATTCTCAAAAAAAAAAAAAAAGATCTTGGTATTTGGGGAGCAGCAAGGAGGCCTTGGGAGCCAGGTGATGGAGGTTTAAGGACAAAGAGAGTGAGCAGGCATGAGAAAGAAATACCAGACCAAAACCTATGTGATGACTTTGCTTAGAACCAGTTTATATTTAAAAACAACAACAAAACCTGACCTCTGTTCCAAACAAAGTGGATATCTGATAAAGATATTCGAGAGTTCGGACTTGAGCGACAACATGACATTTAATAAGATTCCACAGAAATCACAATACTCTTCAGAATCTCAAAGTAAAAGAAGTATTTTTTTTAAAAAAAAAAGATTCAAAATAATATATTTCCAGGCTAAAACACTAACAGCAATAGAATTTATTCTCAGCTAGGATGGCTATGGATGTCCAGAACATGTAGAGTAGTACAATCCTCTCAAGGCTATAATGACTTTCATAAGTTCCTAAAGTAGAAGGTCTCTGATGGACAACTCCAAGTAGTAGCTGGATGTCTATCATATAGAGATTAAACTACTATTAAACTATGAATATAAAAAATTTTTCTATTTTTTCCTTAAGTTTCTTCATATCCTTTTGGAATTTGTTGTTACAATCATTCCCTCCTCATTCCCACTCCCTTCTCCAGGCAATGAGGAATCTGTCACAATATAGTAGTCTGCATATTCTAACGTTTTATATAGTTGTAATTATACAGTAAGTACTCTTTATCTGACTTTCTTCACTTGGTGTAGTGATTACAATATTCATCCATTACGTTGCATTTTATCAATAATTCAGATCTTTGATGACTGACTAGTATTATATTATACAGGTAGATCATAATTTGTTTAATTACCGTTTAATTATTTATGAACAGTTGAGTTGTGATCATCTTGGGGCTATACAAATAAGCTGCCAAATACATCCACATAAAAGTCTCTGCATAGCCATATATTTGCGTTTCTCTAAGGAAAAACTTAGGGAGGAATGGCTGTGTCACATGGTAAGTGCATGTCATACTTTTTCAGGAATTTCCAAGTTATTTCCAAAGTTGTATAATTTTTACATTCCCACCAACAGTATACAAAGAGTTCCAGATGGTTCACAATGCTCATTTTTATTTCAGCCAATCTAATTGGTGTATAGTGGGTTGTCTTCATTTTACATTTTATTTTTCCTAATGAATAATGATGATATGCATCTTTTCATGTGCTTACTGACCAATAACATCTTGAGTGGTGAAAGTCTGTTCAAATCTTACTCCCATTATATAAACTGTTCTTTGTCATCACGTTAACAACTAGAAAGCGTTCTTTAAATACCTTCCATAACATGGGACACCTGGGTGGCTCAGTTGGTTAAGCGTCTGATTCTTGGTTTCGGTTCAGGTCATGATCTCACAGTTCGTGGGTTCTAGCCCCGTGTATGGCCCCATACTGTTAGTATAGAGCCTGCTTGAGATTCTCTTTCTCTCTCTGCCCCTTCCCTGCTCATGTGCTTGCTCACTCACTCTCTCTCTCTCTCAAAATAAACAAATAAACTTTAAAGAAATATTTTGCATAATAGTTTGATGAATATTTTACAAATACTTTCTCTTAGTGTTTGGCTTTCTGCTCTGTTACCAGGTCTTTCAAAGAGAAAATGTTTTAAACTTGATTATGCCCAATATCAAAATCAATTTTGCCCTTTGAACAATACTGACTCATCCAATCTGTGAACAGGTGTATGTCTCCAGTTAGGTGGTAAGTTCTCCCAGCAATGCTTTCCAGTTTTTACGGTAAAGGTCTTGGATATCTTTAGATTCATTTGTTTATGTTTCTGGAAACCAATATAAATGGAAGGGATTCATTCACTCAACCTTCCAATTGTTTGCTGCTAATATATATTAATAAATGGCTTTTTATATATTACTATTGTCTCCTGCAACCTTGATAATTTTATTAGTTCTAGTAATAGTTGCTTAATTCCTCTAGGATTTTCTTAAAAAAAATTTTGTCAGATACAGAGTTTTACTTCTTTTCTTATCTTTATGCCTTTTGATTTCCTTTGGTTTATTGGAATGGCTACAACATTCAGGATGATATACAACAGGTGGTGAAAGCCCACATTCTGGGCTTTTTTCTGATTTTAGTTGAAAACAATTTAGTGTGATATTAAGTATGATGTTTGATTTACTACATATGTCCTTTACAGTTTTGAAAAATTCTTTAATATTAATTCTTTAATATTCTTTAATATTAAATTCTTATTTAATATTCTCAATTTGCTGAGAGTTTTAATCATAAATGGTTGGTTAAATTTTGTCAAATGTTTTACCTGCTTCTAACATAAATTATCATATGATTTTTCTCAACTGTTACTGATATGGTGAATTATACCAAATGATTTTTGAATATTAAAGCATCCTACTTTGTCATAACGTATTAACTTTTTTTATATACTGCTACAACGATTTGCTAATATTTGTTTAAGAATTTTACATCTATTTTCATGAGGGATTTCTAATCCCTTCTTTTTCAGGATTTGATAACAGAATTATGCTGGCTTTGGGGTGCCTGAATGGTTCAGTTGGTTGAGCGTCTGACTCTTGACTGCAGCTCAGGTCATGATTTCATGGTTCATGGGATTGAGCCCCAAATTGTGTTCTGAGCTGACAGTATGGAGCCTGCTTGGAAGTCTCTCTCTCTCTCTGCCCCACCCTCCCCTGCTTGTGCTCTCTTTCTCTCTCTCTCTCAAAATAAATAAATAAACATTAAAATAAAATGTATAAAAAATATACACTGGCTTCATAAAACAAGTTGAGAAGGAATCCTCCATTCTCTATCCCTGAAAAAAGATTTATAAAACTTTTCTATTTTTTCCCTTGACTATTTGACAGAATTCACCCATTGGGGCCTGAAACGGTCTTTATAAACTTGTTCTGATATCACAATTTCTATTAGAGATATATAAGGATATTCAGATTTTCTATTTCTTCATTATTTTTTGATCAGTTATTTTTTAGTCAAAATTTCTATTTCACCTATATTGTTACACTTGCTGGCATAAAGTTGTCCATATTCTATTATGCTTTTAAAGTCTGTAGGATCTGTGTGATAAACCTCCTTCTTCATTCCCAATATTGGTAATTTGTAGTTTATCTTTCTTATATTGTAACAGTCGTCTCTGCTCTTATCTTTATTATTTTCTTCCTTTCACTTATTTGGGTTTATCTTATTCTTTTCTTAGCTTTCTGAAGTGGAACCGTAAGTGAATGACTTAGGGTCTTTATTTCTAATGTTAATATTTAAAATTATGTTTTCCCTTGAAGAGTACTTTACTATATCCACCTTTTTTATTGTCACTCAACCAAAATATGTTATTTCCAAGTGATTTTTGTCTTTGATTCACAGATTATTTAGAAGCATGTTTATTGTACAGTTTTCTAGATATATTACTGATTTCTAATATATTTTGACTGTGATAATATACAGTACTTTACTTTGATCTCTTAAACAAAATGAGAGAATGTCACCTGAAAAAAAATGTTCATTCCATGGTTGTTCAATATGGTGTTCTATAAATGTCAATTAGATAAGGCAAGTTGGTAGGGTATTTCATACTTTACCTCCAATTATTTTTTTATTTTTATCTGTTTGTTTTATCAATCACTGAGAAAGATGTTATAAAACTTTCCTACTATGTCTGTGGTCAATTTTTTTCATCTTCTATGTCTCCATATTATTTTTCATCTAGTTGTTTTATAATTGCTGAGGGAGGTGGCAAAAAAGTTCCTACTACAGAGTACTGAATAGAATCATCCATTTTTTCCCTTTAATTCTGTCCATTTTAGTTTCATATCCTTATTTATCTCTGGTAATACCCTTTTTTGTTATGTTTATTTGATATTAAAATAAGCAAATCCAGCCGTCCTCTGCTGTTTGTATGGTATATTTTTCCTATGCATTTATTTATTTTGTATCCATTTTTTTTATATTTCAAGTGCTTTGGTTTTAAGCAATATATAATGGAATCTTGCTGTTTTCCCCACTCTGTCAATCTTTGCCTTTTAATAGGAGTAAACATTAAAGGGACAGTAAACATTTTTTTGTTAAAGGAGCAGATAGTAAATATTCTAGGCTTTGTGAGCCATGCTGTTTTCTGGTGCTCCTACTTACTTCTGCAGAACAGCAACCTCAGACAAAATGTAAAAAGTAGGTTTTTGGCCTGCAGGCTTTAGTTTGCTAACTCATGGTCTAAATACTCCTAGTTAACATCACTAATATTTAATATAATCATTGGTAAGAATATCTTAGCCCTACCATTTTACTGTTTTCTGTTTCTACCCTCTGTTTTTAAACTCATGTTACCACTTCTTGACTTGTTTAGATTTGAATTTTTTTTTTTTTTGGTATTTCGTTTTAATATGTCTATTGGCTTTGGGGGCTGTCTCTTGGTAGTTTTGCATTTTATTTTTAGTACTTATTTTAGGAGATTATAATATATGTTGAAAAACTTTCACAGTCTAGTCAGAATTTACATTGTGCCACTTCATATGATATTTAGAAATCTGGCAACCATTAGGTCCCTTAATTCATCTTCCACTAACCACGCAGGGAGAAGAGGAGAAGGAAGGAGGATGGTATCAGTAAGGAGGCTCTATAAAATATGAAATAATATTTGGACCCGCTCTAAAAAACACACTCTAAAATTGGCTTAATTAGTGGTTTGTAATCACTAATGCTGAGAGAAACTTAGATCAACATTGACCTGTCAGAATCAACACCTATCTAAAAAGAGTTATTTCAAAATATAATTTCAAATAGTATTCAACACTGACTATCTATGTAGAAAGTATATCACAGTCTGCTTGAGGTGAAAGAAACAGATTATCTGTATGCAATTAGTAATTTGTAGACATCGGGGGTTGGAATTCACATGAAATTGTAACACGACAGATTTCAGTATGTTTGGCCTACAGCAACTAAAATGTTACAGGATTAGCAAAATATATTTCTTAAGTACTAAACAATGCTTTTAAAAAAATATTACATGTTGAGCAAAAGAAGTCCTGGGTGAGAATCTGGCTGAAAATTATATTTGATCACTTTAACAGTCTCTTCCAGTATGATAATAAAGTAGTTCTTCAGCTTTAAACACTTCACATCTGCAACTGATTTCATTCTTTCAGCCAAAAGATGCATTTATGCTGCCACCATTACATTTTCAGAAGAGTTTAAATTACAAAACTTGAGAGAGCTTCAAAGCAATACTTAATCTAACCATTCTGATCTTGATGACTCTGTTAAAAATAACTTAGGACACGAAACAGAAGAGAAATCCTTCTCAAAATTGATAACAATTGTTCTTAAATCACATTATTTTAAATTTCCTTTCATAAATCAAATATACTAACCTGAGGATTTGAGCATTTTATTTGAAGTGACTCTAGGTCAACATGGAGACAGACAACAAATGAATGCCTTGTATCAGGTCCTGTAGGAAGTAGTTTTTGAGATGTAACAGCTAGAGTAGAGGTACAACCCATAGGTTCCACTAGGCAAAGTGTCACTTGTTTTCCAAAAAGGGTATACATGCTGAAATGATGTAAGCTGATAGTCCAAGGAAAAGCATTACCTGATAATAAGAACAAAAGGCAGTAGAGAAGCACACATATAAAATATAGTTGCTGCTTGATAGTAAAGGGTCTATTGTCTATTTTTGAAATGTGAAACATTTACTATAGCATCAAAAAAGCAAATATACTATCCCAGAGACAAATGTGGTAAATAATTTAACTGCTATTTAAAAGTAACCTTTGATAAATGTTAACATTTGCATTTATTATAACACTACTGTAACAATAATTATATACATTATACAACATGCAGAAATAGCAACACACTACTATATCAGTAATTACATATATTATAAAACACGTAGAAATAGAACTTAAGGAAATGAGATACAGATATAAATAGAAGTCTGACTTCCTCTTCTTTCGTCCTAGTGGATTGCATCGTGCAATTGCTGGGGATGTATTCATTTTACCTTGGAGACCACAGAAAATGTGTTCTATCGGGAAAAGACAATGATTTTTGCATGGAGTGAAGGTGACCACAGATCTAGCTGAGGAATAAGAGAGGAAAAGAATAATCTATTATGGTCTCTTGGACTACCTGTACCAGAATCAGGTGCGTCCTTATATAAGCCACAGATTCCTGATTTTGAATTTGGACTTACTTAATCAGAATATCTGGGGGTAAGACCCAGGATGCATTTGGTATCTTCATTATTATGTATAATATGTTATTTTTAAGTAAAATATACTTGAGAAAAAATAAGCACTCATAAATTTCAGGAGTAAAAGCAAAATTCCTTTTCTTCTTTTACATTTTTTATTAATGTAGCAGAGATTGATATAAATTATGAGATAAAGCCATTTTTTAATGCAGCTATAAAGTACTTTGTGAAATGACTTTTAACCGTATACTTAGTATTGGAATATTTATTAACACTTATTCTTTAGATGTCAACTGATGCAAATTAGATTACTATGACATAGTGTTGACTTTGCAGTTCTACTAGCACTTGTATGTGTAGATATTGTAGACATCTTTTTAAGTAGCCAAATTATTTTTAATAAATTGAAAATACTTAATTTCTAATTAGAGAGTTACTAGTACCCCACTGAAGATAAATTAGGAAATAGAATAAAGAAGAAAAATCAAAATCAGTCATAAACTAGAAAATATAAAGAAGGAAAGTTAAAACCAGTCAAAATGAAACATACTAATGCCTCAATAAAGATAAATTAGAAAATAAATAAAAAAGAAAAATTGAAACTAGTCAAAACCCTGCCGCTCCAAATAACTATTAACATAGTTTTATTTCCTTCTTGTTTTTTCTCCGTTGTACTGGATATGCCCACACAGAGCCAGGGTCACACTATATTTTTAGATTCAGGTTATTTTCCAATGCTTAATTACTAACTGAATCATTTATATTTAAATTCCATATATATGGGATATTTATTTATATGTAATATAAATAAGCATTTAAACTATAAATGGTGATATTAAGTATATTCAGATTCTTACAAGTTTGAACACTCAAAATACCTTGACCAAATATAGCTCATAAGATTAAAACTAGAATCTTTGAAATTGAGCCTTGGATAATAGAATAAATCTAGCTACACAGGAGACCACAATAACTTGACTGGAAACAATGAAAACTGCATAATAATGTGTGGTCAGCACTGTGGTACTGTGCCTGTCTTAAGACTTAAAATATTTGCCCCCAAGAAAGAATGACAAACTTTAAATCATCTGTAACTAATTCTAAAATTATTTTAAAACCTACACAAAGTGCTATGCTATTTACAAAATAAATACTTTGCCAAATTTGTCTTAAAATATTCTGGAATGATTTCAGGTCACATATTTTAAAACTGGTAGTGAGCTATATATAGTTTCTCAAATTTTATGAAACCCAAGAAATGTTAAATGGTAGTTATGTTGGATGAAGAGCACCACATTTAAATGTTAAATTAAGAATGAAAATCCCAAATGACATTAGTACTATCTCATATGTGTCTCTGCTTCTTCTTTGGAATGAGACCAATAATTGAAATTTGGTATATCATATTCTAAGTCTTAAACAGAACCTTTAAAACAATAGTTTATGCCCATTTATTTAGTATGCAGATTGTCTTTTTAAAAAGTACACTCTACCTAGAAGATGAGATCTTAACATGTACGGACAAAAATTCCTACAATTAATCATTCTGAAAAAATTATCAAAACAACAAATCGTTAGCTGCAAAAATATTCCTTTTACATGCACATGCACACAAAATAAAAACACCTTATCATTTATAACACTGGGAATATAATGTTCTAGGGTATCCCTAAAATATGCTGAGACATCCACAAATGACATTCCAGAATCATTCATTATTCTGAGACCTTCAAGACTAGTATTTTACTTGAACTGTAAAGTTCTAATGCTGTAACATGTTTTATTTTAGATAAACTATTGATGGAAGAATTCACAAGTTTTCAAAGTATCTAAAAATAGCAAGAAAACTAAAAACAAAAAAATTGGTAATGCCATTTTGTGTGAATTTGTAAAAACACTGTTTTTGACAGAGAAAAAGATATCAATAAAATAATTTTCAAGAAAATGACAAATATACAATGATGTGACTCATATTAAATAATCTGAAAGAGCATAATATAACTGGGCTATGGGGAAAAGTAAATACATAAAGAAAATTCGGTAAGACTGTGTGCTACATGTGTCAACAATGGGGAAGGGGCACTGGACTTCATTAGACAATATTAAGTTACAACTGAAATTTTAAAAATTATCAGTGTGGATTTCCTTACATTGTATTGCATGATGATTTCACACATATTAGAAACAGAAGATAAAAAACAGGTTTAGGTAACATGGAAAATTACATATATATTACACACACACACTCAAAAATTCCTATTATCAATGTTGGGGTCAGTAAACAGTGACTAATTATCAGCCCCTCATCACGTGAATTATAAATTTACTTTCTGATCTTGAATCTTGGTGGGTAATGATCAATAATCTGAAAGGTCTTTCCCTTTCTAAAGATGCTCTACTAGACTACAGGAACTTAGTCTTAGACTACTGTACATACTTAGTTAGGATCAAGGTGAATCACTTTACTAACATTAATATGGCACATAAAAGTAGGTCAATACTGGAGATACTCTCATTTTTCTTTTTTTAATCTTAGTCACTAAATGTCTTTATAAGCAAACAACAAAAACGTCTTCTAATTTGTTTCCGTTATGTCCCACAATTCAGCATGACTCAAGCAGGTTTTTATTTCAAATATGAATTGATAATAACAGAAATATTTTATTATCTAATGTGAGGTTAACGCTTTGGAGGAAGATACACTTTATTCTACATACATAAATGAGCCAAATCTGCTGCCATTGTTTTCCCAAACCACTTAGCACTTGACTGATTTAAGACAGTTAATATAAAGGGTTCTTTAATTCTAAGTGATGTTAATTTAAATAATGAATATAACAAATTTTCCTGGCAGAGAGCAGCCAAAATGTCTATAAAACAGGTAAAATGAAAAAGAGTAACCTATAGATTTATTTGCTCTGCAGCCAAGAATTCTACATTTGGAACTTATATAACTCAACACAAAAAAACCAAATAATTGACAATTAAAAAATGGGCAGAGGACCTGAACAGATATTATTCTAAAAGACATACAAATGATCATACGTATGTGAAAAAATACTCAATATCACTAATTACAGGAAAATGCAAATCAGAACCACAAAGAGATACCATCTCACACCAGTAAGAATGGCTAATATCCAAACAGCAGGAAATAACAAGTACTGGTGAAGATGTGGAGAAAAGGTAACACTTGTGCGCCCTTGTTGGGAATGCAAACTGGTGTAGCCACTATAAAGAACAGTATGGAAATTCCTCAAAAAATTAAAATGAGTTAACATATGATCCAGGAATTCCACTGTTGGTTATTTACCCAAAGAAACAAAAGCACTAATTTGAAAAGATATATGAATACCTATGCTTATTTCAGCACTATTTAAAACAGATAAGATATTCAAACACATTCTGAAAGAAAAACAAACACACGTTCTCTTTTTACTCCCTTCTCCACATTTTATATATATGTTGTAATATTTACATCTTTTTATTCATAATGTTCTCTAATTATGGCCATTACTTTTCCAGTTAAAGAAGTCCATTTAAAGTTTCTTGTAAGGCTGGTTTCGTGGTGATAAACTCCTGTATCTTTTGTTTGTCTTGGAAACTCTCTCCTTCAAATACGAATGATAATCTTGACATAATTTTCCATGTTTGAACTTAAATGACAATCATATTAACATAGACGATTTACTTAGGATGTTATATAAGAACCTCATGGTAACAAGAAACCCAAAACCTATGATACACAAAGAAAATAAAGAGACAGAAAGACAAACATAACACAACAGATATGCATCATTCACAAAGGAGAGGAAGAAGAAAGGAACAAAGAACTACAAAAACCACCAGAAAACAAAATTTTTAAATGCCAGTAAGTTCATACCTATCAATAATTACTTTAAATGTAAATAGTCTAAATGCTCCAAGCAAAAGACATACTGCAACAGAATGAATAAAAATCAATACTCATCTACATGCTGCCAACAAAAGATTCACCTCGGACCTAAGACACATATAGAATGAAAGTGAAGGGATGGAAAAACATCCACTATGTAAATGGAAGAAAAAAAGTCAAGGTAGCAATACTTGTGTCAAACAAAACAGACTTTAAAACAAAGACTGTAACAAGACAATAAGGGCATTGCATAATGACAAAGATATCACCAAAAAAAAAAAAAAACATATAACAATTGTAGGTACTCAAGCAACAATGGGGCACCTAAATATATTAAGCAAATATTAACAGACATAAAGAGAGAAATTTATGGTAATAATAGTAGAGGACACTCCACTTATACCAATGTATAGATAACCCAGATAGAAAATCACTAAGGAAACAATGGCTTTGAATGACACAATGGACCAGATGGATATAACAGAAATATACAGAACGCCCCATCCAAAACCAACAGAATATTGCATTCTTTGCAACTGAACATGAAACACTCTCCAAAAAAATCACATTATAGGCCATAAAACAAGCATCAATAAATTTAAGAAGAATGAAATGAGAATGGGAAGCAGGAGACAGATGCACAGCTTTCAGTAACTGAAAACAGCCACCTCCTCAGAGAGAGGAAGGCATTCATGCAAAGCGCAAGTGTAGGTAGGTATTGTCCCTAACCGTATCCTTACGAAAAAGAAGATGCACATTTCTAAATGCATTTCATGAAAGCCTTTTGTATATATAGCTTGTGTTTTGCTACTACATGTAAACACCATGATTAGCAAATAAAAATACTTTTATAAATGCTTTCAAAACAAAAGACTGAAATTATACCATGTATCTTTTCTGATAACTATATGAAACAAAAAATAAATCACATGAAAAAAGTGTAAAAAACACAAACAAATGGAGATGAAACAACATGATACTAAACAACCAATTGGTCAACAAAGCAATCAAATAAGAAATAAAAAAATACACGGAGATAAATGAAAATGAAAACACAAAGGTCCCAAATCTTTGGTATACAGTGAAAGCAATTCTAAGAGGTAATAATACAACAACACAAGCATTCCTCAAGAACCAAGAAAAAGCTTAAATAAACAATCTAACCTTACACCTAAAGGAACTAGAAAAAGAAGAAAAAACAAAACCCAAAGGGACTAGAAGTAAGGAAGTAATTAAGATCCAAACAGAAACAAATGACAAAGAGACCCCCTCCAAAAAAAAAAAAAAAAAATCAATGAAACCTAGGGCTAGTTCTTGAAAAGATAAACAAAACTGACAAACCCTTAGCCAGACTCATCAAGAAAAAGAGAAAGGACTCAAATAAATAAAATCAGAAATGAGAGAAGTAACAACTGACACAAAAGAAAGACAAAAGATTGTATCAAACTACATGGCATGTAATATTAAAAGTTACATGCCAACAAACTGGACAACCTAAAAGATATGGATATGGATAAATTGCTAGAAACATAACAGTCTTCCAAAACTGAACCATGAAGAAATAGAAAATCCTAACAGACCATTTACAAGTAACAAAAGTGCACTGCCAATCAAAAAACTACCAAAAACCATAAGTCTAGGATGAAACGGCCTCACAGGTGAATTCCACCAGACACTTAAAGAAAAGTTAATACCTATTCTCCACAAACCATTCCAAAGAATACAAGACAAATGAAAGATTCTAAATACATTCTATGAGGCCAATATTATGCTGATAGCAAAACCAGACACCAAAAAAAAAGGAAAAGAAAAAGAAAAGAAAGAAAAAAGAAAAGAAAAAAAAGGAAAAGAAAAAGAAAAGAAAGAAAAAAGAAAAAGAAAAAATAAAGAAGGAAAGCAAGCAAGCTACAGGCCAGTATCCCTGAAAAACATAGATGCAAAAATCTTCAACAAATAATAGCAAACTGCATACAACAATATATTAAAAACATAATCCACTAAGATTAGGTGTGACTTATTCCAGGATGAAAAGATGGATCAATATTTGCAAATCAACCATCACCATGTATCACATCAGCAAAAAAAAAGGATAGAAACCCTATGTTCATTTCAATAGATGTAGAAAAAGCATGTGACAAGATTCAATATCCATTCATGATACAACACCTAACAAATTGGGGTTAGAGGGCATACTTCAACATTATAAAGGTCATATGAAAACCCCCCAGCTATCACAGTCAATGGCAAAAAATTGAGAGCTTCCTCTAGAAGATTAGGAACAAAATAAGGATGCCCATTCTCACCACTTTTACTCAACATAGTACTGGAAATCTGAGCTAGAACAATCAGATAAGAAAAAGAAATAACAGGCAACTGTAGCAGAAAAGAATTTAAACTGTCACTGTATTCAGATGAAATGATACTATACACAGAAAATCCTGAAGACTCCACCAAAAAACTACTACAAGGAATAAACAGATTCAGTAAAGTGGCACAATACAAAAGTAATGCCTAGAAATGGGTAGCATTTCTATACACTGAGGACAAAGAAAGAGATACTTTAAAAAAAACCATCCATTTATAAAACTGTACCAAAACGAATAAAATATCTAGGAAAAAACAACCAAAGAGGTACAAAACCTGTACTCTGAAAACTATAAAACACTGATGAAAAAACACAGAAAAAGATACTGGATGGATTGGAAAAATACTGTTAAAATGTCCATGGCACCCAAAGCCATCTACAGATTCAATGCGATACCTATCAAAATACAAATGGCATTTTTCACAAAACTAGAATGAAGAATGATTAACATTCGCATACAATTACAGAAAACTCCAAATAGCCAAAACCATCCTGAGAAAGAACAAAGTTGCAGGTATCACAATACCAGATTTCAAGATATGCTACAAAGCTATATATCAAAACAAAATGGTACTGGCACAAAAAAAATCTACATAGATAAATGGAACAGAATAGATAGCCAAGAAATAAACACATGGTCAATCAATCAATTCAAAGGAGGCAAAAATATATAATGGGGAAAAGACAGAATTTTTAAAATATGGTGCTGGGAAAACTGTACAGCAACATGTAAAAGAATGTAACTAGACTACATTCTTTTTTTTTAATGTTTATTTTGAGAGGGGGAGAGAGGGGGAGAGAGGGGGAGAGAGGGGGAGAGAGAGGGAGAGAGGGGGAGAGAGAGGGAGAGGGGGGGGAGAGAGGGGGAGAGAGAGGGAGAGAGGGGGAGAGAGAGGGAGAGAGAGGGAGAGAGAGGGAGGGAGGGAGGGAGGGAGGGAGGGAGGGAGAGAGAGAGAGAGAGAGCGCGCACAAGCAGGGGAAGGGCAGAGAGAGATGGAGAAAGAGAATCCCAAGCAGAATCCATGCTCTCCACACCAAGCCAGGTGCAGGACTCAATTACACAAACCATGAGATCATGGCCTGAGCCAATATCACAAGTCAGATGCTTAATCGACTGAGCCCCTCAGATACCCTTAAAGTGGACTACTTTCCAAAATCAAACACAAAATAAACTCAAAATGGATTAAAGACCTAAATGTAAAACCCGAAACCATAAAAATCCTAGAAGAGAGCACAAGCAGTAATTTCTCTAACACTGGCGGTAGGAACTTTTTCAAGATACATTTCCTGAGACAAGAGAAATAAAAACAAAAATAAACTACTGAGACTACATCAAAATAAAAAGCTTCTTAATTTTTTTTAAATTAAAAAAGTGTAAAAATAAAAACCTGCACAGCAAAGGGAATAATCAACAAAACTAAAAGGCAACCTATGAAAAGGAAGAAGATATTTGCAAATGCTGTATCTGATAAAAGGTTACCATCCAAAATAAATAAGAAATTCTACAACACTCACACACAAAATCAATAATCCAATTAAAAATGGGCAAAAGACATGAACAGACATTTCTCCAAAGACATACAGATGACCAACAGACACATGAAAAGATGCTCAACATCACTCATCATAAGGGAACTGAAAATCAAAACCACAATGTAGGAAAACAAGAACCCTTATGCACTGTTTGTGGGAATGCAAATTGGTGCAGCCACTGTGGAAAAGACTATGAAGGCTACTCAAAAAATTAAAAATTGAAATACCATATGATACAATAAATTCACTCCTGGGTATTTACCCAGAAAAAATGAAAATACTAACTCAAAAACAACTATGCAAGCTTATATTTATTGCAGCATTACTTAGAACAGTCAAGACATAGAAGCAACTTGAGTGTCCATCAACAGACAAATGGATAAGGAAAATGTTCTGTGTGTGAGTATACACACACAATGGGATATTACACAGCCATAAAAAGAGATCATGCATTTGAGACAAGATGGGTGGACCTAGAGGATATAATGATAAGTGAAATAAGTCACACAGAGTAGGCAAAGTGTCTCTTTATATTGTATATTTATTTATATTGTATATTAATATATATAATTATATAATATATATAATATATATAATATATAATTATAATTATATAATATATATTGTATATTAATATATATTAATATATATTAATATTGTATATTTATATTGTATATTTATTTATATACACACTCTTAAATACAGAGAACAAAGTCATTGCCAGAAAGAGGGTGAGGGAGGTGAAATAAATGGGATTATCACAGACTTATCCTGAGGAGCACTGAGTAATGTATAGAATTGTTGACTCTTTATATTGCACAACTCAAACTAGTAAAATGTCGTTAATTATGCTTTAATTAAAAAGGGAAGAGAAAGGGGATGCGTGGGGGGTTCAGTCAGTTAAGCATCTGACATTAGCTCAGGTCATAACCTTGTGGTTTGTGAGTTTCATCTCAGCACTGAGCCCTAAAGAGCTCAGAGCCTGGAGCCTGCTTTGGATTCTGTTTCTCCCTCTCTCTCTCTCTGCCCCTCCCCAGCCCCCCCTGAAAAATAAACATTAAAAGAAAAGGAGAGAAATGAAAAATGTAGGCCACAACAGTAGATCCATGGTGGTCTAAGGAAAAAATAAAATGAGCCTATCAACAGAAATTAGCCAACCTGAAAAAAAAAGAAAAAATATTGAAAAATTAACAGAGCCACAGAGATCTAAAGAACAACATCAAGCATACTAATATAAAAGTGACATAAGACCCAGAAGGCAAGAAAAAGAATAGAAAAATATTTGAGGAAACAATGCCTGGAAAATCCTCAAATTGATAAACAGCATTAATACATATATCCAACCAATTCAAGTCCAAAGACGATAAATACTAACACACTAACACCTAGATTTATTATAAGCAAATTGGTGAAAATTAAAAAACAAGAGAAATTCTTGAAATCAGGGGAAAAAAAAACCTAATTTGCATATAGTGGAAACTCAATACGTTTAAAAGTTGATTTTTATGTAAAATAATGAGAGTTCAGAAGGCAGTATGATCAATAACAGCGAAATCATGAAAACAGCAAAAATGTCCATCAATAGATGAATGGATAAAAAGAAAGTTGTATGTATGTATGTATGTGAGTGTGTCTCTTTCTCTATATATAGACACACACACATAATTATGTATATTGTAGTAATATTCCAGTGTGTATGTGTGTGTGTATATATATACACACACACGTATCCATATATACACAAGTACACATATACATACATACATACACACAATGGAATATTAGTCATAAAATGAATAAACTCTCACCCTTTAAAATGACATGGATGGAGGTAGAGAATATTATGCTACGTGAAATAAATAAGAGAAAGACAAATACCATATGATTTAACTAATATGTGGAATTAAAGAAACAAAACAAATTATTACAGGGAAAAAAAGAGAAAGAGGAAAACTAAGAAAATAACTCTTAACTATAGCAAACAAATGGATGGTTACCAGAGGGGAGATGGGATGGGGGGATGGGGGATGGATGAAATAGTTGATGGGATTTAACGAGTACACTTATAATGATCACCAGGTGTTTGTATAGAAGGGCTGACTTACTAAATTCTACATATGAAACTAACTGAAATTAAAAAAAAAAAACTAAGAAAAAAGAAGGGAGTGAAAAATCACATTCCAATATAGGAAAGAAAATACACTGTAAAGCAAGAACTCTATAGTCAGAAAAAATTATGTTCCAAATATTAAGATGAAAAAAAAATAATCCCAGATGAACAAAGAGCTGAGAGAACTCATTGCTAGCAAAGTGCCTTATAAGAAATACTAAAGTAAGTCCATCAGGTGTTAATTCAAACCCACAGGAAAAAATGAAGAGAAATGGATATGATCAACATGGTTTAATATGAAAGAGTACAAATGTATTATTTCCCATTTCTCTTATGTTCTTTAAAAGGCAATTAATTATATAAAGCAATAAATATAATACTGTATTGTTATGATTCATAGAGATATAATCTGTGTGAACAGAATGGGGTAGAGAACTATCTTAGAACAAACTTTCATAATTTACAAGAAATGAACTAAAAGGGGAGTTAAAATAGTGGAGTTGGAGGAGGATCTTATGTTTGCCTCATCCCTCAAACACAGCAAGATAATTATCAAGTCATTCTGAAAACGGAGGAAAACGATATGAGAATAGAATCAACAACACAATTAGAAGGAGAAAAGAGGCCATATCATGGAATGCAGGAAGTGAGGAGATGTGATTTGGGGGAGAAAAGAATCATGGGTGCTACAGAGGGGAGAGAGCTCTGATCATGGAGAGAGGGAGGTAGGGAGAGAAGCATGCAGATGATTCCCCAAGGAAAACACTTTCCCAAAACCACTGACTGGGGAAATGAGAGGGGCTGATTATTTTAAGCTTTTACAAGCAATGGAACTGAAAGTCTAAAGTTTTAGAAGTTCACACCATCACTCCAGTCAAGCCTGGTGAGTGTAGTGGTGCTCCTATGGAGAAGGAGGGCAGAAGTCTAAGGGTGAGCAGTGTGTTCTGAGACTCCCCTGGGTCATGCTGGTAAAGACAGTTCCCCTTCTTGGAGTGCATTTGATGGTACTGTCTCTCAGGGGACAAAAGAGTTGGTGGGCACCATTGTGTGGCTGCATTCATTAGCAAATGAGCTGAGACACCGACTGAGGGCAGCTAACCTGGAATCCAGCTTTTTGCTGCGCCTCAGCAGACTCCCAAGCCCCTGCACGTTGGTGCAACTGCCCTTGTAGAACAAAATAGCACCAGCTACAGCATGGTGAAACCCTCCCACAGAGGATGAGCATGGGTCCAAGCCATGCCACATTCCTAAAATTTGGAGTTTTGAAACCCACACATGTGCCTGAGGTAAAACACAGTAGCTCTGCACTACCAGGGAGTCAAATGACTCAGAGAGAGACACATTGAAGGCAAGCATCTGACAAAAGCCTGGGATGCAAGAGAGGAGATTGCTCTTCTCTGAGGGCTTCCTGAACAGTGGAAGGTACAACCTCCCCCTCCAGAGAAGAGAGCAGGCTGATGTTGTTTTTATCTCAGGTATCATCATAGCCAGATTTCAGTAAGTGGAGGTTTTAGATGATGACACTAAGCCCCACCCCCACCCCCCCACCCCTTGTGTACTGCAGGTGTCTTTTTTACTAGGGCAAGTGTGATTGAGAGCCAGAACAACAGTGGACCTCTCCCCCAGAAGACCAGCACAAACACCCCGCATGTTCCAGGTCTACTGACCAAAGTGCTGCAGAGCTTCAGCTCTAGTGGAAATAAGACAAGGCACATGCTTTCCTAACACATAAAAGACAAAGTCATAGACAAAATGCAAAGACAGAGGAATTCATCCCAAAATAAATAAGAAGAGGTCACAGCCAGGAAGCTGATCAAAACAGATATAAGTAATATGCTTGAACCAGAATTTAAAACAATAATTATAAGGATACTAGCTGAGCTTGAGAAAAACAAAGAAAGAACCAGAGAGACCCTTACTACAGAGATAAAAGACCTAGTCAGGCTGAAATAAAAGCTATAAATGAGATGTAAAACAGAAAGCATGTAATAAGCACAAGGATAGAAGAATCAAAGGAAGGAATAAGTGATATAGAAGATAAAATTATGCAAAATAAGGATGCTGAAAAGAAGGAAAGAAAAATGTTAAATCACAAATGTAGACTGAGGGAACTCAGCAACTCCATAAAGTATAATAACATTTGTATCATAGGAGTCCCAGAAGAAGAAGAGAGGGAAAGGGAGCAGAAGGTTCATTTTAGCAAATTATAGCTGAAAATGTATCTAATCTGGGTAAAAAAACAGACATCTAAATCCAGAAAGCACAGAGAACTTCCATCAAAATCAAGAAGAGCCTGCCAACACTAAGAAATATCATAGTAAAATTTGCAAAATACAAACATAAGGAAAGACTCCTGAAAGCACCAAGAGAAATCACTAACCTACAAGGGAAGACTAAACAGATTAGCAACAGATCTATCCACAGAAACCTGGCAGGCCAGAAGGGAGTAGCATGATATATTCAACATGCTGAATGGGAAAAATATGCAGCCAAGAATACTTTATCCAGCAAGGCTGTAATTCAGAATAGAAGTAGAGATAAAGAGTTGCCCAAATAAAACCTAAAGAAGTTTGTGACCACTAAACCAGCCTTGCAAGAAATATTAAAGGGGACTCTTTGAGTAAGAAAGACCAAAAGCAACAAAGACTAGAAATTAACAGAGAAAATCTCCAGAAAAAAATGACTTTACAGGTAATACAATGACACTAAATTCATATCTATCAATAATCACTCTGAATGTAAATGGACTAAATGCTCTAATCAGAATACACAGGATATCAGAATGGATGAAAAAAATACTCATCTATATGTTAGCTAAAAGAGACTCATTTTAGACAGATACAGACTGAAAGTGAGGGGGTGGAGAAACATCTATCATACTAATGGACATCAAAAGAATGCTAGAGTAGCCATACTTATATTAGAGAAATTAGACTTTAAAACAAAGACTCAAGAGAAGAAGAAGGGCATCATAAAGAGGTCTATTCAACAAGACGATCTAACAACTGTAAATACGTATGCTCCCAAATATATACATACATATATGTGTGTATATATATATATATATACACACGTATATATATATATACACACATATATATGTATATTACATATATATGTATATATATATACGTATATATATATACACACATATATATAAATTAATGACAAAGATAAACTCATTGATACCAATACAATAATATAATAGTAGGGGATTTTAACACACCACTTACAACAAGGGACAGATCATCTATGCAGAAAATGAACAAGAAAACAATGGTTTTGAATGACACACTTGACCAGATGGACTTCAGAGAGATACTCAAAACACTGCATCCTAAAGCAGAATACACATTCTTTTTGAGTGCACATGGAACATTCACCAGAATAGATCACATACTGGATCACAAATCAGGTGACAAGTACAAGAAGACAGAGATCATACCATGGATATTTTCTGACCACAATGCTATGAAACTTGAAGTCAACCACAAGAAAAAATTTGGGAAGACCACAAATACATGGAAGTTAAAGAACACCCTACAAAATAATGAATGGGTTAACCAGGAAATTAAAAAAAAAAAACTTTTTTTAAGTGGATTAAGATGAAAATGAAAATGCAACAGTTCAGAATCTTTGGGATGGAACAAAGGTGGTCACAAGGTGGAAGTATATAGCAATGCAGGCTTACCTCAAGAAGCAAGCAAAGTCTCAAATACACAACCTAATCTTAAGCCTGAAGGAGCTAGAAAAAGAACAAATGAAGCCTACAGCCAGCTGAAAAAAGAAAATAATAAAGATTGGAGCAGAAATAAATGATATAGAATCTAAAAAGAAAACATATATAACAAAACTAAGAGCTGATTCTTCGCAAGAATCAGTAAAATTGATAAACGGGCAGTCAGACTTTTCAAAAGAAAAAAAAGAGAAAGAGTATAAATAAATAAAATCATGAATGAAAGATGAGAGATCACAACCAACACCACAGAAATAAAATAATTATAAGAGAATACTATGAAAAATTATGTGCCAACAAATTGGGCAATCTGGAACAAAGAGATAAATTCTTAGAAGCATACAAACTACCAAAACTGAACCAGGAAGAAATAGAAAATTTGAACAGACCCATAACCAGCAAACAAATTGTATCAGCAATCAAAAATCTCTCAACAAACAAAAGTCCAGGACCATATGTCTTCCCAGGGGAATTCTACCAATCATTTAAAGAAGAGTTTGTCTATTCCTCTTAAACTGTTCCAAAAAGTAGAAATAGAAGGAAAACTTCTAAACTCATTCTATGACACCAGCATTACCTTGATTCTCAAACCAAAGATCCCACTAAAAAGGAGAATTACAGGCCAATATCCTTGATGAACAGGAATGCAAAAATTCCCAACAAGATACTACACAAATTGAATCCAAAATACATTAAAAAATTATTCACTGTGATGCTCTGTCTCTCTCTGTCCCAAAAATAAATAAAAAACGTTGAAAAAAAAATTAAAAAAAAATTATTCACTGTGATCATGTGGGATTTGTCCTGGGCTGTAGGGGTGGTTCAATAATTTAAAACCAACAAGATATACCACATTAATAAAAGAAAGGATAAGAACCATATGGCCCTCTCATTAGATGCAGCAGAAAAAGCATCTGACAAAATACAGCATCCATTCTTGTATTTTTTTTCAAATATTATTTAAATTCTAGTTAGTTAACATACACAGTGCAATATTGGTTTCAGACACAGAATTCAATGATTCATCACTTACACACAATACCCAGTGCTCATAATAAGTGCTCTCCTTAATAACCATCACCCATCTAGTACCAACCATCCATTCTTGATAAAAACCTCAACAAAGTAGGGATATAGGGAACATCTAAACATCAAAAAGGCCATATATGAAAGACCAACAGCTACTACCATCCTCAATGGGGAAAAACAGACAGGTTTTCCTTCTATGGGGAAGGACAAGACAGGCATGTCCACTCTCATCAATGTTATTTAACATAGTACTAAAATTCCTAGCCTCAGCAATCAGACAACAAAAAGAAATAAAAAGCATCCAAACCAGCAAGGGAGAAGTTAAACTTTCACTATTCCCAGATAACATGATACTCTATGTAGAAAACCTGGAAGGAAAAGACTCCACCAAAAAACTGCTAAAACTGTTAAACAAATTCAGCACAGTCACATGATATAAAATCAATGTATGGAAACCTGTTGCATTTCTATACACCAATAACAAATCAGCAGAAAGAGAAACCAAGGAATTAATCTCATTTACAAAAACACCAAAAACTATAAGACACCGAGGAATAAATGTAACCAACAAGGTAAAAGATCTGTACTCTGAAAACGATAGAACACTTATGAAAGAAACTAAAGATGACACAAAGAAATGGAAACACATTCCATGCTCATGGATTACAAGCAAAAATATTGCTAAAATATCTATAATATTCAAAGCAATCTATGCATTTAATGCAGTCCTTATCAAAATACCACCAGCATTCTTCTCAGAGCTAGAAAAAACAATCCTAAAATTTGTATAGAACCACAAAAGACTCTATTCAGTCAAAGCAATCTTGAAAAAGAAAAGCAAAGCTGGGGGCATCACAATTCCACAGAGGGAAGGGAAACAAAAGCAAAAATAAATTATTGAGATTTCACCAAGATAGAAAGTTCCTACACAATGAAGGAAACAATCAACAAAACAAAAAGACAGCCTATGGAATGGGAGAAGATATTTGCAAATGAAATATCTGATAAAGGATTAGTGTACAAAATCTGTAAAGAATTTATCAAGCTCAACACCCAAAAAACAAACAATCCAGTGAAGAAATGTAAAGACATGAATAGACATTTTTCTATAGAAGACAACCAGATGGCCAACAGACACATGAAAAGATGCTCAATATCACTCATCAGGGAAATACAAATCAAAACTGCAATGAGATACCACCTCACACCTGTCAGAATGGCTAAAATTAACAACACAGGAAACAACAGATGCTAGTGAAGATATGGAGAAAGGGAACCCTCTTACAGTGTTGGTAGGAATGCAAACTGCTGTAGCCACTATGGAAAAGAGTATGGAGATTCTTCAGAAAGTTAAAAATAGAACTACTGCATGACCCAGCAATCAAGCTACTAGGTCTTTACTCAAAGGATACAAAAATACAGATTTAAAGGGGCACATGCACATATAGCAGCATTAACAACAACAGCCAAATTATGGAATGAGCCCAAATGTCCGTTGTCTGATGACTGGATAAAAAAGATGTGGTAAATATAGACACTGGAGTATTACTCAGCTATCAAAAAGAATCACATCTTGCCATTTGCAATAATGTAGATAGAGTATATTATGCTAAGCAACATAAGTCAGTAGAGAAAGACAAACATCCTATGATTTCACTCATAAGTGGAATTTAAGAAACAAAACAGACAAACATAGGGGAAGGAGGGAGAAAAGAAAAGGAAGCAAAGCATGAGACTCTTAACAATAGAGAACAAACTGAGTGTCGAGGCAGGGGGAAGTGGTTGGGGGATGGGCTAAATGGATGATGGGTATTAAGAAGGGCACTTGTGATGAACACTGGCTGTTATATGTAAGTGATGAATCATTAATTTTTAAGTTTACTTATTCATTTATTCTAAAAGAGAGAGAGAAAGAGAGAGAGAGAGAGAGCCAACAGGGAAGGGGCAGAGAGAGGGAGAGAGAAAATCCCAAGCAGGTCCACACTGTCAGTGCAGAGTGCTACCTGGGTTCGATCTGACCAACTGCAAGATCATTAATTCATTCATTCTACTCCTGAAATTAATATTACACAAATTTTAACTAACTAGAATTTAAAACAAATTTGAAAAAAAAAAGTTCAGTTTAATCCCTATGCCAAGAATATTACCACATTCAATAAATATTTTTGAATCCGTTAAAAAAGTTTGCAAACTTAAATATTTTAAAGTATATGGCAGATAGGGCATCCAATATTTCCCCCAAATTCTCAAATCTTGACAAAGCTGATTTATCACAATTGGAAAACTGGAATAAAAACCTGAAACAAAAAAAAAAAAAAAAGAAAAGAAAAGATTAAGTTAAAATATATCTAAGTTAAAGTGTGATAAATTCAGGAGCATAATAATACAATTCCTAGAGTCACCTTTAAAAAAGTATACAGTAGGGTGTATACCCTGGGTGGCTCAGTCAGTTGAGTGTCTGACTTCTGGTCAAGTCACGATCTCATGGTTCGTGAGTTTGAGCCCTGCATCAGGCTTACTGCTGTCAGCATGAGACCTACTTGGAATCCTCTGTACCGCCCTTTCTTTCTCTCTCTCTCTGTCCCTCCCACACACTTGCTCGCTTGCTCTTTCAAAAATAAATACATTAAAAAAAAAAGATAAAATCCAGTTTCCTCAGAAAAGAGAACCATAATTATAGAAAACAATACATAGTAAAAAGAAAAACTGATGGAGAAAATAGAATCGTACACTAAAATATACATTTCAGATATAGGAGGCAGTAAAAAAAGATCAGAGGAACAAAATACACAAAACAAAAAATAGCTAATGACCTATTTTATTCAAATATATCAATAAGACACAAAATATAGATGGTCTAAACACCTCACTTAAAAATAAGGTATTTTCAGACTGCAAAAAAAAGCAAGACCTAACTAAATTAATTACCTTCATTCAAAAACAGAACTACATTTAAAGTAAAAGGATGGGCGGGGGTAATATGGGTTGCTCAGTCAGTTGAGCATCCAACTTGAGCTCAGTTCGTGATCTCAACATTCATGAGTTCAAACACTGCATCAGGCTTGCAGTTGTCAGCCTGTCAGCATGGAGTCTACTTTGGATCCTCTCTCCTCCTCTCTCTCTTCTCTTTACCTGTTGACACACTCTCTCTCAAATATCAAATAAAATATTTTTAAAAATTTAAAGTAAAAGGATGGGAAAGATACATCATAAAACTATAAGCATAAAAATACTGGAATAACTATAATAAATAACAAAATAAATTTAAGAAAGCATTATAGAAAGAAAGACATTTAATAGGGAAATATATAAAGCAAAACCTGACAAGATTTAAAGACTAAGCAACTAAACAGTAACACTTGAATATCTCAATACTCCACTCTCTATAATAGAATAAGTAGATAGAAAGTCAGCATTGGTACAGAAGAGTATAAAGCAATATCAACCCATTTGATCTAACTGACATATATAGAATGTTGCACCAACTACTGTAGAAAATTCACTGAAGCACATATGGAACACTCTCTGAAACAGACCTTATGATAGACCATAATGCAAGTCTTAATATAGTTAAAAGGATTGAAATTATTAAATATATGGTCTAGACCACAATGGGACTAAATCAGAAAACAGGAAAAAATAGAAACCTGAAATTTTCAAATACATGGAAGTTAAACAATGCATGGTTTCTAAATAACCGGGGGCCAGAGAAGAAAGCATAAGGGAAATTCAAAATATTGTGAAGTAAATAACAGTATTTGGAAATTAGAATAATGCTTAAAGAAAAGTTTATAGTATTAAGTGTCTGTATCATACATTTCATATCCATAACTTAAGTTATCCCCTTAAGAAACACAACAGAAAAACAATAAAGCTAAAAGTTGATTCTATGAATAGATCAGCAATGTGATAACCCTTTAACTAGACTAACCTCAAAAAAAGGAGAATCCACAACTTACGAAAATGAAGAATTAAAGGAGGAATATTACATCAACCCTAAAGAAATTTAAAAGGATTAAAATACAGTATTATGAACAATTCTGTATGCCGCAACAATTTAGAAAACTTAGATAAATGGATAACTTTCTAGACACAATTTATTAAGACTGACTAGAAGAGGAACAGAAACTCTGAATAGACCTAAAACAAATAAAGTGAATTATTAATTCAAAAACTTTCTACAAAAAAAAGGTCTACCCATTCCCCAGGCCTTCAAGGGTGATTTTTACCAAAATTAACAAAATAATGCTATTTGTCCAGGAACTCTTCCAGAAACAGAACAGGTTGGAAAGACTTCCCAATTCATTCTACAAGGCTAGCATTATCCCATTATGAAAACCAGGGCAGACACTGCCAGAAAACTATAAACTAAAATCTGTCATGAAAATATATACAAAATCCTTAAAAAAAAAAAAAAAAAAAAAAAGCAAACTGTGTCCAGTACCATATGAAGAGATGATACACCATAACCAAGCAGGATCCATCTCCAAATCCAAGATTAGTTTAATCATTTAATCAATTAATTATGTAAAACTGATTAATATGCAACATTAATAGTAAAAGACACACACACCAGTATCTGAATGGTTTCATAACAGCATCTGAAAAATTTCAAACCATTTCATGGTAAAAAGCCTGAAAAAATTGGGAATAGAATGGATCTTTCTCACCCTGATGAAGGACATCTATGAAAAATACATAGCTACCATAATACTTAGTGGTGACATTCTATAGGCTTTTTCTCTAGATTTGGGAATAAGGCAAGGATATGCATTCTCATTATTTCTATGCAGCATTGTACCGAAGATTCCAGCCAATGTACTAAGGTAAAAACAAAATAAAAAATTAATGACATGCAGATTGGAAACAAAGAAGTAACAGAGTCTTTATTCATAGATGGCATGGCTCACTTTATAGAAAGTTTCAGAGACTCCACACTAACAACTAGAATAAACAAGTCTGGTGAGGTCACAGGATATGAGGGAAATATACAAAATTATACTTTTAGATACAGGCAATGAAAAATTTTAAAAATGAAAATAAGAACATAATTCCATTCACAGCAACTTAAAAGCATTTTAAAATTTTAACAAAGGACATGCAAGGCATTCAAGACACTGAAATCTGCAAAATACTGCTGAATAAAATTGAAGACATAAATAAAAGGAGAAACATTTTAGGATCATAAACTGAAGAACTCAACATTGTCAAGATGGGAAATATCCCCAATATTTCATTTATAAGTTAAATGCCATTCCTATCAAAGTCTTTGCAGGCTCTTTTTTGTAGAAACAAATAAGCTAATGCTTAAACTTGCATAGGAATGCATAGAATCTAAAACAGACAAAATAATTTCAAAGAAAAAAAAGGAAGTTGGACGACTTGTATTACATAATTTTAAAGACAATATAACACCACAGTAATTATCGCTGTGTGGTACAGGCACAAGGATAGGCATATAGATCAATGGAATAGAATTGAGAGTACAGGGGGAAAAAAGTGACTTAGATTTATGGTTGACTGATTTTCAGCAAAGGTGCCAAGACAGTTCCATAAGGACAATCTTTTGAATATGATGCTAAGAAAATTAAATATCTGCATATAATAAAATGAATTTAAGACTCTTATCTCACATCATACAAAAAAAAATACATCAAAAAGGACCATAGACCATATTGTAACAGTTCAAACTAAGTCACCCAAAGCACAATTAATAAAGAAAATGAAAGATGATTTTATTAAATTCTAAAATTTAAGTTATAAAACTATTAGGAAAATGCAAATTCAAACTATGGAAACAGCCTCAGTGTCCATCAACTGATGAATGGATAAAGACAATGCAGTATATATACATAATGGAATATTACTCAACCATAATAAAGAGAATGAAATCTTCCCATTTGCAATAATGTGAATGGAGCTACTGAGTATTATGCTAAGTGAAATAAGTCAGTCAGAAAGACAAATACCGTATGATTTCACCCATATGTGCAAGTTAAGAAACAAAACAAACAAGCATAGAGGATAAAAAAGGAAAGAGGGAGAGAAGCAAATGAAGAAACAGACTCAACTATAAAGAACTGACAGATACCAGAGGAGAGGCAGGTGGAGGGATGGGTAAAATAGGTGATGGGGATTAAGGAGTGCACTTGTTGTGATGAGCACCTGGTGATGTATCAAAGTGGTTAATCACTACTACATTGTATACCTGAAACAAATAACACTGCAAGTTAACTAACTGGAATTTGAATTAAAAAAAAAAAAAAAAAAAGAAAATGCAAACAAAAGCCCCAACCTAGAAGAAAATATTAGTAAATAATATACCTGAAAAAGGACCTGCATCTAGAACATATAAGAACTCTTACAACTCAAAAATTAGAAGATAACTAAAAAATGGACAATTTAAATACACATTTCACTAAGGAAATATGTAGTAAGTACATGAAAAAAGTCCATAACATTAGTCATTACAGAAACGCAAACTGACTGCCCCAATAAAGTACCACATACTCTTTTAGAATGGCAAAAATACCAAATCCTGGCAAAGATATAGTGAAAGTAAAACTCTAATACGTTAATAGTGGTAATGTCAAATGGTACAATCACTTCTGAAATGTTGGGCAATTTCTTAAAATGTTCAATAAAAAGTTACTATAAAATCCAGTAATTCTACCCCAAAGACTCTATCCATGATAAATAATAACATTTGTCTATATAAATTCATGTACCCAAATGTTCATAGCAGCATTAATCATAATAGTCAAAAACTGATGACTGCACAATTGAATATTAACTGTAAAATTAAACAAAATGTGACATAACCACAGAATGGTTACTCATAATTGTCATGTACATGGTACATCATGATACATGGTATATCATGAATGAACTTTAAAAATATTACACTAAGTGATGGGGCACCTGGGTGGCTCAGTCGGTTAAGCGTCCGACATCGGCTCAGGTCATGATCTCGTGGTTTGAGTTTGAGCCCTGCGTCGGGCTCTGTGCTGACAGCTCAGAGCCTGGAGCCCACTTTGGATTCTGTGTATCCCTGTCTCTCTGCGCCCCCCCCCCCACTTGTGCTCTGTCTCTATCAAAAATAAATAAATGTAAAAAAAAATTTAAAAATGAAAATATTATACTAAGTGAAAAAAAGTGTACCCTGGGTACACTGATACATAAATACATAAGGTCTTAAGATGCACAAAACTACATACTGTATGATTCCCTTTTAATAAATGTCCAAAAAAGCCAAGTTTATAAAGACAGAAATCAGATCAATAGGGGGTTAGGACTGGAGTGTGGGGAACAGAAATTAATTGCAAAATGGACATAAGGGAAATCTGAGGTGACAGAAATGTTATACAACTGTATTGTGGTGATGGTTCCATATCTTTATACATTTCCTCAAAAATCGCTGAACTGTAGGCATACAATGAGTAAATATTATGAATGTAAATTATATTTCAAAAGAGGTATTTAAAAATATAAGGACAGTAGTAGAAAAGGAAACAGTCAAGCCCAACTTGTCGTGGGTGAGCAGAGCTACTATTGTTCAAGGTCCTCATTTACATTGCACTCTCTGGCATACTTTGGTCACTAATGATCACTTCTAATACTCTTCTATTGATGATTAGAGATCACTGAATGCCCATTCCCTAAGATAACTTGACTTTCTCTGTTCCTTGTAACCTGAGAAAATATGATTTACAAAGGACAAAGTCCACATACACTAAACCCAAGAGTTAAGGCAGATTTTTTTTGAATCCTCTTACTTTTAGATGGAAATGGTTTCAAAACATGTTATGCCCCTGTGAAATGTGCAGAATATAATAAATGGAAAAAAAAGTACTGAAAATTTTGTCAGGAGTTATTATCTTAACTGTACATCATGAATATAATCATTTTACAACATGGATACTATTTACGTCTATGTATGTATATATTTATCAAACAAAATACAAAAAACAAGCTCTGGGAAGAAATACAAAACTAAATCGTTAATACTGGTTATCACCAAAGTGATTTTTCTCTCTTGTATATTCGTGCTTTAAAAGTTCCTTTAATGAAGACTTATGCTAAGTGAGATAAGTCAGAGAGAGGAAGACAAATACTATTATATCACTTGCATATGGAATCTAAACAAGCTGTACTCACAGAGACAGAGAGTAGGATGGTGGTTACCAGGGGCTCAGGGATGGGAAAATTGGGGGGATGCTGTTAAAGGTTACAAACTTGCAACTAGAAGATGAAGAAGTTCTGGAATCCTAATGTACAACTTACTGATTACAGTAATACTGTATTACATACTTTGAAGTTGCTAAGAGACTAGGTATTAAATGTTCTCATCACAAAAGAGAAATGATAATTATGTGACCTACAGAAGTGTTAGCTGACACCATGATGGTAATCATATTGCAATATATAAATGTAGCAAACTGATATGTTATATACCTTAAACTTACACAATGCTATGTGTCAATTATATCCCAATTTTTAAAAAATTCCTTTAATGAAACTATGTTACCTTGGTACCATTTAAAAAGCCCATTTTTATGATCTTAAATGAATTTTAAATTATATATTTCAAAGGTAAAATATACACTAGTTCTTCCATTTTTGTTTTTGTTTATAAAATTGTTCGCATATGTGTGTGGGAGGGTGTTGGGAAATACAAAATTGACTAGGAAACAAGTAAGGTTCATTCTCAAGTCTTTGAAAGTCACAGAATCCATGACTAAACAAATGATGGAGCAGGATGGATGTGAGCTATTGAGAAAATAATGATGTATACAGCAATTATATTAACTACATTTAGGCATTTCAACACCTTAACTTCATTTGTAATACATACATGATGGTATCCAAGAGATTTATTTAACAGCAGTAGCATTAAGAACAAATCTTAAGCTTTGTTCTGAGCTTCTTCTTTTCCCCAAGGTATCTTATTAACATATGGATTAAGAACTACAATTAAAGACATTGAGTAAAACTGGAAAAAATCTAATGCAATAGTACATCTTTCAGAATAAGTAGAAATTATAATTATCAAATTAAGATATTAAAAAACTCAAGATAGAACAATATAAACCAAAAAGATAAAAAAGAATTACATGGGAAAACTTTGTTTTTCATAGATGCTCAACAATTTTAACATCAGTTTCTATGAAAATTCACTAAAGCCAACAATAGCAAAGTTTTAATTTATAAATGATCTCAATATTCCATTTCTGTCAAAATATTTTATTAAAGTTGCAGGCAACTCTTTCAAAGAAAAAAAAACAAACCACTACTAGGCACAGTGTAGAAACCCATCTGCTCAGAGGTGTGAGATAGATGTAGCAAATTACATCTGCAAGCCTCACTGCAAATGCTTCGTAATGAAACTCAAGATGTTGATTTTGACCCAAACACCCTATACAGATTGGATCTGACCACATTAGAGATCATCTCTCCCTTTCTATGGCAATTGAAATCAGATGACACATTTCAACAAACAGCTCCTCATTATGAACTTTTGAAGTCCAAATTCAGTTATGCCTGAAATCTAGGAGAACCCTCCATGCTCATTCTATTGATCATTTTGTAATTGTTTTTCTTTTTTTTCATGTCATAATGACAAAGAATTTTTTTTCAATTATTTATGAACTTGAAGACACATCAGAAATTTACCTTTTCATTCTTTAAGTTCTTTTTTCTCCTTACAGTAACCAAAAATTATTTGCCGAATAGCATACTCTACAACTATTTAGTGAACCCCTATTTCGTGCCATTCATTGCGCTAAATTGTGCTAAATGATAGGAATAGTACCGTGAACAAGACAGATACACTTCTTACACTTTTTACCCTAGGAGGGCAATCAGGAGCTGAATAAAAATAATTAAAATAGGGATAGGAGTATTAAGAGTGATGAGCCAGAAGCAGTAACATCACAGAACAGACGGAGCTGACAAGTTAAATACGTAGAAGCCTAAAAATTGAGAAGAAAGGCTAGAAAAAAGATCAAGAAGGAGGCAGTCACATATACAGCATATGCTAAGTCCCTGCAACAGTAGAGTTGTCCTTGTTTAAACACAGAAAAAGATAGTGAGGCTGGGGGTGGGCAGTAGCAAGCAGTGGGGAGAGCAGCCCTACTTTTCTCTACAGAAACAATGGATTTGAATTTCCTTTGTAAATCAGAGTGGTATGATTAACAACCCATCACTATACACAGACATACACACACACACACATACACACACACACACACCATGCAATATACTGAAATATTTCCATCAAATAAACGGTTTGAAGCACAAAACTTTAGTTACATAGGAAATATTATTCTTTGTTATTTATTCTATAAGTTTAAATAATTGGTGTCGATAAACTAGTTTCAAGATAAATCTGTAACTCAGAATAACCAAGCAACACCAAAGACAAAGCAAGAAAAAACAATTCAAGAGGAGTTGTGAGGACAAGGAAAACAACAAAGAAAGAAATAAGAGAAAATTTTAATTGAAAGCATGGTGCTCATAATTACCAGAGACAAATAGTGAGATTAGTATCAAAATTTTAACTAAAAGTTAAAGTTGCTTTCTGTAGTAGAATATGTGGAGAATGAATCATAAGTTCCATTTTTGTTTAAGTTCTCCTGACTTGATTTCTGTTCCTTGCAACCTAAGAATATCAACGCATACATACACATAAATACCACCCTCTCTCCTGTCTTTCTCAAATAACACACACACACACACACACACACACACACACACACACACACACACACACACACACACACTGTAGGTTTGTTAACATCAATTCTTCATGAGAGAGTTCAAGATGGTGACATAGGAAGACCCTGAATTCACCTCCTGCCATGGACACAACAAATTTATAACTACATATGGCATGCTTTTCCTCTAGGATCCATGAACTAGATGAGTAGCACCTCCACTCAAAAGCCAAGAAAGACACACGTAGAAGGGTGGGAAGGCAGACACACCTTGTCCCAAAAACCACCTCGGAAGAGGCACATGAGGGAGGGTTCCTACAAATACAGAATACACCCTGGAAAAGTTAAGGGATCGTGCCCCAAATCAGGAATCCTGACCTTGGAGGCAGGCATAGTAGAGACAAGGTGTAAAATGTCTGGTTTTGGGGATCCTGGGTGGCTCAGTCGGTTGAGTGTCTGACTTTGGCTCAGGTCATGATCTCAGCATTTGTGGGTTTGAACTCCATGTTAGGCTCTGTGCTGACAGCTCAGAGCCTGGAGCCTGCTTCGAATTCTGTGTGTGTGTGTGTGTGTGTGTGTGTGTGTGTGTGTGTGTGTGCGTGCGTGCGCGCGCGCGCGTGTCTCTGCCCCTCCCCAACTCGTGCTCTCTCAAAAATGAATGAACATTAAAACAATTTTAATGTCTAGTTTTGAATACCAATAAAGATTAAGACCAGAAGAATCACAATAGAGAACAAAGACCTGTTCTTAAAGGGTTTGCCCACAAACTCATTTGCCATATGATCCAGCACAAAAACAAGAAAAAGCCCCTAGACCATAACACAGGGAGACCCATTTACTAATTTTAAAGAGAGACAGGAATCTGTAATTTTAAATTAAATAATTTAAAAATGTAAAAAATCAGTCTGCTGTGGACGGATGTGCTGTCAACAGCCATTTTTGCAATCTCATCCTACCTTGTTGGTGAAGGAGCCAACAAGTACCATTTTAGGTGGACCCCTTCTAGGCTTCTGGCACCAGTGGGTAGGTGTGGTCTGCCCACCACTCACCTTGAACAGGCTGGGTGAGCCTCCTGCCCCTCCCCACTTCCATGTAGCACCCAAGGTGTAAAAAAAACCAGGTAAGTATCCCAAGTCATGCCCAATCCACCAAGAATGCAAGCCACAACCAGAACAGGCAAGCAGCTGGAAGCCCACTCTCCCCATGCAGTAGCCAAGATACACAAGCCAGGTGAGTACCTAGAGCCCCACCTTGCACACAATACCAACTGAAGCCCTATCAAAGCCAGGGGACAAACAGCCCACAGGATGTCTACATCTGTGGGGATGCCCATAGAATGACTAGCTCTGGTAGCCACAGGGCACACAAAACACCTGGGCCACACAAAACACCTCCTACACAAGACTATTCCTTCAAGGTTGAGGGAGACAGCCATTTCACTTAATACATACAAACACAGAGAAACAAGCAAAATGAGTAGACAGAAGAATATATTCCAAAGAACAAGGCAAATCCACAGGAAAAGACCTTAATGAAATGGAGAGAGGCAACCTACGAGATAAAGTGTTCAAAGTAATGGTCATAAAGATGCTCACCTATCTAAGCAATGGAGAAGCACCAAGAATTTCCTTCCACAAAGAGACAGAAAATAAGAAAACACGAAACATTAAAACTAAACTTATAAGTATACTAGAGGGATTTAACAGCAGAATGGATGAAACAGAAGCACCATCAATGAATGAAAAACAAAGGAATGGAAAACAAAAAGCATAAAAATTAAAAAAGAATTAAAAGTAGTAAGGATACTTTAAGGGACCTCTGGAAGAATATCAAATGGAATAACATTCTCATTATCCGAATCCCAGAAGGAGAAAAGAGAGAAAAGTCAAGAAAAAATTATTTGAAGAAATAATGGCTAAAAACATCCATAATCTGGGGGAAGCAAACAGACATCTATGTCCAGGACGATCAGAGAGGCCCAAATAAGATGAACCCAAAGACAAACACACCAAGACACATTCTCATTAAAATGATAAAAGGTAAACAGAGAGTAGTAAGAGAACAGCAACATATTACATACAGGGAAAACCCCCTAAGGCAATTAGCAGATATTTCAGCAAAAACTTTATAGATCAAAAAAGAGTGGCATAATATATTCAAAATGCTAAAAGGAAAAAAAATGGCCAACCAAGAATTCTGTACCTAGACATTATCATTCAGAAAGATTGAGAATTTTCCAGTTAAGCAAAAGGTAAAGGAGTCATCTACTTAAACAGGCTACAAGAAATGTTCAAAAGAATAAACTAAAAATACAATGTACTATTTAATAAGAAAACATACAAAAGTAAAAATCACACTGGAAAAGGTAAATAATAAAAGTAGTAGACATATTACTTATAAACCAAGTATGAAGAGTATAAAAGTTGTAAAAATTAAAAAAATAATAATTAGTTCAGGGATACATAAAAAGATGCAAAATGAATCATCAAAAATATGAAACATAAGGGGCACGTTGGTGGCTCAGTTGGTTAAGTGTCCAACTCTTGATTTTGGCTCAGCTCATGATCTCACAGTTCATGGGCCCAAGCCCCTCATCAGGCTCTGTGCTGACAGCAAGGATTTCTCTCTCTCTCTCTCTCTGCCCCTCCCTCTACTGCACCGTCTCTCTCTCTCTCAAAATAAATAAACATTTAAAAATATTGTCTTTAAAAATATGAGATATAAGGTGGGGGAAAGTAAAAATATAAAGCTTTGAAATGTATTAAAAATTAAGTTACTGTGAACTTTAAAATGACTGTTATATACATAAGATGATATGTGTAAACCTCACAGTAACCACAAAGAAAAAACTTCTAGTAAATGCACAAAAGAAAAAATATCTAATTACAACATTAAAGGAAACAATCAAAGCATAAGAGAGAAAAAGAAGAAAAGGAACAGAGAAGAACTGCAAAAAACAGCTGGGAAACAATAAACAAAATGACAATAAATATATACCAATGGATAATTACTTTAAATGCAAATAGACTAAACTCCCCATCAAAAGACACAGAGTGACTGAATGAATGAATTAAAAAAAAACAAAACCCATGTATCTGTTGCCTACAAGAGACTCACTTCAAATCTAAAGACACACACAGACTCAAAGTAAGAGGATGGAAAAGGATATTCCATGCAAATGACAATGAAAAGAAAGTTGGGGTAGCAATACTTATGTCAGACAAAACAGACTCTTTTTTTCTTTTCAAATTTTATTTAAATTCCAATTGGTTAACATACAATGCAGTACTGGTTTTAGGAGTAGAATTAGCTAAAGCAATCCTGAAAAAAGCAAAGCAAAGCTGAAGCCATCATGATTCTGGACTTCAAAATAAAGGAGAGCATTAAAATAAAGGAGAGCATTATACAATGATGAAAGGATCAATCCAACAATAGGATATAACATTTTAAAACATTTATGCACCCAATAGAAGCACCTAAATACATAAAGCAAATATTAACAGAAGTAAAGGCAAAAATAGATGGCAGGATAAGAATAGTAGGAGACTTTAATACTCCACTTGTATCAATGAGGAGATAACTCAGGACAGAAAATTAATAAGGAAACATTGGCCTTAAAAGACACATTAGATCAGATGGACTAAAGAGATACATACAGATTATTCTATCCAAAAGCAGAAGCATCACTTCTTTTCAAGGACACATGGAACATTGTCCAGCACAGATTACATGCTAGGCTACAACACAAGTCTCAATAAATTCAAGAAGAATGAAATCACATCAATTATCTTTTCTAACCACAAAGGTATGAAACTAGAAATCATTTATAAGAAAAAAATCTGGATAAAACAAACATATGGGGATTACAAAACATGGTATTAGACAATGGATGTTCAAATCTCATGAAATAATCTCCTTCCCTCAAGGTAGGTTTGGCCAATGAGAATAACCATGTGGTAAAAAACAAAAAAACAAAAAAACTGTTTTTACTTTAGGTTTCAGGGATGATTATATTGTCACACTATTTTCTCCCAGGGAGTAAGAAAAATAGACTTTAGAAGTTTCTATTTGATTCTTGCCCTCTCCATCTGGTGTGTGATTTTTTTAAATGTTCAAAACAAACTAAGATGCTATCTAACTCAGTTCTAGGAATAAAATATCAGAATATAACACCTTCTGCTTTAAAGATGGAGACTTCTGTAGTTCCTTAAGTCACTGATAATGTATTTGAAAGACAAGGTGAGAAGAAAGTAATTTATCATACAAGAGTAGAAAAAGAAGCTGGCAGAAGTGCTATAACAGGGATTTTAAAGAGTATTCAAAAGATAAAGAATAGTAGGGCAGTATATATCAGTCCTTTCATAAAATCCATTAGATAAAAGGGGGATATGATATTTGTCACATCTTTAAATCACTGAGGGACTGTATTTCCAGCAACCTGGTAGATTTAGTGCCCTGAATGACATTTGTGCTAAAAACAAAAAGGATGAATATATTTATAAAATGTTTATACATCACACTATGAATAAAATTTATATGAACTGGTTTACACACACAGAGACATGCACTCCATATCTTCTTTTTTTTTAATTTTTTTTAATGTTTATTTTTTTTTTTTGACGGGGGTGGGGGGAATGAGCGGGGAGGGGCAGAGAGATAGGGACACACAGAATCCGAAGCAGGCTCCAGGCTCTGAGCTGTCAGCACAGAGCCTGATGCGGGGCTCAAACTCACAAACCACAAGATCATGACCTGAGCTGAAGTCGGACGCTCAACCGACTGAGCGTCACAAAGACCCAGGCGCCCCTGCACTCCATATCTTCTTAAATTCATTAGTGAGTTTCCCCAAAAAAGTAAGGCTTTATTAAGGCCAGGGACTGAGAAAAGTCAGGAACTCAGAGGTAAGCAAAACAAATTGGTTGAGGCATTTCAAACCTGGTGAAATGGAACATCCTTGTTGACACTTGCATTGTAGAACCTAATAGAACATAAGACTTTAATGCATATGGCTACAATATTAATGTTAGAATAAACTAGAAATAAAACTGCCCTGTTTTTACCCTCTGTACATGATCAGAAAGCTGAACCTTGAACAGAGTGGAAAAAAATACATATAACCACAAACCAAGCCTCATAAAAGATTGTAACTTGAATTTTTATTATCTACATGGCATAAAATCCTCTAGTTTCAAGCGGTTGTAAACTGGTAATGCTCCCAATACATCAGAAATAAATTTGAACTACAAAGGAAGAATCTTTGAGCTCATCTTCAAAAAAATTTCTAGACAAATATTTCCAGGAAAAATAAGTAGACTCTTCCCCACAAAAAGGAGCGACAAAGAAACAAACAAACAAAAAAAACACACACACACAAAGAACAACACTAGGCATACAGGCAAGAATCAGCAGGACTCAGACAATAAAATAAATGATTCATGTATCAAGAAATATAACAATGCCTTGGAAATTATGAATAAAATGCAAGGATTTTAAAAAAATCAATGAAAATGAAAACAAACATCATAAGCAAATTTTAAAATTTAATAAAGTATTACAAAGTTGAAAAACAGGAAAAATAATTTATGGTTTTAGACATCTTGATACCATGTACCTCTGAAGTAACAGAGACCGACAAGGGACTAGAGAAGATCTCCTGGGTGTTGGTAAAATTTTTGATCTTGATTCAGAAGCTAGTAACATGGGCAGATTTATTTTATGAAATGTATCAAGTTGTATACTAATAGTTGATGTATTTCATTTCTGTATGATATATTAGAATTCTATAAAGTTTTACCCCCAAAAAACAGCACATTAGATACAGATGAAAATAAAATTAATAAACTATAATATCAAAGAAATTACTCAGACTACAGGCCAGAAAGTCAAAGGGAAAAATATTAAAGAGACAAGAACAATACAGTAAAAAAAAAAATGTCTAACATATAAGTAGAAAGAATGAGACAGAGGCAATATATGAAGAGAAAATGCCAGAAAACTTGAAAAGCTCACAAAGACACCAATACTAACACTTAAAAGAACAAAGATTTAAAAGCCAAAAAAAAAAAAAAAGATCCTTAAAGTTGCCCGAAAGACACTAAAAAAAACAAACTGATGGTGAATTTCTCAGAAAGGCAATGAAAAACAAAAGTAAGCACAAAAGGATCTTTAATGGCCAAAACAAAACTATCAGTGGGAAACCATATATAAATAAGGCAGAAGGAAAATTATCTGAGGTAGAAGAAAGGAATGAGCTGTGACAACGAATGACTAGTAAGGCATTGGTATAGAAGTTAGCATAGGTGGCCCATGACCAAATGTGACTGATTATCAGATTTTGTGAATAAAGTTTTACTGGAGTGTCAATTCATTGACATACTATTTATGGCTGCCTCTGTACTACAAAGCAAAGCTGAGTAGTTGTTACAAAAACCAGATAGTTGATGACACTGAGAATATTTACTATCTGGCTATTTATTGAATAAATTTTCCAAACCCTGCAGTAATTGTATACATGTAATATATATGCAATTATTTTTTAAATTATTTAAATTTATAAAATTCAGAAAAATAAGAGATAAATTAAAATATATAACAGTAATAGCCAGTCAATCTGGAGAGAATCGCTGAATTAAAGTACTTAAAGACCTGTGTGTTGTTCAGGAGGAGAGTAAATACCATAAATTATTTTATGATTTACTAAATTAAAAATGCATCTTAGTATTTCCAGAACCAAATTTTACTTTGTGTAAAGAGTGTTAATTTCTAAGATTGAAAAAAAATAGCAAGGGAATAATGTCTAATACAGCAGGGAAAAATAAAATTAAGAATATAAAAGAAATGAAATAATCAAGATAGTAAAAAAGATAATTCAAAGAATGAGAGAAGAAATTTGTAAATCGTATCTAATGAGAATCTAATATCCAGAATATATAAAGAACTGCTCAATTAAAAGATAAATAACCCAACTAAAAAGTGGGCCAAGTATTTGAAAACAATAAGAAAATAAAAAACAGCTTCTACAAATGGCCAACAAGCACATGAAAAGATGCTCAATATCACTAGTCATTTGGGAACTGCAAATAACAACCAAAATGAGATCCACCACATACCCACCGGGATGGTTAACACCAAAAAGACAATTACAACTTGAATAAATTAGAACCTTCATAAGTTGATGTGGAATTGCAAAATGGCAGAAACACTTTGGAGGACAGACTGTTAATTCCTCAAAACCTTAACCACAGAGCTACCATACGACCCAACAATTCTACTACTAGGTACATAGCTAACAGAAATTAAAATATGTCCATATGAAAAGATGTGCAAATGGGGCGCCTGGATGGCGCAGTCGGTTAAGCGTCCGACTTCAGCCAGGTCACGATCTCGCGATCCGTGAATTCGAGCCCCGCGTCAGGCTCTGGGCTGATGGCTCGGAGCCTGGAGCCTGTTTCCGATTCTGTGTCTCCCTCTCTCTCTGCCCCTCCCCCGTTCATGCTCTGTCTCTCTCTGTCCCAAAAATAAATAAAAAACGTTGAAAAAAAAATTAAAAAAAAAAAAAAAAAAAGAAAAGATGTGCAAAAATTATCACAGCAGTATTGCTCATAATAGCCAAAAGATGTAAACACAAATGTCTACCAACTATGAGTGGATAAAGAAAACATGGTATTTCCATGAAATGGATTACTTTCAGCCATAAAAATGAAGACTGATAAATAAGTCAACCTCAAAAGCATTATGGTGACTTCCCATGAGAAGCCAGTCACAAAAGACCACATATTGTGTGACTCCATTCATATTAAACACCTAGAACAGGCAAATTCATAGAGACAGGAAGGTCAGCATTTGCCAGGGTTTTGGATGAAGGGAGAAAGAGTAACTGTTAATGGTATATTGATTATTTTTTGAGTGATAAAACTTTTTTTTTGAGTGATAAAACTTCTAAATTTGATGGTGGTGATGATGGTATAAACTGTAAATATACTAAAAGTAATCTAATTGTATGCATGAAACTGTATGTAAATAATGTCTAAAAAAGCTGTTAAATGGAATAATATTATGAGTTTTAATTTTTTTAAATTAAGGGACAAACTATTTGAATCTTCCAAAAATGATTCCAGAGTTAAAATAAAACAAAAACCCAAAAAACAAAAACAAAACCACAACAACAAAAAACAACAACAACAAAAAAAGGGAAGCACTCCCCAGCTCATTTTCTGAGGCTATCATGTCCTTGATATGATACACAATAGCTGTTGTGATAATAAAGAACTCCTTACAACCAGAAGCAAATATCAAAGAATGGATATATCCAATATGCTAGAAAAAGAATCCTTGCATCAAGAACAAAATCACACAGGTAAGAGCTCTAAATAAGTTCCATCTAACTGTTAGAATTCTCTGATTTTATGATAATGGCAATCATTTTATTAAGTACCAACATTTATTTCTGGCAGTAAAATCATTCCTACTTCTGATAAACCTAAGAAAACTACATTTCAATGGAAACGCCAAAACAGAGAAAAGGAAAGAGAAATCAACATCAAGTCAAAGTCAAAAACTGCACAGAATATGTCTGCTTTTCAATAATAGTATGTGTAGTGATCTCAATGATATCAGCATTCATATACTTACATGCTAATAATATGAACAAGGTGTGGAACTGTTTACCATTGTAAAACATTTGAACCCTGTTATTAAAATATAGATTCACACTATTTACTTTGTGACTCAAAACTTTTCCAGGTTCACAGATTGTTTGAGATGAATATGTCAAAGTTCAAAAGGGTATGAATTTGCAACTGAAAATTCTGCAGTATCACAAATGAAGTATTTACTGAAGAGTTATGTCTCCGATCATCACAATATTATCTACTGTATTTTAACAAATGAGAAGTCTAGAAATATATTATGTTTGATGTAAATAATATATTCATTTGATTATATATGATATCTATTAATAAATCAAGTAGCTTAAATTAAGATCTACTTATTCTTAATTCAGCTTAATGCCAACTTCCAAAACCAACTGTCATCTTGACTTGTCTATGCTTCACATTTTAGTGATTATTCTGCGTTTCATATGATATTTTGTAGTCTATTTATACATACATGAATTTTATTAAAATGTGTGGATGTCAATAAACAGCACCACTTAGTTCATTTACTTTGTGCACCCTTCTTTTTAAATCCACTTTGCAGATTACTGAATCTATTTTCATGTGGATCTTTCAATGAGAAGACTCATTTACATAAGCACTGGCATATTAAAAAACAATAAAACTAAAAATATTATTATCAAATATAACCATAGGAAGAATATTTTTTAATGTACCTTCTTCAAGGATGGGTCGTGGAATGACAAATGGAATCTCCTGCAGAGGTTCCATATACTTGTGGCCAGCACTAATAATCTTTATTTGAGGCATACAGAGGACAAGCATTCCAGGCATGCTGGTTTGTCCATGGTACCAACTTCTTACTGTTCCAGGAATGTCACCAGATACAATTGTACTTGGGGAAGGCAGGCTATCATTTGGAATGAATACACAACAAGACTGTACTTCAAGCTAGGGGAAGAAAAAAAAAAGCAAAATTAAAATATTGGGAACAGACTAAATAAGGAAGTTAATATACCCTCAAATACTTAATATCTTTATCAGAATAAACAGGCAAGCCAAAAAAAAAAAAGAAGAAGAAGAAATGTGCCATACTTACCTCTTTATGAGTTACTTTTACTGAAGAACACAATTAACACTTAAAAGGACATTGTTTCTTGCTATGAATTTGATCAAAAAGGCACAGTGAAATGAGATGAAAACATATCTGCCTTTCCACAGTTATTTCCAAGTAACACGACTGAATCAGAAAATGTGCTGGCAAAAAAAGGTGAGAAAATCCTCCTTCTTTTGCAGTTCATTAGATTAACACCAACTAAGGCCTTAGAACCAACTAGTATTGTATTGTACTCACTTAAAACACACACACACACACACACACACACACACACACACACACACAAGCAGCTATTACCATGTGAATTTGGCCTTTTGTTTTTACTTTACAAACTAAAATATAAGGAAAGATGTTTCCAATGTTCAGATGATATCTCTAGACAAATATTAAAATATAACAAGTCTGTATCATGTATTTTCTTTTTTTATTTACACGTATCCCAAGATTCAAGTGTGTGTGTGTATCACATTTTATATATATGGATACATGGTAATGAAGAAAATTCAGAAGACTTAAAACTGACAGCATTATTCCCTGCTTTTATCATACATCAAATTATTATTTAAATTTTGATTTCATGTGAAACTTTTATGCTTTCTTATCCCCAGTGTAGTTTACTTAGGTTGCCTGGCACCTTAGAGAGGTGAAATAATACTAAGCGATCTCAAATCAAAAATTAAATTCATCATGAGTTCTTAATTCAAAAGCAATATAAGCTCAAGTCTATTAGTCTTAGTTGGTTCTTAGAAAGTAATATTTTTTACCTGGTTCACAAACTGCTCAAACAGCCTAGCATACTTAAATTATTCTCAAGGAAATACAAAATGTCGTCTGTTAATTTTCTACAAAATATTTGGCATACAAAGGCATTATCTGAAGATGTAACAAAATTAAAATTTGTTTGTTTGATAAATACTTGGATATTCTAGCAAATTAAGAGACTATATTTTATAAAAGACAACTAAGAATACATTAATATATGTTCACTTGAGGTTAATATAGCCCTTAGTGACAGCATGATACGTAACAGGTCTGGAATTCCTTGATATGATAAATAATCTGCCAGGCTTATAAATAAGCAAACTTACTCATTTTTGCTTCAACATTTCTGTGCATGGAACAAACTGAATTCAGTGAAGAAAAATATAAGTAAAATTTTATAAAAATAAATATAAAGTTCATGAAGTCTGACCTCATCTAGAATTTTATCTTGCAACCTAATTTAAGTGTTTATATGTTAAGTAGCTCATTGATTGAAGATTACAACATTTTTTATCCTAAAACATACATTGTTTCAGCTGTATTACATTTATATTTTTAAATATTTAACACAATTAATTGCTAAAGTTCAAATGCACAAAGTATTATGGCATACTGAGAACATATTCTCAGTATACCATTCTCATTATTCAATTATTTATGCTTATAGTGTCAAACTAAAAAGAGTCAGTTTTTAACACTTCATATAGGTATTGATGCTATGTTAAAAAATGTTTTCAACAATGTGAGGTAATTAGTTTAATATGCCACACTATACAAATATAAACATATATATCTTGTGAAATAAATTTAAGTTGTGCCGAAACTTCCAAATAACAATATATTCCAAAATTCCACTAATTCAGAAATAAATTATTTCATCAAATTTAACAATGTGAGCAATAAATATTCAAAAATAGATTATTCTGAGATATATAACAACTCTAAAAAATAAACTTTCTAAAATGTGATATGTGTTCTGGAGATTTCTATAATGATAAGAACCAAAACACATACATAATCCAAAATCCTCAAACTTATTATAATGTTACATCTCTAATATATACTACAACTATCACATAAATCTTTTTACACTTTTAAAATAACTGTTAAACTGTACGTCTAAAATTGTGGTTTTAATGTAAAATGTTGAGTGATTTATGTAAGGGAATATAAATCTGCAGCAGTAAATTTTGCATTAATGTAAGGATCTGACAATCCAAGGGAAAGAAAATGAAGTAATCTGCCAGTAAGAAGTCCTCAAACCGGGGGTCAGATCATGTTCATGGAAACCATCTGGTTGGGACCCTCTGAGCCACACCAAACACAAATGATCTTTTAAAAAAAATATCCTATTCATTAATGCATCACAGCTGCACTGAGTGTTACTTCATTTTTCCATGGCAACATCCTTTCTGTTTCAAGGATCTTATTTCAGTTTTGGTAGCAACGTGTTCTTTCGCCAATATTGAACACATTCATGTGTTAAAGTGAAGGGATTATTACAAATTCTTGAAGTCGAACCACCTCTATTTTGATTCCTATTAGGTCAAAGGCTACAAATCTTAAGTATGATACACTGAGAATAAACCAATAAGCAGAAATTATGTGGTATTTCTATTTTAATCAATGAAATGACTATCATGAATTTTTTGGAAGTTCCAAGTTTATATGCCATTTGAAAAGATATATGCCTTTGTGTACCCCCAACCCATCTCCCAAATGTAAGGTTTGGTAAACTTAGATTTTTCTAATTTGTACACTCTATAACTGTGCTCACAACTCAGTTTAAAAAAAAAAAAAAAGAGAGACTGAGATAGGTCTCACTTATACATTAATTTAAACATTTTAATTAGCCCACTGTCTATTATACAGAACATTTTGTAAGTAAATGCTTTAAGTGACTCCTGGGTGGCTCAGTTGGTTAAATGTCTGACTTCGACTCAGGTCACGATCTCGTGGGTAGCGAGTTCGGCCCTATGTGGTGCTCTGTGCTGACAGCTGGAGCCTGAAGCTTGCTTCAGATTCTGTCTCCCTCTTTCTCTGCCCCTCCCTTGCTTGTGCTCTGTCTCTGTCTCTGTCTCTGTCTCTCTCTCTCAAAAATAAATAAAAATATTAAAAAAATTTTTTTAAAGTAAATGCTTAAAATTGTTATACCATATTTTGTATACAGTTAAATTTTTTTTAAGTTTATTTATTTTTGAGAGACAGACAAGAGAGTGAGCAGGGGAGAGGCAGAGAGAAAGGGGGAGAGAGAATCTCAAGCAGGATCCCCACTGTCAGCATGCAGCCTGATGAGGGGCTCGAACTCACAAACAGAGATCATGACCTGAGCTGAAACCAAGAGTCGGACTCTTAACTGACTGAGCCACCCAAGCACCCCAATTTTCTATACTTTTAAGTAACATTCCTATTTCCTCTTCCCCACTAACATGCATTCTTTCCTTTGAAACTTTAATTTCTTAAATGTTTATTTAGTTTTGAGAGAGAGAGAGACAGATGTGAGCAGGGGAGGGGCAGACACAGAATCTGAAGCAAACTTCAGGCTCTGAGCTGTCAGCACAGAGCCTGAATGCGGGGCTCGAACTCCCAGACCATGAGATCATGACAGAAGCTGAAGTCAATGCTTCACCGACTGAGCCACCTAGGTGCCCCAATATTTAAAACTTCAGTGATAATTATATTTTGCAAATAAGTGAACACAATTATTTTTATTGGTATCAGTATCTGATGTTAATTAAAATAACTGCTTAATACCTGTTGTTCATCATTTCATTCTACAGAGACAACTTAGTAATTAATAAAATTGATATGTCAGCCAAATGGGTTCAACTCTAACCATGGAACTTTTAACAAATTAATCTCTCCGTGACTTCAGTTTACTTATCTGTAATTGTGGGGAGGTGGGAGTCAGCTCTGATATAAAGATACAATGTATTAACTCTCACCAAAAGGTTTGCTAAATAAAGTCAATGAACATACACTGAATTATCTCCTATATGTCAGATCCATATATTAGCTCTCATGGATTCATAAGAGATGTTCACAGTCTTTTTCTTTAAAAACACTGTTGCTTATAACTATTTATGTATATAGAGGCCACCAATATAAGCAATATTCCATTTGCACTATAACAAATATATTATTAACTACTGCCCAAATCACCATATTCCTATTTGTTAACTCTCAATACACTATGAAAATATTTGGGGTACCTTCATTTATAGTAGAAATCTTAATGTTCCCAATATAAGGCATTAAGCTAAAAACCTCAATAGTGAACCTTGGTTGTCTTCTTTTCCAGAGTAATACAAATCTACATTTCCCCATATTTACCAAGGGACAATATGAAAAAATGCCTACATTTGAATTACAAACTTTGTCCTTCTAACAAACTACGTGCAATTGCTGTCACCTTCTCAATGCCTATAATGAAAGATAGATTCTTTGCAAAATTTTCAGCATAAATGTAAATAATTACTTTTACAAGTAAGGTGGCTGGCATTTGGTCTGTCTAGCCTCAAATGCCTACCCTTGTCTGATCATGGAGATAGGCCAGCAAGTGCGCTGGATAGGAGGACAACATCTGTATCATGCAGTATTATTACTACATCACTGATCGTATTCAGTATGTAACTTCCTGGAAAGAGAATTCAATTGGTCTAGCTTAACTACCTTATGGGACTTGAGACACTTTGACACATCGAAATCAAGGAATGTGGTATGGAAAATAAAGAGTCCGCTATATTACACAGGCCACTTAGAAAGCTTCAGAAACTATAAAAAACATCTAGAAAATGCCATATAACAGAAACATGATCTTCAATGTAAAAGACAAGACTGAGTTTGGCAAAAAACAAGAAAATGTACTCCTTTATTAGTGAATTCCAGGCCAGAGTATTTCTATTTTGTCAACTGCATGCCATTGCCAATTATGTGCTCTGGAATGAAAATGTAGCTTTTTGCAGTATAATAGATAGGATCTTTACTGATCAACTGATAAAGAAAAATTGCAAAGAACTGAGTTTGTGCTAATCTTTTGTGAAAAAGGCCCCCAAACTAAGTTCCCATTTAAAAAAAAATGGTTCAAGACTACATATAGTACTATAACATAATCCATTAAGATGAAATGTGGAAGTTACTTTTCCCACTGAAAAACAAATAGGTTATAGAAAATATTGTTTACATCTTAATGCAATATAAGTCTATTACAAGAAAGAAGAACATGGGCTTAGCAAATATCAACTTTGGCTCCAAAATCAATTTTCCAGAAATCCTGATTCCGAACACATTTGCTTGCTCAAACTTCCATTAAGAGGATAATCCTTTGATGGCTTCAAGTTATGATGTTCTATTTTATCTGATGACAACTTCAGAGTTTTCTGGTTTATATTTTGGTTCATAAAACATCTTGGAAAACGGACACTACTATTTTAAAAACTCAGAATTTTAGGGCCTAGATTTTAATCATTTAATCAGAATCAAGTTTTACCTTTAAACTTTTCCAGAACACATTAACATCTGGAAATGTCTAAATATACAGCATGTATAATACAGTGCCGAGACTAAAAATGAAGCAAGTGCCTAGGTCATATTCAAAATAACCTATACAAAAATATAATCGTTAGAACTCCTGTAATTATATGTTAATTTACACTCAATAAGCTTAGTCAAATGAGGAACATGAGTCTAAACTGCAGACATAAAAATGGTTAACGTGGCAAATTTTATGTTAAGTGTATCTTACCACAAAAATTTTTTAAAAGAAAAAAGTGAGGAAAATCAGTATCTCTACTTATAACTAATCCATAATGATAGCTAAGATTTAATTTATTGCTGGTGATAAAGCTAATGAAGGCAATGTATCATTATAAAACAAGCAAAATAACCAGAATTTCACAAGAATGTCAGAATTGGAAATAACCTTAAACATTATTTAATTTAACCATTTCATATTACAGATAAGCAAAGTAGAGTCCATAGTTAAGATACAGAATTTGATACTGCTAACGCCTGGCTCCTTGAAATTCTATACACCCTTTCCTTTCATGAACTATCTGGCTTTTCCTCCTACATTTCTGATCTCTCTACTACAATTTCCTTTAAGGACACTTTCTCTTCCACTGTCTGCTTTAGAAATGGCATCCCCTTGGCCCACTGCTCTTTCAACTTCACATATTTTTTTGGATGACCAATTCTCTTGGTTTTATCCATCTATAGATGATTTCCAAAATATATCTCTAGTGTGAAATCTCTTCCTTAAGCTCCAGATATGAATATCCTACAGTCCGATAGAAGCCCGGAGATCTCACAGGTGTTTCAAATGTATGTATAAACTCCCTATTTGCCCCTGATTCTGCATAGCTGCTTCTTTTACCATTTCATGGCATCATTATGCACCCAAATGCCAAAACTGGAATGTGAAACACCAGTTAGACAGCCTCCTTCTTCTCAGTCCCCCAAAGTCCCCTCAGCATTAGTCACTAAGCCATGCTGACTTTATCTTAGGTCCCTCAGGACCACTGGCCAAAGTGGCCTATTGTCTAGTGTTTTCTGATTTGTATACTGAACATTTAGAATCTTTTAAATAAGTTCAAAATAAAGAAAATGAGTAATGAAATTTGTAATTTGAGAAACATCTCAAAATTTGCATAATTTGTAACTTTATCAAGAATAGCATATAAGATGTATTTCATATAATTTGCTAATAATATGTAAAGCTCACCAACAGTTTTCATCTAAGTTATACAAATGAGATGGTATACACAAGTGTTACAAGGGAGATTATTTTTTAACGATATTAAGTGTTACCAGTGAGATTACTTCTTTACCAATATCAAAGGTGCTAAAAGCTAAAAAGGATAATAGAAATTAAAACCATGACAGTTCTTTTATTTTACCTGCAGTGTGAGACTCTTTACTGCATTCCATACTACTCCAATAAATTCTTTCATTCTTTCTTCAGGACTTCTACAGCCTTCAGATATATTCAGCATGGCTTTCACAGGAACTGACAATGGTCGAGATTCTAAGTATAAGAACAGTTAATTAATTAACACACATTTACTTTACTGTTTTAGAAAAATATACAGAAACTACTTCCAAGATTATTTATTTATTAGTTCTGAATGAGATTACAAAATAACACATCAGATCATTTTAGACTATAGAATTACTGATTTTTGCAACTATTCAAACATAAGCACAACTTATCTGTTAAAAGTCAGGAGAGTGTTGGTTACTCCTGTTGGGTTGGTGACTGGGAGGTGGCACTGTGGAACAATGTTATAATCTAACATTCTATTTAATGAATACATGGATATATACACACTTTACTAAAATTAAGTTGTAACCTAACAATTTACCCATTTCTGAGTATAAAGATACCTCAATAAAAACTTTACTTGAAAACAAAAAAGGAACAACAAAGCATTTTATTTATCCAAAATAGATAAGAAACAGGTCTTCCCATATGTGAATTCTCCTGATGACAAAATCTTATCCATAGACTCTCTAAACTTTTTTTTAAAGTTTATTTATTTTGACAGAGAGAGAGAGACCATATGCACGCACCTGTGAGCAATCAAGGGAGGGGGACAGAACAAGAGGGAGAGAGAATCCCAAGTAGGCTCCGCTCTTCATTTGATCCCACAAACCTTAAGATCATAACCTGGCTGAAATCAAGAGTCAGACACTTAAGTGACGGAGCCAACCAGACTCCAACTTTATTTTTTTAATATGAAATTTATTGTCAAATTGGCTTCCATACAACAGCCAGTGCTCATCCCAACAGGTGCCCTCCTCAATGCATATCACCCATTTTCCCCTCCCTCCCACCCCCCGATCAACCCTCAGTTTATTCTGTTTTTAAAAGTCTCTTATGGTTTGCCTCCTTCCCTCTCTGTAACTTTTTCCCCCTTTCACCACCCCCATGGTCTTCCGTTAAGTTTCTCAAGATCTACATAAGAGTGAAAACATATGGTATCTGTCTTGCTCTGTATGACTTATCTCACTTAGCATGACACTCTCCAATTCCATCCACATTGCTACAAAAGGCCATATGTCATCCTTTCTCATTGCCATCCTTTCTCATTGCCAAGTAGTATTCCATTGTATATATAAACCACAACTTCTTTATCCATTCATCAGTTGATAGACATTTAGGCTCTTTCCATAATTTGGCTATTGTTGAAAGTGCTGCTATAAACATTGGGGTACAAGTGCCCCTATTAATCAGTACTCCTGTATCCCTTGGGTAAATTCCTAGCAGTGCTATTGCTGGGTCATAAGATAGATGTATTTTTAATTTTTTGAGGAACCTCCACATTGTTTTCCAGAGTGGCTGCACCAGTTTACATTCCCACCAACAGTGCAAGAGGGTTCCCGTTTCTCCATATCCTCGCCAGCATCTATAGTCTCCTAACTTGTTCATGTTAGCCACTCTGACTGGCGTGAGATGATATCTCAGTGTGGTTTGTATTTGTATTGAGTTGGTGTATTGAGTGAGTTGGTGAGTTCCTTATAGATTTTGGATACTAGCCCTTGGTCCGATATGTCATTTGGAAATATCTTTCCCATTCCATCGGTTGCCTTTTAGTTTTGTTAATTGTTTCCTTTGCAGTGCAGAAGCTTTTTATCTTCATGAGGTCCCAATAGTTCATTTTTGCTTTTAATTCCCCTTTCCTTTGGAGCTGTGTCAAGTAAGAAATTGCTGCAGCTGAGGTCAGAGAGGTTTTTTCCTGCTTTCTCCTCTAGGGTTATGATGGTTTCCTGTCTCACATTCAGGTCCTTCATCCATTTTGAGTTTGTTTTTGTGAATGGTGTAACAAAGTGGTCTAGTTTCATCCTTCTGCAGTTCTCCCAGCACCATTTGTTGAAGAGACTGTCTTTTTTTCCATTGGATATTCTATCCTGCTTTGTCAAAGATTAGTTGGCCACACTTTTGTGGGTCCACTTCTGCAGTCTCTATTCTATTCCATTGGTCTATGTGTCTGTTTTTGTGCCAATACCATGCCGTCTTGATGATTACAGTTTTGTAGTAGAGGCTAAAGTCTGGGATTGTGATGCCTCCCACTTTGGTCTTCTTCTTCAATATTACTTTGGCTTTTGGGGTCTTTGTGGTTCCATACAAATTTTGGATTGCTAGTTCTAGCTTTGAGAAGAATGCTGGTGAATTTTGATTGGGATTGCAGTGAACGTGTAGATAGCTTTGGGTAGTATTGACATTTTAACAATATTTATTTTTCCAATCCATGAGCATGGAATGTTTTTCCATTTCTTTGTATCTTTTTCAATTTCCTTCATAAGCTTTCTATAGTTTTCAGCATACAGATCTTTTACATCTTTGGTTAGGTTTATTCCTAGGTATTTTATGATTCTTGGTGCAATTGTAAATGGGATCAGTTTCTTTATTTGTCTTTGTGTTGCTTCACTATTAGTGAGTTGCTACACTATTAGTGTATAAGAATGCAACTGATTTCTGTACATTGATTTTGTACCCTGTGACTTTGCTCAATTCATGTATCAGTTCTAGAAGACTTTTGATGGAGTCTATCAGGTTTTCCATGTATAATATCATGTCATCTGCAAAAAGTGAAAGCCTGACTTCATCTTTGCCAATTTTGATGCCTTTGATTTCCTTTTGTTGTCTGATTGCTGATGCTAGCACTTCCAACACTATGTTAAACAACAGTGGTGTTCCTGATCTCAGGGGAAAAGCTCTCAGCTTTTCCCCACTGAGGATGTTATTAGCTGTGGGCTTTTCATAAATGGCTTTTATGATGTTTAAGTATGTTCCTTCTATCCCAACTTTCTCAAGGATTTTTATTAAGGATAATGAATTCTGTCAAATGCTTTTTCTGCATCAATTGACAGGATCATATCGTTCTTTTCTTTTATTAATGTGATGTATCACATTGATTGATTTGCAAATATTGAACCAGCCCTGCAGCCCAGGAATGAATCCCACTTGACCATGGTGAATAATTCTTTTTATATGCTGTTTAATTCAATTTGCTAGTATCTTGTTGAGAATTTCTGCATCCATATTTATTAGGGACATTGCCCTGTAGTTCTCTTTTTTTGCTGGGTCTCTGTCTGGTTTGGGAGTCAAAGTAATACTGGCTTCATAGAATGAGTCTGGAAGTTTTCCTTCCCTTTTTATTTTTTGGAACAGCTTGAGAAGGATAGGTATTATTTCTGCCTTAAATGTCTGGTACAATTCCCTAGGGAAGCCACCTAGTCCTGGAATCTTATTTGTTGGGAGATTGTTGATAACTGATTCAATTTCTTCACTGGTTATGGGTCTGTTCAAATTTTCTATTTCTTCCTGTTTGAATTTTGGAAGTGTGTGGGTGCTTAGAAATTTGTCCATTTCTTCCAGGTTGTCCAGTCTGTTGGCATATAATTTTTTATAGTATTCCCTGATAATTGCTTGTATTTCTGAGGGATTGGTTGTAGTAATTCCATTTTCATTCATGATTTTATCTATTTGGGTCATCTCCCTTTTCTTTTTGAGAAGCCTGGCTAGAGGTTTATCAATTTTATTTTTTTCAAAAAATCAACTCTTGGTTTCACTGATCTGCTCTACAGTTTTTTTTAGATTCTATATTGTTTATTTCTGCTCCGATCTTTATTATTTCTCTTCTTCTGCTAGGTTTGGGGTGTCATTGCTGTTCTGCTTCTAGTTCCTTTAGGTGTGCTGTTAGCGATTTTTCTTGTTTCTTGAGATAGGCCTTGATTGCAATGTATTTTCCTCTCAGGACTGCCTTCGCTGCATCCCGAAGTGTTTGGATTGCTGTATTTTCATCTTCATTTGTTTCCATATATTTTTTTAATTTCTTCTCTAATTGCCTGGTTGACCATTCATTCTTTAGTAGAGTGTTTTTTAACCTTCATGCTTTTGGAGGTCTTCCAGACTTTTTCTTGTGGTTGATATCAACTTTCATAGCATTGTGGTCTGAAAGTGTGCATGGTATGATCAATTCTTTTATACTTATGAAGGGCTGTTTTGTGACCCAATATGTGTATCTATCTATCTTGGAGAATGTTCCATGTGCACTCAAGAAGAAAGTATATTCTGTTGCTTTGGGATGCAGAGTTCTAAATATATCTGTCAAGTCCATCTGATCCAATGTATCATTCAGGGCCCTTGTTTCTTTATTGATCCTGTGTCTAGATGATCTATCCATTGCCGTAAGTGGGGTATTAAAGTCCCCTGCAATTACCACATTCTTATCAAAAAGGTTGCTCATGTTTGTGATTGTTTTATATATTTGGGGGCTCCCGTATTCGGCACATAGACATTTAAAATTGTTAGCTCTTCCTGATGGATAGACCCTGTGATTATTATATAATGCCCTTCTTCATCTCCTGTTACAGCCTTTAATTTAAAGTCTAGTTTGTCTGATATAAGTATGGCTACTCCAGCTTTCTTTTCATTTCCAGTAGCATGATAGATAGTTCTCCATCCCCTCACTTTCAATCTGAAGGTGTCCTCAGGTCTAAAATGAGTCTTTTGTAGACAGCAAATAGATGGTTCTTGTTTTTTTATCCATTCTGATACCCTATGTCTTTTGGTTGGAGTATTTAGTCCATTTATATTCAGTATTATTACTGAAAGATATGGGTTTAGAGTCATTGTGATATCTGTAGGTTTCATGCTTGTAGTGGTGTCTCTGGTCCTTTGTGGTCCTTGCAACATTTCACTCACAAAGTTCCCCTTAGGCTCTCTTGTAGTCTTGGTTTAGTGGTGATGAATTCCTTCAGTTTTTGTTTGGAAGACCTTTATCTTTCCTTCTATTCTGCATGACAGACTTGCTGGATAAAGGATTCTTGGCTGCATATTTTTTTCTGTTCATCACATTGAAGATTTCCTGCCATTCCTTTCTGGCCTGCCAAGTTTCAGTAGATAGGTCTGCTACTACACTTATGTGTCTACCTTTGTATGTTATGCCCGTTTATCCCTAGCTGCTTTCAGAAATCTCTCTTTATCCTTGTATTTTGCCAGTTTCACTATACATATCCTGCAGAAGATTGATTCAAGTTCCGTCTGAAGGGAGTTTGCTGTCCATTGGAGTCCTCTTGGATTTCAATGCCTGTTTCCTTCCCCAGATCAGGGAAGTTCTCAGCTATTTTGTTTAAGTACACCTTCAGCCCCTTTCTCTCTCTCTTCCTCCTCTGGAATTCCTATGATACAGATGTTCCGTTTGATTGCATCACTTAGTTCTCTAATTTTCCCCTCATACTCCTGGGTTTTTTTATCTCTCTTTTTCTCAGCTTCCTCTTTTTCCATAATTTTATCTTCTAATTCACCTATTCTCTCCTCCACCTCTTCAATCCGTGTTATGGCCGCCTCCATTTTATTTTGCACCTCATTTATAGAATTTTTTAATTCCTCATGACTATTTTTTAGTCCCTTGATTTCTGTAGCAATAGATTCTCTGCTGTCCTCAGTGCTTTTTTTAGGCCCAGCGATTAATTTTATGACTATTATTCTAAACTCTTGTTCTATTATATTGCTTAAATCAGTTTTGATCAATTCATTAGCTGTTACTACTTCCTGGAGTTTCATTTAAGAAGAATTCTTCCATTTTGTCATTTTGGCTAGGCCCTCTGGTAGCCCCAAACTGCAGGGCACTTCCCCTGTGCTGTCCCAAGGAACTTGGGTTGGTGGGTGGGGCCGCAGTCAGACCCGATGTCTGCCCCCAGCCCACAGCTGGGGCCACAGTCAGACTGGTGTGTACCTTATCTTTCCCTCTCCCAGTGGCAGGACTCACTGTGGAGTGGTGTGGCCCTTGTCAGGCTGCTTGCACACTGCCAGGCTTGTGGTGCTCCTTTGATAGGATCTGGCCAAGGGCGTATTAGCTGGGGTGGATCTGCAAGGTGCTCAGGGGCAGGAGGGGCAGGCTTAGCTAGCTTTGCTGTTGGTGGTCCTCTGCGGGACGTGCCCTGCAGCACAGGGAGAGAGGCAGGCCTGTTGGAGGGATGGATCCACAGCTGCCCAGCGTTGGGCATTTGCACAGTGCAAGCAAGTTGGATGATGGGAATTGGTTCCCTTTGGAATTTCAGCCGGGGGATGGGAGAGGGAAATGGTGCTTACCAAAGCCTTTGTTCCCCCACTGAGCTGTGTCCTTCCAAGACTTAACAACTCTCCCTCCCAGCCTCCCTGCTCTCTGAGAGCAGAGCTGTTGACTTTTAACATTCCAGATGTTAAGTACTTCTAGCTGTCAGAACTCATGCAGTCCGGCCCCTCTGCTTTTGCAAGCCACACTTCAGGGGCTCTGCCTTGCCCAGCGGTCTGCTCCTCCACCACCCCAGCTTCTTCCCGCCAGTCCATGTAGCACGCACCGCCTCTCTGCCCTTCCTACCCTCTTCTGTGGGCCCTTGTCTATGCTTGGCTCCGGAGAGTCCATTCTGGTAGTCTTCTGGTGGTTTTCTGGGTTATTTAGGCCAATGTGGGTGGAATCTAAGTGATCAGTAGGATGAGGTGAGCCCAGCATCCTCCTGTGCCACCATCTTCCTTCAATCAAATGATCCTAGTGCAAGCAGAGGGTCTTTGTAGGCTACAGGACTCTGACAAGCTTAACGCAGGGTTCTTCATCCAGGTGCCTAACAGTCAGAGGTCATTTCCTGAGGTCAAATGAGAGAGGCCCTAAACCATGAAAATTTATTTCCAATGTCCAGCTGGGAGATCTGAGAGGTGTGGGCATGGGCTCCTATTGCTCCAACTTTACAAACTGATTTTGAAAGTAACCAAAAAAGTATGTCCTTACATAAAAGGCAAATATCTATATTAAGAAAACAAAAGGTGATATTCCACTCTGTATAGTATGTTATTAAAATTTTTGTCCATCTAAATTACAGAAATCAGAGAATTTCAACAATTTTAAAGCAAAATTTCAGAAATTACTCTTAATTTAATAATCGATAACAACATATATTATTTCTAAACATATCCATATATTTTTTATACAATTATATATTAATACAAACATTAATTTGTATGTACCACTTTATGTACTTAAGAAACATAAAATAAGTAAGTCATATCTTGGTTTTTAAGACTTTGATTAAATTAAGTTTGATGGTCCTAAAATGCTCTCCAAAGTAAATGCTGCCATATTACCACTATGTGAACTACAGTTGCTATATTTCAACTCAGTTTCCTTATCTTCCCAACTTGGCTCATTTGTATTTATACTAGATTAATAACATCTTTTTAAAAATTTTCAATATTTTTGAGAGAGAGAGACAGAGAGAGCAAGCAGGAGAGGGGTAGGGAGAGAGGGGGACACAGAATATGAAGCAGGCTCCAGGCTCTGAGTTGTCAGCACAGAGCCTGATGCAGGGCTTGAACTCACAAACCATGAGATCATGACCTGAGCCAAAGCTGGATGCTCAAATGAGCCACCCAAGTGCCCCATAGATTAATATCTTAAGGGCATGGATCATAGACCCTTTTCCCTCATATTTATAAACCCACAATCTACCACAATATGCATATTATAAATTCAAAGAATGTTTATTTAAAACAAGAGTTTGGGAGAGATCCATAGAGAAATTTGGGAACCGAGCATTCTAGGTAAATAATAATGCAAAAGTCCTGGGTTAGAGGTATACTTAGGATTTTCAAGAAATAATATGGAAGAAATGATGGCCAAAACAAAGTAAAGAGTGAGCGAAGTAGGAAATGAGTCAGAGCTATAAATAAGGACCAGTCATACAGAGCTTATATAGGCCATGGTAAGAAGGTTGGCTTTTACTTTGGAGAAGCTAGGACATGATCATGGAGTCTAAATACAGTCATAAAATTATTGGATGGACATATTTTAAAAGAATTTCTCTGGTTACTCTGGAGAAAATCAGCTGTAAGTATTAAAACAGGGAGACAGTATGTGAAAGATGGTGGTTGCAATAGAGGTAGTAAGAAGTGATGAAATTCTGTATCCACTGAAAAAGATAAAGCCTCCAGGCTATACTGATGGACTACACATACAGTAAGAGAGAAAAGTGAAGAACGGATGACTCCAAGGCTTTAGGTCTCAGCAGATGGAAGAATGGAGCTGCAGGAGGAGGAGAACTCAGGGGGAAAAACACCTTAGTTTTTTAGACCTATCAAGTTGCAATTTCCATCAGTTCAAATGAAGATATCAAGGTTACAAACAGCTCAACAACTATACAAAATGGAAAAGAATACCAACAGATAATTGAGAAAAATATACTATGGCCAAAAAACTTAATAACATCCTTGCCAAGAAACAAATAAAACTTAAGACAAAAATCAGGTATCCTCTTCTGTGGTCACATTGGCAACATTTTAAAGCATCAATTTGCATAGTTACAAAATCTGTCGTTGTTGAAGGCTCTTTTGAGAATTTTTCATATACTGGGAATATGATTAAGTATGGTCTTTTTAGAATTGCAACAGATGACAATTTGTAGCTATCAAAATTTAAACACGCAGTATTTTTCTACAATAATCCCATTTCCAAAAACTTATGCTACAGAGATACTTTAACATTTGAGAGTGCATGCATACAAACAACTTATAAAGAATGGTCAGTGTCAGCAGTATTATTTGAAATAGTTAAAAAAGAAAAGAGGTGAGAAGGGAGCGGAAATGGAGAAGGAAAATATAAGCAATTTATCTGTCCATCAAAAAATACATGGTTGGGGCGCCTGGGTGGCTCAGTCGGTTAAGCGTCCAACTTCAGCTCAGGTCATGATCTCGTGGTCTGTGGGTTCGAGCCCTGCATCAGGCTCTGTGCTGACAGCTCAGAGCCTGGAGCCTGTTTCAGATTCTATGTCTCCCTCTTCCTCTAACCCTCCCCTGTTCATGCTCTCTCTCTCTGTCAAAAATAAATAAATGTTAAAAAAAATTTTTTTGAAAAAAAAATAAAATAAATGGTTAAATTAACTTCAGAATACCTCCAACGGAGATTATAATCCATTCACTTAAAATGAGTAACAGTTACAGGTATGATAGAAAGCACATTTTTGATATCTTGTGAAATGAGAAAAATACATATGTGTAGTATAATCCAAATATGTTTTTACAACAATGTGTAAGTTTGAGTGTGATTTGTCTACTCCATACACAGAAAAAGTTATAGAAGAGTAAAAAAGCAAATCCATGACAGAGGTTTCCTCTGAGGAGAGCAAAATGGAATTGATGAGGGGTAAGAGCGAAGGGGTATTTAACACTTTATTCCATACATTTAAGAATTAATTAAATGATTTACAATGGGTTTCCTATTATAATTTTCTTAATAAAACACCATTAATTTGCTTTCTATTGACTTGGATTGCATCACTTCTCTTTTGTCCATTAGTAGTTATGAGAACAAAATGGTTACCTAAGCCTATGGTAAAATTCTGCCAATTTAAATAACTGACTTAAATCTAGACCAACCACACAAAACCTGCACAGAGAAATTTATAGGATCTTTATTCCTAAGTGCCAAAATTTGGAAGGACTAAGATGTCCTTCAGTAGGTGAATCAATAAACTGTGGCCATGAAAACACACAGAAGCAATTTAAATGCATATTAGTAAGTGAAAGAAGCCAATCTGAAAAAGCTACATACTAATTCAAACTATATGACATTCTGGAAAAGGCAAAACTATGGAAACAGTAAAAAAGATCAGTAGTTACTAGGAGATAAGGAGGAGAGAGTAATAAAACTACTATATTGGTTACTATAATGGTGGATAAAGGTCAATACAAATTTGTCCAAACGCACAGAATATACAATACTAGGAATGAACCCTAATGTAAACTATGGGCTTTGGGTGATAATCATAGAAATTCATCAATTATAACAATGTAACACTTTGGTAGAGGATGTTGTTGATAACAGGGGGAGAATCTATGCATGTGAGGGGAAGGGGATACATGGGCAATCTCTGTACCTTCTCCTCAATTTCACCGTACACCTAAAACTTCTTTAAAAAATAAATTCTATGGAAATAAATTTTTAGATGCAGTCAAAATTTTAAACTCTTAACAATGAATACAAAAGGTTTCCAAAGAAATTTCTATGATCAAATTTCAAAAATCTAGTACAGAATATTAGTTTCATATAAACACCATTATTTCAATTTCAAAATAAACCCATCTAATAAATGCTAACAGTACCAAACAGTTTGAACACTATCACATGACTGTGAAGCAATATTTCAAGTAATTACTAATCAAAAAGCCATACAGTTACTGTAAATATACTGATATAATGACCTAATAAAAAATATTAAAGGAGGCTCTGAAATTTATATGTGATTCAAAAAGCTTTGAAAAACATAAGCAGTTAAAACTTCTCATTAAATATCATAATCTGGCTATTGGAGGTATAAAATCACATTATTTTGGATACACTTATATTGAGTATTTATTTCCTAAAAGATATGAGGAAGACAGTTTTAAAAAAGGGCATTTTTTTCCCTGTAGTTATGTATATTTCACAGGTAGGATATGAAAACTTCCTATAATTCTGTCAATCTTGATATGTATTTTATTTAATCAAAAACCTCTGTAACGCCTGCTATATGCCAGATATTGCCGTAAGAGCTTTACAAATATTACTTGGTTTAAACCTTATAGCCACCCCATAAGGAACAACACACTATTATTTAGACTCTTATTCTCACCATTTTAGGATAAGAAAACTGATCACACAGAGGTTAAGTAACTTATTCCATGTCACCCAAGTGGTAAATCACAAAATGAGGATGTGAATCTACGAAGTCTGACTCCAAAGTCCATGCTTTTAACTATGCTATAGCAACTCTTCTGTTTTTCCAATCCTGTATCATGGTAACTTCTAGTTCCAGCAAATATGTACTACCTACATCATATTTTTATTCAAGATGATGGTACCACCGATTGTTTAGAAATCATCAGATGTGTTCATTCTCACTAGAGCTACTCAAAAACCTACATTTAACACAGTAGTCTGATATCTATTATACTTCCTGTTTCTAACAAATAACTAAGGTACTGTTTGCAACAATAAATAAGGTACTTTTGAGACACAAAATTTACTGGTTAAAGTAATATAATAGTAATAAAATAATATCAACAATCAGTTCTTAGATATGTACTATCCAGCCTGGTACAGTATTAATCCTTCATTTCTTCATCATGAAAAATGTACTGCATTGGATGTCTGGGAAGATGGCGGAGTAGGAGGACCCTAAGCTTACCTCCACCCACGGGTACAAGTATGTAACATTTACGTAAGTGTAAATAACCCAGAAAACAACCCAAAAGCCGACAGTAAAAACTATACAACTACATGTAAAGAAGAAGCTGAATCTAAGAGGACAGAAATGGGCAGTAACATGGTCAGGAGCTAAATGGACCCTCGGGTGGGGCCACAGAAGGCAGGTACCTTGCAGGCTTAGAGAGGAGAGAGAAACAGACCCTCACACAGGAGAATGACACACACATAGGAATGACAAATGACCCTCACACATAGGAATGACAAATCCCTTTAACATTTGGCTTTGAAAACCAGAGAGGCCAAATTTTGTATGTTCTTACAACCAGTGGGACTTAAAACCTGGAGCTTTAAAAATCAGCACACTAGGCTCTGGGAGAGCCTGAAGAGCAGGAGGAGGCTGAGTGTCCACCTTTAAAGAGACAGCACAACCAAAGTCCACAGAGATACAGCACAGAAACAGCAGTCTTAAAAGAGCATGGGTCACATAGGAGGGAGAGTAGTTTACTTATCTCAGAGTCTACTCCTGAGCAACAGAGATTCCTAGGAGAGTCATTCACAAACAAAGAAGCTGACAGACACCATTCCCTTCCTCCACCCCCCAACCCCCAGCATAAACACATGGCCACCTAGAGGAACCAGAGTGGTGCCCACACTCACCACCTAACTTGCTAACCCCTCCATTCTCTCCGTCCTCCAGACCTTGCAGATCCACTCCTCTGATGCACTCATGGACAGAGCCCACCCCAGAGTGGGACCACAGGCCTAGCAAGGTGCAAGCAGCCCTGACTGGGGACAGCTCCACTTGAAAATAACTACTCCTTGAGAAACTGGGAAAGATAACCACACATACCAGTAAGAATGTGGCCCTAGCAGTGGGCTAATGGCAGACAGCTGGTCAGATTTCTGGCCCTGGCCACCAATGAAAGCTTCTTAGGGGACAACACAGGGAAAGAGCCCTGCAGTTTGGTGCTACTGCATCATGGGCAAATCCCTGAATTGACTCAACTTAAGCCCATGTGGCCCTACCACATGGACCAAATAACTGCGCACAATAGGCAGAAAAAGCCACTGCAGACAACTGCACTGAAGGAAACAGTGGCTCAGCCACAAAAGCAGGATGTACACAACACATATAAGAGACACACTGGAAATCTGAGGTTCTGGGGAACAAGGAATGCTGCACTGCAGGGCACTATAGGACCTATTCATAAAGCCATTACTTCAAGAGTAAGAGATGTAGTTGACTTTCGTAACACAAAGGAACAGACAGAGAGAGTTAGACAAAATGAGGAAACAAAAGACTATGTCCCAAATGAAAGAACAGGACAAAATCACAGCAAGAGACCAAAGTAAAAAGGAGAACAAGTGTAATAACATTCACAGTATAGGAACCCAGAAGGCGAAGAGAGAGAAAAAAGGGCAGAAATGTATTTGAAAAAATACTAGTTAAAAATATCCCAAATATGGGGAAGGAAACAGAAATCCAGATCAAGGATGCACAGTGAATCCCCAACAAAATAAACACAAGGAGAACCACACCAAGACATATAGTATTTCATATGGTAAAAAGTAGTGATAGAGAATTTTAAAAGCAGCAAGAGAAACACAGTTATGTACCAGGGAAATCCCATAAGGCTATCAGCTGATTTTTTAGGAGAAAATGCAGGCCAGAAGGGAATGGCATGATATATTCAAAGTGCTGAAATGAAAAATTCTATTTAGCATGGCTATCGTTAAGAACAGAAGGAGAAACAGAGTTTCCCAGACAAAGAAAAGATAAGGAATTCCTCACCCCTAAACCAGTCCTACAAGACATGTTAAAGGGGATGCTCTGAGTAGAAAGGAAAGACCATAGGTAAAAGCAAGAGTAGAAGGAAACAAAAAAGCAGTAAAAATTAATACACCTGTAAAAATTAGTCAAGGAACTCACAAAATAAAAGAATATCAAGTATGACACCAAATACCTAAAATGCAAGAGACATGAAGACAGGGCTCAAACTTAAGTGACCATCAACTGGATTGCTATAGGCAGAAGACTTTACATACAAACCTAATGGTAATCACAAATCAAACACCAGTAATAGACATGCAAACAATAAACAGAAAGGAACCCAAGTATACCACCAAAGAAATCCAACTAATCATGAAAGAAGAGAGGAAGGGAAGGAACAGAGAAGAACTACAAAAACAATAATAAAAAAGTAACAAAAATGACAATACATACATAATTACTTTGATTGTAAATAGACTAATTGCTCCCTCAAAAGACAGAGTGCAGGAATAGATAAAAAAAAAAAACAAGACCTATCTACACACTGCCTACAAGAGACTAATTTCAGACCTAAAGCAACATTCAGACTGAAAGTGAAGGGAATGAAAAGCATTTAGCATGCAAATGGATATGAAAAGAAAGCCAGGGTAGCAATATTTATATAGGACAAAACAGACTTTAAAAAAAAGACTGTAACAAGAGACAAAGCACGCTATATAATCATAAAGGAACATACCAAGAAGAACATACAGTATTAAATATTTATGCACCTAACATAGAAATATATAAAGCAGTTAATAACAAACTTAATGGAAATAATCCACGGTAAAATAATAATAGTAGGGGACTTTAACACCCCACTTACAGGTCATCCAAACAAAATCTCCAAGAAAAAGGTAGCTCTGAATGACACACTGAATCAGATAAATTTAACAGATATATTCACAAATTTCCACACTAAAACAGCAGAATACACATTCTTTTCAAGTGGAAATGGAACATTCTCTAAAATAAATCATATATGAGGCCAGAAAACAAGTCTCAACAAATTCAAAAAGATTGCAGTCATACCATGCATCTTTTCTGTCTACAACTATATGAAACTAGAAACCAACATAAGAAAAAATCTGGAACGAGCACAAATACATAGAGATTAAATAACATGTTACTAAACAGTGAAATGGCCAAGAAATCAAAGAGGAAATAAAAAAATACACGGAGACAAAGGAAAACAAAAACACAGTCCAAAATCTTTGAGAGGAAGCAAAAGCTATTCTACGAAGGAAGATTATAGCAATATAAATTTACCTCAAGAAAACAAGGAAAACTCTCAAACTGCCTAACTTTACACCTAAGGGCACTACAAAAAGAGAAACAAACAAAACCCAACACCAGAAGGAAGGAAATAACACAGTTTGAACAGAAATAAATGAAATAAAAATTTTTAAAAAATCAGATCAATGAAACCAACAGCTGTCCTTTGAAAAGATCAAAATTGATAAACTGTTAGCCAGACTTTCAAAATGAAGAGAGAGAGAGAGAGACTCCAATAAACAAAATTAGAAAATAGGAAAAATACCAACACAGTAACACGAAGAACTGTAAAAGAATATTGTGAAAAATTATATGCCAACAAATTGGACAACCTAGAATAGATCAATTCCTAGAAACATACATTTCTCAAAACTGAATCAGGAAGAAATAGAAAATATGAACAGACCAATTATCAGCAATGAAATTGAATCCATAATCAAAATACTCCCAATAAACAAAAGTCCAAGACCAGATGGCTTCACAGATGAATTCTACCAAACACTTAAAAAAAGAGTTAATACCTATTCGTCTCAAACTATTCCAGAAAACAGAAGAGGAAAGAAAACTTCCCACTTCATTCTTTGAAACTAGAAAAAAGAAAGCCCTACAGGCCAATATCTCTGATGAACATATATGCAAAAATCCTCAACAAAATGCTAGCAAAACTGACTCTAACAATACATTAAAAAAAAAAAATAACACACTGATCAAGTGAGATTTATTCCCAGGAAGCAAGGATGGTACAATAATTGCAAATCAATCAACGTAATGTATCACATCAATAAGCCAAAAATAAAACTGTATTATCATTTCAACAAATGCAGAAAAAGCATTTGACAAAGTACAACATCCATTCATGATAAAAACCCTCAACAAATTAGGCTTAAAAGCAACATACCTCAACCTAATACAGCACATATATAAAAACAGCTAACATCATACACAATGGTGAAATACTGAGAGCTTTTTCCCTAAGGTCAAGACCAAGACAAGGAGGTCCATTCTCACCACTCTTATTCAAAACAGTACTGTAAGTCCTAGTCACAGCAATGAGACAACAAAAAGGAATAAAAGGCATCCAAATTGGTAAGGAGACTCCCACCAAAAAACTACTAAAACTGATCAATGAATTCAATAAAGCCACAGGATACAAAATCAATGTGCAGAAATCTACTGCATTTCTATACACTAACAATGAAACAGCAGAAAGTGAAATTAAGAAAACAATCCCATTTATCACTGCACCAAAAATAATAACACACTTAGAAACAAACTTAACCAAGGAGGTCAAAGACCTACATTCTGAAAACTGTAAAACACTGATGAAAGAAATTGAAGATGACAAAGACTTTCCACACTCATGGACTAGGAGAACAAATATTGTTATTTGCTATATTGTTATTTGTACATACAATCCACGGATTTAATGCAACCCCTATCAAAATACCAATAGCATTTTTCACAGAACTAGAACAAATAATCCTAAAATTTGTATGGAACCAAAAAAGACTCCATAGAGCCAAAGCAATCTTGAAGAATAATAATAAAGCCAGACGTATCACAATTTCAGATTTCAAGTTATACTATAAAGCGGTAGTAATCAAAACAGTATGGTACTGATACAAAAACATACAAAGAGATCAAAAGAAAGAATAGAAAATCCGGAATAAACCCACAATTACATGGTCAATTAATGTTTAACAAAGCAGGAAAGAATATCCAATGGGAAAAAGTCTCCTCAACAAATGATGCTGGGAAAACTGGACAGCAACATGCAGAAGAATAAAACTGGTCCACTTTCTTACACCATACACAAAAATAAATTCAAAATGGATGAAAGCCCTAAATGTGAGACCGGAGACCATAAAAATCCTACAAGAAAGCATAGGCAGTAATTTCTCTGACATAAGCCATAACAACATTTTTCTAGATAGGTCTCCTGAGGTAAGGGACACAAAAGCAAAAATAAATTACTGGAACTAAATATAAAAAGCTTCTACACAAAAGAGGAATCAATCAACAAAACCAAAAGGCACCCTACTGAGTGGGAGAAGATATTTGCAAATGACATATTCAATAAAAGGGTTAATATCTAAAATACATAAAGAACTGGGGCACCTGAGTGGCTTAGTCGGTTAAGTGTCCGACTTTGGCTCAGGTCATGATCTCAGGGTTCATGGGTTCAAGCCCTGCATCAGGCTCTGTGCTGACAGCTCAGAGCCTGGAGCCTGCTTCGGATTCTGTGTCTCCCTCTCTCTCTACTCTCGTGCTCTGTCTCTCTCTCAAAAATAAGTAAACTTTAAAAAAAAATCATGAAAATAAAATACATAAAGAACTTATCCAACTCAATACCCAAAGAAACAAATCATCCACTTTAAGTGGGAAGAAGACAGGAACAGACATTTCTCCAAAGAAAACACCCAGATGACCAACAGACCTATGCAAAGATGCTCCATGTTATTCATTATTAGGGAAATACAAATCAAAACTATAATGAGATTATCACCTCACACCTGTCAGAATGGTGAAGATCAAAAACACAAGAAACAAGAAGTGTTGGCAAGGATGTGGAGAAAAAGGAACCCTAGTGCACCACTGACATGAATGCAAACTGGCGTAGGCACTGTAGAAACAGTAGGAAGCTTCCTCAAAAATTTAAAAATGGAACTCCCCTATGATCCGGTAATTATACTACTGGGTATTTACCCAAAGAATATGAAAATACTAATTTGAAAAGATATATGTATGCCCGCCTGTTTAATGAAGCAATATTTACAATAGCCAAATTATGTAAGCAGCCCAAGTGTCCATCAGTAAATGAATGGGTAAAGATGTGGTGTGTGTGTGTATACAAAAAAAAGAAAAAAAGAAAAAAAGAAAAAGTAATACACTTGGAGTCAACTTATTTGTTTCAGTTGTGTCACTTACCATAATACTTAAGGAAAGCAAGTTAATCTAAGTGTCAGAAATTGAAAATACTATTATCGAATGGCAACAATACTATTCATGTTAAATGTTTTAGTGTATATGAAAACAGTTCATGAAACTACTATAAATATAGGAAAATGATGATAAAAAAATTGTAAAGTGTACAAAAGAACTTGAAAGTTACCAGATATAAAACACAAGTTCCCACCTCTTCTATCACAATCAGGCTGTTGTTTTAGTTCTACCTTAAATACCATTTCCTCTGAGAAATGGTCAGTGATTTCCCCAAATTAGACTTGGTCCTTCCTCTATAATCTCTCAGAATTCTGACACAACTCTGTATAACATATTTAATTCTCAATGGTATTGTATTAAACATCTAAATATTTATCTTTCCAAAAGGAGCAGTAAAGCCTTATGATATGGTATAGTAATAAATGGTAGCAGTTAATGCTTGAACTTTGAAGATATCTTCTGAACTCTGCCCACCAATCATCCTACTCTTCCAATAAGAAATAATCTTATGTCCATATTAATCTAACACCAATTAGATAAACTGGCTGAAAAAGCTAGAAATTGCAGGCCTAATAGTTAAATGATCCTATTTTTTGCTTCTACCTCTCAATCAATGATTTACATCAGAACATTCCTTTTCCTTCTTGAGGTTGAACTGGAATCTGGTAACAATTACTCAAAGTCAGTATGTCAAAACCCTCTGTTCTTATTTTGAGGATTTGAGTAATGATGTCAATGGTTAAATGTAACTCTAAGTACTCTATAGTATATATAAACTAATGGCACCAAATACTGCATTTGATACCAAATGGCTTACAATATTCAGTTCAAGATTCTCACAATAGAAAAGTTATTTCATGATATTAAATAGTCAAATACTGTTCAGCCAGAACAATATAATTCATTTTTCATAGTAAGTGTTTCTCAGAATTAAGCCTTGTTTTGGGATTTTATCATCACCTGTGTAAAACCCTTAACAAGGTGCTACCAAAAAAAAGTAGGTCAAGTTTAGTACCTGGTCAATCGGAGAGAATGATTTCTAATAGGAGAGTAACAACAACAAAAACTTCCTATAGCATTTTTTCCTTTAAACTTGAGACATTTAACCATCAATTTGTATGTTTAGGCACTTGATTCATTATAACACTGATGCCAAGACATACTCATTTCTCTGAAAAGGCAATCCATGTTTCTTCTGTTTAATGTAGCACCCTACAGTAGTATAGTGACTTGCTCAGTAAATATTGGATGATTCAATGAATTGATATAATTTTAATTGTAGTTGACATACAATATTAGTTTCAGGTGTATAACATAATGATTCACCAATGATATACATTATAATATCTTTTTTGAAAGATAAAACATCCTATGTGTACTTTCTTAAAATCTTTCCCTAATAGCATATTATTAAACACTTTTATTAAAAAAATGTAACTTTGTGTGAGGTATATATTTATGATTTACGGCTTCATGTTTATTTCAAATTTTATTTTTTTATTTCAGATTTTACATAATCACCAAGATGCAAAGTGTGCCAATTTTTATTTCTCCTTTATGTTCAAAAGAAACCACGCTGTTCAGACATGTACTCATAGCCAAGACATTATTATGCCAAGGGGTAGCAGCCTTAAGCAGAGTTGAATTACCTAAAAGGAAACTTAAGATAAAAATAAAAAACCTCCTGAAAATACGCCTTGCAAACTCAGGTTGTAGATCATCCTGGAGAGGCAACATAAAGAATCTTAAGCAAAACAAGAAGATGACTACCAAAAAGAACTTCCTAATAAAAAAGGGGAGAGTTGCAAGCTTGAGGAATACACTTTTCTTCATTACAAGTTCAGAAAGCTAAAGGCCAAATGGAGAACACAGGCTATCTAGAATGGCATACTTTTTAGGTTTCTGTGGAGAGATTTGAAAGAGAAAGAGGGTAAATGCTTCAGAAGAGAAACCAGACGCTGATACAACAGTGATATGTAGTATCACATTTCATTATCTTGTTCACAAAGACATCATAAAAGACTAGGATAAAAGATTGTGTTAGCTTTTCACATGCTTAAGGTGTTCTCTTGCTGATAAATGGTCTACTTTTGGAGATACTTTTATTACAGAATATACGTTGATGTTTGATAAAAAATCGGAAAGTGCAACTAACTTAAAAATAAGGAAAGGGAAAGGGAAAGGGAAAGGGAAAGGGAAAGGGAAAGGGAAAGGAAAAGGAAAAGGAAAAGGAAAAGGAAAAGGAAAAGGAAAAGGAAAAGGAAAAGGAAAAGGAAAAGGAAAAGGAAAAAGGAAAAGGAAAAAGGAAAAGGAAAAGGAAAAGGAAGGAAGGAAAACATATCCCATAATTTCAATATGCTAAAACGTCATTCAACAGTGCTTAAGGAGCACCTGCTATGTATTAGGGACTAAGTTGGAAACTGGAAGTACCATAGTGATTAAAATAGACATGGTCTCAGTTCTCAAGGAGTTTATACATACATGTGGTAGGCTTTAAGATTTTTTTAAAAAACAAAACAAAAAACTCCTCAGTCGTGGAATTGCAGACACTAATCGGATAAATATATTTACATACAAGCTTCCTCAAAGCATAAAACTGCAATCAGGAAACCTAGGAGCCACCTTTCCTTCCACCATTCAAGATATGCGATCTTAGAATACCTCCAGCTATTTAGGTTTCAGTTCTTATCTATAACTCTCAAGAGAGAAGCATTAAAGGCTGCCTATATCTCACAGGAAAACCATGGTGTGAGACAGGCATTCTGCTATCTGTAAAGAAAGAAGAAAAAAAAATCAAGGGCAAGGAAAGAAAGGGGAGGGAAGAGGAGGGGAGGAGAGAAAAAGCACTCAGAAACACCATCATGTCCTAAGTATTAAAGATACAAATGTCTCTAGAATCTGCCCTTCAAGTTATATACTGATTACTACACTGATCCATCAAGACTATTAACATTCTTTCACCCTGTCCTTAATTGCAAAATAAAATAAGTAACAACAAGAAGTTTAAACTTCCATGACTCTTCATGTGTGTGTACCCACAATACAACCAACACTATCACCACCAGAAACAACAGCACAGGGTAGAAAATGAGGAAATGAAGCTTTTGGAGTTAACATCGTGAGACCTTAGAGGAGCATGAAGAATTTTTAAGTTGGAAGAGACAGTCCCCTATTTATTGCTACAGCTTTTGACAAGGCTAGTGTTGGGTTTTTTTTACATGTTTTATACTCAGAACTAAGTTTCAATGATAATTATTCAAAGTGCAACTCTAAAATAATGAGGCTGGTTTTCCTGTAGTTCTATAAAATTGGTGTTGTTACTTAGTATTTGTCCTTCATGAATACCTTCACAATGCTTCTCCTTCTGCAGTAGTCTTAACCTGAACACTGATCTTTATAGTTGTAAGAGTTCAGAGGGAAGCTAAGAAGCTCACCAGGGAATTATAGAAAAATAAATGAGAAAACTTTGGTTAATCAGATCACTACTAGAATTTGAGTGTTCACATTTATGTTGTAAAAAGCAAAAGGAGAAAAAAGGGGGGGGAAAGGTGTGGAAGGAAGGCAGAAAGGAATCTCATTCATCATAAGCAAAAATGTTATTAAACATCCATTTACTATATTCCAGGATACTGCAGTAAGGGCTGAAAAATATGACACAATCCTTATCCTCCAAGTGCTTACAATCTAGATAGGAGATATTAATCTAATTACATACAACTGTCAAAGAGCATGATGAATGCTATGCTTTAAAATATTCTGCAAATTACAGACTGTCTAATTCAATCAAGCACTGGCAAAGTCTTCACAGGGGAGGTAACATAGTTTGGGTTCAGGACAAATTCTTAAGAAAGAAGGAGTTGTAGGCAGAACATGAACAGAGGCACAGAGGCACAAAGTACACAGTGAAGAGTTTAGTGTGAAGTATACTGCACAGCAAATGAAACTGATAAACTGGAGACAGGGCTGGAAAGGTTAAGTTTAAGCCCTAATTGTGAACTGCCTTAACTATCATGCTGAGAAACATGAAATTTATCCTGAAGGTATTAAGAAGATGGTGAAAACTTCTATGGAAGGAAATGTAATAAAATTTGGGTTTTAGAAGTGAAAATTCTGATATTCACACAGAATATTTATCATTGTAATATACAGCTATATCATTGGGAGAGAGTGTGAAAAGATAAGACCAATTAGTTGTTTTGCTTACCCTCAGTGTTGCTCATTTTATTTGATTGTTGCTACAGTAGTTAGAAATTGATCTATTATGACCCCATACCATACTCTGGATATTAACCAAAATAAATTCATGAACTGTGTTTATGTGACCTGCATTTGATCCTTTTGCTTTTAAGTGGACAGCAGGAAAAAGAAGTTCTGATCTTTGACTAATTTGAGAGTCCTGCACTCCAAAGGAAAATTCGAGGCCTAAAAATTTCATTATTCTTTTGTCTAATGATGTAAGTTGGGACATATAATTGCAATCATTTTTAAGTATCCACTAAGTATATTATTTTACGTATTTGCTGAAAGTATCATTTAAGTTTCATTTCTTCAAACTTTTTTAAATTTGAGAGAGAAGAGTGCATGCATGTGGGTGGAGGAGAGGAACAGAAGGGAGAGGGAGAAAGAGAGGGAGAGGAGAGGGAGAGGAGGGGGAGAGGGGGAGAGGGGGAGAGGGGGAGAGGGGGAGGGAGAGGGGGAGGGGGAGGGGGAGGGGGAGGGGGAGGGGGGGAGAGGGGGAGAGGGGGAGGGGGGAGAGGGGGAGAGGGGGAGAGGGGGAGAGGGGGAGGGGGAGGGGGAGAGGGGGGAGGGGAAAGGGGGGGAGGGGGGGGGGGGGAGGGAGAGGGAGAGAGGAAATCTCAAGCAGGCTCCATGCTCAGCACTGAGCTGGACACGAAGCTTGATCCTGTGACCTCGGGATCATGACCTGAGCTGGAATGAAGAGCTCCTCAACCGACTGAGCCACCCAGGTGCCCCCAAATTTGTTTTAAATACTCAAAGAGAAAGAAAGAAAAATTGGTTGATTAACTGAGGTTTCTACTTCTAAAGATACCTCCAAGCATTCCACTTATATTGCCCCAGAGAGAGGAGGATGCCCCAGAACCCAGACAAGAGTCAAATTCTTTCGTTAATATTATCCCCATAAAACTCTGACACAACTCCGAATGACCCTGAATTGACTTTACATTATTACTTCTTTAGCCCAGTATAACTGAAGATCATAGATAAGTTCTCTATCTCTGCTAGAGAAAAATAAAGTTATATTTTGCACACTTGATAAGAAAACTGAGAACTGTGCCTAATACATACACATATATTACAAAATTAGAATAACCAATAACCAACCAACCTGAGCGATCCTAAAAGACCATATCCCTCCAACCCCCAATACTTGCCACATAACACTGCCTTAATATTCTGGGGTTAATTCTTTCATGTCCTGAATCTCCATTCATCTCCGTTTACATCAGCCAACAGGAGAAGCCCAAAACTCTAAACATCCCTTATGACCCAGGCTCATCACCAAAGAGCTCTGTGTAACCCTAAGTGATGCCATCTCTCATTCGACAACACTGAAATCTCTTCTGTTCTGCCCTCTAAAACTCAGATCACTAGTAAAATCTCCCATATCTTCCTAAAACTTTTCTCTGAACTTACTCTCCAATTTTTTTTCTAACAAATCAGAGGACACTGCTTTCTGGGAAGTCCTCTTAACTAGCTGTTTTCTCTGCCATATCCCGCAAAGAACTGGGCCTGGGAATAGGCTCAACGGCTTCCCTGATCCTCACTGCCACTATTTTTTTTTTTTATCTCCTCCCTAAAAAAAAAAAAATAACCTCACTTTGGATTTCATGTCTTCCAACCATACACCCATCACTACTTCTTATTGCAATAATCTATATGATCCAGAGGTCAACACCCTCACCCACATTCTTTGAAGATTTTAGCTCCAGGATCACTGTCACTCTCTGCGTCAGAGACAAGAGTCCTCATTAAACATTCTATCTGCTCCCCTATATTCCTCAGTCTGCAGCAAGGCAAGCCTATGTGAATGATTCTCACTGATAACATATGACCTAAAGCTAGATAGTACCTCTCTAAGCTTTAGAGGCAATCAAGAGCAAGTGTGCTTTCCTTATTTCTTTCTCTTTGCTTATCTGCTGGCTGAATGCAGAACATCCACAGGATCAGCAGTGTGACTAAATGGCAGATGCCCAAGTGACTGCTTGCAGAAGAGTTAAACTGTGACCACAGCAATGTACTTTTCCTGAATAAGAAATCAATTCTCTTGTGTCAAGAGACTGAGATTTTTGTGGTTGCTTTTTAGAACCGGTGGGCAGCACTGACTAATAGGACCTATTAGAGGAAACTGAAACATTTGACCATTGCCACCTTCTTGACACACTTTCTTAAATCCTTCTGGACACTGCTGTCTCTGTGTTCCCTTCCTACCTCCCTACCAGCTTTATTGGTTTTCTTGCTAGTTCATTTTCCCTAACTCTAAATGTTGCAGTGTCCAAAGATTCAGTCTTTGGGCTATTACAATTCTCTACAAACACTCTCTTCTTAGATGATCTCACATAGTGTCATGACTTTAAGTATCTTCTACATGGTGACAATTCCCAGGAAACACTCTTGATCTAGCCTCTAAACACCAGACTATTTATCTGTCCATTCAACATCTCCATTTAGATGTTTAATAGAATTTCAAATTTAACATGGCCAAAGCAAACTCTTATGTCTTCCTCTGTCCCCACACCTTTGTTTTTATATTCTTTAAAGTCTCAGAAAACAGCAAATCTACCCTTCCAGTTGCTCAGTGAAAATAACTGATCCCCTCTCTCACACACACCACACATCTAGACAGCTGGCACAATTCTATTGGCTCCACCTCAAAATATATCATAAATTTGACCTTATTTCCTCTAGTGATACTTCACTCAGCCAAGTCACCATGATTATAGGCAGATACTACCCCAATAAGCTACAGGTCAACAGGTCCACTTGCTGCTATACTTTCTTCCCTATGGTCTAGTCTCAACACAACACCCAAAGCGACACTATTAACATAGCCAAAAAGAGTTCTATCATTTCCCTAACCAATATCCTTCTCTGGCATCCTGTATTACTCACTTTTACTAGTCCAAATCCTTACAATGACTTATTAGTCCCTACAGGATTTTTCTTCCCCGTTGTCTTTTTACTTCCTCTTCCATCCCTCTTCCCAGTGATCTCTGCTCCAGCCTGGCTGACCTCCTTGCTTTTCCCTGAAAGCAAAAATACTAGCCGAAATACTGGGTTAGAGAACACAGTAGAAGAGGAACCACATCCCCACCACCTTTCTCCCAACCCATTTCCTCAAGTCTGTGGGACATTTCAGAAGGATTTGGAGAATTTTAGCAAAGCAGGAATAAAGGCAGACCGATACCAGTCTGTGAATCTTATTATAGACCTATTCTTCCATTCTGTTGCTGTGGCTTGGAAAGCACTTGAAAAGGAGAAAGAGGAAAATGTTGGCCTCTTCCAAAACTTATGAGCTATGGAAAAGTAAGACTTCAATTCAGTAAGCATGGTTGAGTGCCTACTTGTAACTAGGACCTAAGGGTAAGAAAGATGTATAAGACTGAGATTGTGCTTTTGGAAAGCATATTTTGAAAAAGGGAAATAGGTGGGTAACAGACTTACTAAATGGACAGGTAGTGCAATAATTGTAGCATCATTGTCTTATAATGACCCTTTACCCTGTTCTAAATCACATATGTACAGTAATGGAAAAGAAGCTATTACTCATTCATAATCCTAATAATGATTTTGGTGTCACCAGAAAGAAATATAAACATGACTCTTGCAAAAGAAAAAAAAGTCAATTTTCAGGTTCATAAATAACCTCTGTACTTTTTTCTCCATTTCCGTGGCTACAATCTGCTGAAAATGTTCATTTCTATAAAGAAGGGTAACTCACATTTCTGGAAGGGTCTTTCTCCTTCTGCTCCATCCTACAAACTGCTCTCAACCATAGGATACTATTCAAGAATTAATTGCACCATACATAAAAAAAATCAAAGTTCTCTATCTGGTTTTCGAAGCCTTGTATAAGCTGGTCTTGCCTCTCTGAATCTGTTCAACTTTATTTTCTACTATTTCCACTGAAGAATCTCCACTCCAATCAATGTCTTCCCCCCTGTTATTCCCATCCAAGCGACCTGCCCCCTCTTGATTATCGCAAATCTTATCTACTTAAGACCTACCACAAGTTGTACTTCTCTAATGAAAATTTTTCCAGTTCTTAAAGTATATAATAATGGCACCTTTTCCCTAAATTTTCCTCAGTTTTATAAATTCGGCCACATTGTACATGACTTTTTTTTTTTTTTTTTTTTTTTTTTTTTTTACCTGTTAGACCCTAAAGTTCATGAGAACAAGAGCCATGTCATCTACTGCTTTCAATTTCCCAAAGTACTTAACACAGAGTTAAGAACACTGTAGGAACTAAAAATTCTATTTACTGACTATCTGACTAAAGATAAAATCTAACATCAATATCTTGGGTTACACATGGACTACTCTTGTCAGTATTCAACACTATAAAACATAATTAAATGTGTGATGCAGCAAGAATATCCTGAAAGATTATGTGCACCAATTTAAAATGTACTACAAGATGCTACTTCTCCTGAATAATTGATAAATATCCCTGGGAAATCTGGGAACAGACATCAAAAGGTATAGGACATCAATACAAATCAATTAAAGAAATGGGAGCAAAAAAGTTTGAGGAATGTGATATTTAAGCCCCTAAATAAAAAATAAAAAGAGAGAAAAAGGTTTTATTGATTCGTATAGTTATTTACTAAATACCTGCTCAATGGCAGAAATTGGTGGTAGATTCTGGAAAGAAAGTAAATAAGTCTTGGGGAAAAACAGTTTATTCAATAAATGGTGCTGGGAAAACTGGACAGCCATATACGAAAGAATGAAACTGGAGCCCTATCTTACACCAGACACAAAAACTAACTCAAATGGATTAAGGACTTAACAAAATGTCACACCTGAACCATAACACACAGGCAGTAAGCTCTGTGACATTGATCCTGGCAATCATTTTTTGAATCTGACACCAAAAGCAAAGGCAACATAAGCAAAAATAAACTAGTGGGACTATATCAAACTAAAGGCTTCCGCACAGCAAAGGAAACCAGCAACAAAATGAAAAGGCAAACTACTGAATACGAAAAACTATCTGCAAATCATATATCTAGCAAGGGGTTAATATCCAAAATATGTAAAGAACTCATACAACTCAATAGCAAAAACAAACAAAAAATCTAATTAAAAATTGGGCAGAAGATCTAAATAAACATTTTCCAAAGAAGGCATACAGATGGCCCATAGGTACATAAAAGATGCTCAAAATCATTGTCAAGGAAATGTAAGTCAAAACCAAACTAATATATTACTTCACACGTGTGAGAATGGCTATTATCAAAAAGACAAGATATAACAAGTGCTGGTGAGGATGCAGAAAAACGGGAATTCTTGTGCACTATTGGTTGAAATGTAAATTCGTGAAGCCATTATGAAAAACAGGATAGAAAGTTCCTTCAAAAATTAAAAACAGAACTATTATGTGATCTAACAATTCCACCTTTGTGTATTCATCTAAAGAAAATGAAAATACTAACTAGAAAAGATATATGCACCTCGATGTTCACTGTAGTATTACTTACACTAGCCAAGATATACAAACAACCTAAGTGTCTGCTTATAGATGAATGGAAAAAGAAAATGAGGTTAATACACATATATGTATCTATATATGTATAGGCATGTGTGTATATATAATATATGGAAACATACAATGAAATATTATTCAGCCACAAAAAAAATGAAAATCTTGCCATTTGTAATAACAAAGATGGGTTGCAAGGACAGTGAAATAAGTCAAAGAAAGACAAATACCATATGATCTCATTTCTATGTGGAACTTAAAAACAAAACAAAACAAAAACCAAACTCATAGATACACAGATCAGGCTGGTGGTTTCCAGAGAAAAGGGGTGGACGAAATGGGTGAAGGGTGTGTCTGAAATGGGTTAAGGGGGTGAAAAGGTACATACTTCCAGCATAAAAGAAACAAGTCATGGGGATGTAATGTACAGCATGGTGACTATAGTCAATAACACTGTATTGCATATTTGATGGTCTCTCAGAGAGTAAAAATTAAAAAATTTTTCATCACAAGAAAAAATATTTTCGGTAACTATGTATAGGGATGGATATTAACTAGCCCAATTGTGACCATTTCACAGTGTACATGTGTATTGTATCACTATGCTGTAAACCTGAGATAAATGTAACATATGTCAATTATACCTCAACTTTTAAAAAGTGAACAAGTCAGATATGGTTCTTGATACACATATTCTAGACTAAGAGAAAGAAAAGAAAGAATGAAAAACTCTGGTAGGTGTTACAAGGGCAGAAAAGAGGTGCTAAGGTAGGGAATCCTGGCAGAGTGGCACAGACCTACTTGAGAAAGACTGAATAGAGGTTTCTTTACTGAAAGCATAACATTTTTTTTTTAATTTTTTTTCAACGTTTTTTATTTATTTTTGGGACAGAGAGAGACAGAGCATGAACGGGGGAGGGGCAGAGAGAGAGGGAGACACAGAATCGGAAGCAGGCTCCAGGCTCCGAGCCATCAGCCCAGAGCCTGACGCGGGGCTCGAACTCACGGACCGCGAGATCGTGACCTGGCTGAAGTCGGACACTGCGCCACCCAGGCGCCCCGAAAGCATAACATTTAAACTAAGACTAGGAGTATGAAGAGTACATAGCTACAAAAAGAGCAATGAACTTTTGCCTTGTTCCATCTGAGAGAGCAAGATGGGTCACCAGGAGCTCTACTGTGGCCATCCAAGGAAATTTGGCCTGGGTTGTCATTCCTGTCCCATCTGCACAAACCGGCAAAGTGTGATGTGGAAATACTGTGTCACTATGTGCCTCCAGGGTCTCCTTCAGTATGGGAAGAATATGGGCTTCATTAAATTGGATTATGTGAGCCACCTTGAATGGGTCCTCCAAGATACCTACTGTAATGCCTATTCATTGTACATAAAATAAAAATACATCCATTTTGAGTGTTTTAGTGTGTATGGGGGGGGGGGGGTGCAGGAGCAATGAGAACAGTGGAAACAGCACATGCAAAAGATCCCAGGCAAGAAAAAGCATGGAGTGTTTGAAGAAAGAGGATCATTGTAAGAAAAAAAAAAAAATGACAAATGATGAATGGAAGAACAGGACAGAGGCTAAATCAGGTCAAACTTTGTAGGCCATGGTAAGGAGTTTGGATTTTATCTCAAATGCAGTAAGAAGTTACTGAAGTGTTTTAAGCAGGGAATAAAATCATCCAATTTAGATTTGTAATAGGATGATTCTTGCTGTCATCTGGACAATGGATTAGGGTAACTGAGAACAGATGATGAGATAATTTGGAAATGACACAAGTGAAACTATTTAGGACATCCTTACATTATTCTGTACAAGAAATTATGTGGCTCTGATTTGGGATGCAGCATATGAACAGAATGGACAGGGGAAAAAAGCCAATGAATTCAAAGTTTCATCCTTGAATAACATGGTCAATGGTGGTGGTGGGGGTGGGGTACATAGTTGTACAGATCTGACACATTAGGCTTGAGTGGTTGAGTGGCCTGTAAGATACCTAAACAGAAATGTAGACAACTGGATGTGAGACAGGAAGGAAGGGAGGAAGGAAGGCAAGGAGGGAGGGAGGGAGGAAGGGGAGACTGGTATAACAAAGCAACTCAGTCAAGACAAATGTAGCATAGATCATCAGTGTGAAAGAAGTGTTATTATGTAAACATGAATGGAAATACTGGCCTTTAAGGCAACTTTAAGATGATTAATATCAAACAGAGAAAAGAAAATATAAAATTACCCTGGAAGGAACTAGATAAAACAATAAGCTTCACTTTGCTTAGAGTTTATACCTTTCCTTTTAAAATGTAAACATTAAAAAATGTGAAATTTTCTTTCTATCTGAATGTGTTTTTATCATTTTCTAGAACTTCCACATACCTTCCTTTTAAAAAAAATGTTCATTTTTAAAATTTTTAAAAATGTTTTATTATCTATTTTTGAGAAAAGAGAGAGACAGAGCGTGAGTGGGGGGGGGGGGGCAGAGACAGAAGGAGACAGAATCTGAAGCAGGCTCCAGGCTCTGAGCTGTCAGCACAGAGCCCGATGCAGGGCTTGAACCCATGGACCACGAGATCATGACCTGAGCTAAAGTCAAACACTTGACCAACTGAGCCACCCAGGTTCCTCTAAAATGTTTATTTTTTAAATTTATTTTTGAAGAGAGAAGAAGAAAAAGAACACAGGCAGGGGAAGGACAGGGAGAGGGAGACTGAGAATCCCAAGCAGTCTCCATGCTGTCAGGGCAGAGCCTGATGCGGGGCTTAAACTCACAAACCATGAGATCATGACCTGAGCTGAAATCTAGAGTCCAACACTTAACCAACTGAGCACCCAGGTGCCACTTTATTTAAGTCTTATAATAATACTTAAATCTGTGAGCTTTTGTTTATATACTTATTACCATATTCTAAATGAAGAAAATCCAGGTGTATGAGGTTAGCTTGACATGGGAGTAGGAATAGGATCTAAAGCTAGATTTTTTTGGTCTCTAATCTACTGGTTTTTCCACCATACCTTCTTAACTTGATCCCTATCTTACACTGATCATTATTTTTGGCAACTTAATTTGGCAACATAAATTTAAATAACTTGAAGAAAAAGTGATTTTTACATAGTAAGACTATTTTTAAATTTCTAGAGTTTAGAGAGTATATAAAGCTTTAAGCAACTTGCCATAGAAACTGCAATAATGCCTGAGACTTTTCATCAAAATACAAACTACATTCGATACTATCACTCTTGAAAGCCCCTTGGGAAATAATGGCTTTTGGATTCTGCAAGTCAGCGTGACATGGCATGCAAAATTGCATCTCATGCTGAGCCAACCAGGAAAATATATGTCATCACCATGTGACATTCAGAATTTCATCTGGAAACTATAATCTTGTTCTGACTGCTAAAAAAGGGGGGGGGGAGGAAGACTGCATACAAAACAATTTGGTTGAATTTTAGCTGAATTCTTGCCAGTTCATGTAAAAACTAAAATAACTTATTTCCAAAGAACTCTGTATTCAAAAACCTTTCAATGTACTTATTAACATCACAACGTTTTCTCAAAGAACTTCAAAATTAACTGACATACTTTTGAAATCTTATGATAGCTCAAATTAATGAATCACTAGAAAAAGTTCTTTATAATGAAACAAAGTTGTAAAATTAATAAACTGTCTGAAGTAGAACATCAAAAACACTTCCTAAATCCTTTACCCCAAATGAATAAACTCTAGATAAAGAAACATGAAACCTGCTGTAGGCAGCCATCTGTCTTATGCATCCTGTAGCTTTCAAGTTTAGATTTTCTCCTGGGCTCCTAATTCATATGTGCAATACCTTCATAAACCATTTACCTCATCCTATCAAAACACAAATCTGTGAATGTGATTTAGTCTAAGTGTTATATAATCAACATTTTGTCTTTTAAACCTGTTGTGACTAATTGGAAAATGAAAAATTAGTGGACATAAACTAGAATGCCTGCCTGCCTCACAAATTATTCCCAGGAGCCATGTTTCTGCTACTCTTCCATCTTCTGGTGTAACATCTCATGCTCCTAAACACAGAAGAGGATATATGACCTAACTTGGGCTGCAACTGGGCCAATCATAGTACCTAACCTCCCGGGCCACAGTGATTAAGATGTATGCATATGATCTAAGAGAGGCCAAACAAAATCCTCCTCAGGTAGGTTTTCAACAGATACTAGACCAGATCTTTCCCTTTGATCACAGAGAATTAAGTATGTGAGTCCACAGGAACCACAGCCACGTACACTGCTAAGCCAAGAAACCTATGTTCAGTTAAAAAAAAAAAAAAAAAAAAAAAAAAAAAAAAAAAAAAGTTAAACCAACAAAAAAGGCAGAATCCTGATGGTATGGAGTCTCTGTTTTGAAGTCACTCCAAAGGAAAGATCTTTGCTTTTCTTACCATTTTGGTTATGCGAATCAACAAAATATTCCTGCTTTTTAAAATTTAAAATAAATTTTAAAAGTTTCAGTCTCTTGCAACCAGAATCCTAATTTAAAAATGTGTTCTTCCCTATTAAAAGAGTCACCTATCTATTCAGAGGAAAACCAGTCAATTCTTAATAGGTGTACCTGCCCAGCCCTCACAATATCATTACACAGCCTACATCCAAAATGCCCAAGCATATCATGGAGCTTACCTCCCCATTTCACAACCTTACTTCTTCAAGAACTATCCAACCTTACTGCCTGCCTTCCTTAATTGGCTCTCACTCCTTCCATTATCACATCCACTGGTCACTGTCTCTATGACACTACCTGAACTTGCATATTTGGAGATGCTATTGATTTTATCTCCATCTCCAGAAGATTTCTTCAACTATGTTAGTCAATACTTTTCCCAGTTTAACTAGGCTCCTTGGCACTCTCCCACCTGAGCCTTATAAGGAACTTCCTTCAGATAACCCTAAACTTACATGTAACAACAACCTAATATAGCAGTGAGTTCCAATAATGTAGTGTGCAAAACTGTAAGACCATCCATTGAGCTCTGGGGAAAAATATGAGAATGTCTGTTCATATTTATTTTGTTTTTGTTTTTTATTTTTATTTTTGAGACAGGGAGAGACAGAGCATGAACAGGGGAGGGTCAGAGAGAGGGAGACACAGAATCTGAAACAGGCTCCAGGCTCTGAGCTGTCAGCACAGGGCCCGACGCGGGGCTCGAACTCACGGAGTGCGAGATCATGACCTGAGCCGAAGTCGGCCACTTAACCGACTAAGCCACCCAGGCGCCCATATTTATTTTTATCTAAAAATGAGAAAGACACATAGTTTGTTAATATTTAGTAAATTAGGATTACATTGAGGTCCATCCCTATGTCAGAAGGCTGTATACAGATAACACAATGCTAAATATACTGGAGGAAAATTAGACATTCAATAACAAGAAGAAATTGGCACGGGCCCTTCAATCTTTCATTGACTTTAAATTAATTGTGGCATATTACCTACATACACAAAGTTCATCAGATTTCTAAATTTTGTTCTCTACCTTTAACTAATCCTCATAATTTGTATATACATTTTCAAAAGATTCCTATATAACAGACATATCTAAACCTATGGATTAAAGATATCACTAATTTATTTAAAAGAAAAAGGCAACACTTTCCCATTAAGTTGGAAGACTATCTTATTGATATAAGGAAGATGGAAATCTACCACCCTTATTTCAACAAAGGCCTTTGACAAAACGGGTAGGACTGAAAAAATAAGTGTCCTCAGTGCACTAATGATGGTCTTTTCCCTCTAGGATATAATGTATCTCAGTGAGGTGGCTTTTCAATGATGTCAGCCACTAAAATCAACTATTAAAACAAGCTGAATTAAGAACTAAACCTTAAGTTTTTACAACACAGTATTAAATTTTATTTTAAGAAGTGAAGCACAATATTAGTCTCACTGGAATATTACTGATATATTGATATATTATTGATATATTAAAACTATCAGAATAAAAACATTTAAATGTTAATGAAATTATCTTTCGTGTTTTATAGTATACTAGTATAGTGATACACATATTAAAGTATATATCAATAAATGGTACACTCCAGATGCTTGCCCAAAGATTCTTGCCAAATAGGAATGCACTAAGAAAAAAAGGTGAAGGCTAGTAAAGATGAACTATTTGCAACCAGGCTGTGTTCTCTGTACTTGTTTTAATTTAATCACTTACTGTTTAGTAATGCTTTTAACAAAATATGAGCCTGCTTCAGATGTGTTCATGGAAACCAAAAACAGTGCTTTTCTGGGGTTTTTTCTCCTTTGTAGTCTAAATAAAATAATTCCAATAGAATGTAGAAATTAAAAATAATTTCTCAGCATTAAAATACTTTACCTTCTAAAGTCATCTCCATTGAGAAAATTTAGTACAGTTTATATTCTACTTTCAAAGTAAAAAATGAGAGTAAAATTGGACATATTAAAAGAAATCATACCTAAATAAGTCGTCTGCTATACAAGACCTAGAGAAATTAAAAATAAGCCAAGAAGGTACAAATATGAATAATAATTACATATACTTTTCAAGAATCAAAGTTCCAAGAGGGAAAGAATTATGTGCATGCTACATAAATTGTAATATATTTTTTTAAAAAATCAATAAACCTAGTATGCTTAAAAAACTCAACACGTTTTTGGAATTAATGAACAAACACTAACTATAAAACATTCTGCCACACACACCAAGAGACACACTGAAAAAGTATAAATTACATTTTTTTATGAACTGATGATTTACTTGAGGAGTCCTCATATCAAAACTAGCAATGCAAGAAATTCAGGTATGTTGTAGTACCAAGTGAGTAGTGTAATTACCAGATATGTCTATAAAAGAATATCATCAAATGATGCATAGATATGTTATGAAACATTAAAAAAACAAAATGTTAAAAATACTCCATAGCTACAACCATCTAGACTATTATGGCTGATATAACATTATAATATGGCATCTGTTGAAATTCTTTAGGAAGATAAGCTTAGAAATAAACATATAATTCAAATACTCAATTTTATGTCAAGTTCTACAGACTGTTAATGTTTTACCTCATAAATTCTAGATTTAGAAATAAAAAATAATGGTTCTTAAAAATACAAATGGAAAAACGCAATTTAGTAAATGTATATTTTCCTTAAGTTCTCTGATTACTTTCTGGATGGTTTTTCCATTTTTTTTTTTTTATGTACTTCATTAGATATACTTCATTTTATTCTAAACCTTATTCTATTCCAAAAGGGGAAAATATACTTTAAACCACATTTTATCCCTGAGAGAATAAAATCAATTGTATATTATGCAATGTTTTCCAATGCTTTAATATTTTCCAATGAAATTAAATACCTAATTAATCACAAAGGAATGGAATTTTATGCTAAACTACATGATTAAAGTGAGCAACTTCTAATATACATAAGTCCACAAAAAATTTATTTTGCATACATTAATACTAACTTCACCCTATAACTAGGAACATACCTACTGAACATTCAAGTTTAATCAAATTAAGGATGACTTAAACACTTTTAGATGAATAACTATATTGTATTTATTTACAACACACAATTCTTAAAATTAGAATCCAAAATACATCAGTGCCTTCAGGAGCAATTCTTACTAGCAAAACTTGGAAATCTCACCACTTAAAGCCATCCTACAAGTTACATTGCCTGTGGACAAAATGATTTAAAAAAAATTTTTTTAACTCTTTTTTTAAAAATGTTTTAAAAAAATTTTATATATTTTTTGAGAGACCGAGAAAGAGTAAGCACAAGCAGGGGAGGGGCAGAGAGAGGGGGGATCAAGGATGCAAAGGTGACTTTGCTGACAGCTATGAGCTGGATGTGGGGCCCAAACCCATGAACCAGGAGACCACAACCCAAGACATAACCAGTGTCTGTATACTCAAATTTCTTGACAGAGGGGGGTACACTGTGGCTGTTTCAAATCCCATTCATTTCCAAATAAGTGAAGCTCCTCAGGCCAAGTGAAATTTTTCTGCCTCTTTGTTCTTGACGAGTCTACTGTGTACCAGGCAGTTACCCACCCTCATCTTGAAATGCTGTTCAGTTATGTCATATATATGTCATATGTACACAGGTATACATGCATATGCATACACCTTTACTGCCTACTTCTCAGAATAATGCTTCTCAATCTCTCCATTGGCTCATTCTCCTTATTCTTTAAATAAATAGTTGCTCAGAATTTAATTTGGGGCTTTTTTTCTCATTTTTCTGTGTATGCTTTCCCCGGGAGATGATACACTCTGTGGTTTTGATTGTGTATGATCCATATGTCAATGACTCATAAGCCTCTATAACTCACTGTGAAAAATCTAAGCAACATCTCAGACATGACAACACTTTCACTGACACTGTCTTCTGATAGTCTCATTTAAAGGAAAATATTTTCTACTTTCTCCCAAAGCTCCAGCTTATGGTATTCCATTTTAAGTTCTGTGGCAGAGGCTGCTAAATAACCTGCAGTATCTATTCTCTTTTTTTCTTAGTTAGAGCCCAGTGTTTCGGTCATGCATGTGGGCCTTTAAAAGTACAGACTACACTCCTGAGACCCTATACAGTTCTAGATATGATCACACGAGTAGTTTCTGGCCAAGAGTATAGTAGCAAAATTGAAGTGTAGAACATCTGTATACTTTTCAAAGAGGTAAGGCAACTTATTGTTTCTCATTTCTGCTCACTAAAATGCAGATACGATATACTGTTGAAGCATCCATTGTGGACAGTTAGTCAAGTCTGGTAACAAAGGCCACCCGTAACAGAATAAAAAAGTACCTGACCCTGGAGAGCCTTAACACCTTGCGGTGTCTACCGTTAAGCTTTCACATGACAGACAAAACTCAATCTTGTTTAAACTACTGTTACTGAGAGTTTTCTGATATTTTCAGCCAAAATTAACTCAACCTTAATTATTATAACTACATTTTTTATTTTTTTTTTTATTTTCTTTTTTTTTTTTAATTTTTTTTATTTTTTAATATATGAAATTTACTGTCAAATTGGTTTCCATACAACACCCAGTGCTCATCCCAAAAGGTGCCCTCCTCAATACCCATCACCCACCCTGCCCTCCCTCCCACCCCCCATCAACCCTCAGTTTGTTCTCAGTTTTTAACAGTCTCTAATGCTTTGGCTCTCTCCCACTCTAACCTCTTTTTTTTTTTTTTTTTTTCCTTCCCCTCCCCCATGGGTTTCTGTTATGTTTCTCAGGATCCACATAAGAGTGAAACCATATGGTATCTGTCTTTCTCTGTGTGGCTTATTTCACTTAGCATCACACTCTCCAGTTCCATCCATGTTGCTACAAAAGGCCATATTTCATTTTTTCTCATTGCCACGTAGTATTCCATTGTGTATATAAACCACAATTTCTTTATCCATTCATCAGTTGATGGACATTTAGGCTCTTTCCATAATTTGGCTATTGTTGAGAGTGCCGCTATAAACATTGGGGTACAGGTGCCCCTATGCATCAGTACTCCTGTATCCCTTGGATAAATTCCTAGCAGTGCTATTGCTGGGTCATAGGGTAGGTCTATTTTTAATTTTCTGAGGAACCTCCATACTGTTTTCCAGAGCGGCTGCACCAATTTGCATTCCCACCAACAGTGCAAGAGGGTTCCTGTTTCTCCACATCCTCTCCAGCATCTATAGTCTCCTGATTTCTTCATTTTGGCCACTCTGACTGGCGTGAGGTGATATCTGAGTGTGGTTTTGATTTGTATTTCCCTGATAAGGAGCGACGTTGAACATCTTTTCATGTGCCTGTTGGCCATCCGGATGTCTTCTTTAGAGAAGTGTCTATTCATGTTTTCTGCCCATTTCTTCACTGGGTTATTTGTTTTTCGGGTGTGGAGTTTGATGAGCTCTTTATAGATTTTGGATACTAGCCCTTTGTCCGATGTGTCATTTGCAAATATCTTTTCCCATTCCGTTGGTTGCCTTTTAGTTTTGTTGGTTGTTTCCTTTGCTGTGCAGAAGCTTTTTATCTTCATAAGGTCCCAGTAATTCACTTTTGCTTTTAATTCCCTTGCCTTTGGGGATGTGCCGAGTAAGAGATTGCTACGGCTGAGGTCAGAGAGGTCTTTTCCTGCTTTCTCCTCTAAGGTTTTGATGGTTTCCTGTCTCACATTCAGGTCCTTTATCCATTTTGAGTTTATTTTTGTGAATGGTGTGAGAAAGTGGTCTAGTTTCAGCCTTCTGCATGTTGCTGTCCAGTTCTCCCAGCACCATTTGTTAAAGAGACTGTCTTTTTTCCATTGGATGTTCTTTCCTATAACTACATTTTTTAACTCTTGCTTAGTTTAAAAATACTATATTTTCAGGGGCACCTGGGTGGTTCAGTCAGTTAAGCATCCAGCTCTTGGTTTCAGCTCAGGTCATGATCTCATAGTTCGTGGGTTCGAGCCCTGTGTCAGGCTCTGTGCCGACACCGTGGAGCCTGCTTAGGATTCTCTCTCTCCCTCTCTCTCTCTCTGCCCCTCCCCTGTTCTCTCTCTCTCAGAATAAATAAATAAACTTAAAAAAGCAATTAAATAAACATACTGTATTTTAAAATGAGGTCAGAAAAAAAATGTAATTAGGGATATTTTACCTGATAACCTAAGTTCCTTGTCAAACATTCTTTTAAAAATTCTGCAGTTTTTCTCGATTTGTAATATACACAAAGTGTTTTTAAAATTTCACGATTTTCATATTTAATTCTCTTTGAGAACTAAATAAGATTAAATTTCCATATTCCTGACAAAAAATGTAAACATCTGAAACATCATAAATTTTTTATTTTTTGAAACACATCAATGGTTGTGAGATATACTTAAAAATATGTATTAAGAAAGAAAAAATATGTCAGCAGTAGCACTTCACTTCTGAGTGTCATCCAGGAACTTAACACTGAATTAACACCCAATTAAAGAGTGGCAGAATCTTCCATGCTCATCACAGAGGTATAGGTGTTTCCCATCATATCCTTATTGGTAGCTCTGATGTAAAATTCTTCACTATTTTCATCCTATGGGACTGGGCTGAAAATTTAGAGTAATCTCTTGACAAAAAGAATGCCCTGAAGTTAGCCAGTTACATATTGCGTATTAGAGGTAAAATAGTAGATGACTAAATTTGCACAGACCTGATTTTTAGGGCTTCTTTTGCCTCTAAGAAATGAAAGGCAACTAATATTCACAGAATGACTACGATAATCTGGAACTTTGTGTGTGTGTGTGTGTGTGTGTGTGTGTGTGTGTGTGTGTGTGTGTGAGAGAGAGAGAGAGAGAGAGACAGACAGACAGACACAGAGAGAGTGTGTGTGAATTTCCTACAGGTTCATTAATACACTGAAAAAATATGCTAGCTACTGAAAGTCACCAGGGTGCTACATACTTTTCAAGTGTTATTTTCCATAATCTCCTAAATAGCTTCATCAAAGCACCTCACACAGCACTGGAAAAAAATTTCCCAACTGGAATGTGAAGCACAGAGTAAAACAGCGATCAAACTGAGAAAGAGTTTTCAAAAAGGATTAAATAGTTTAACCTATTATTCTTCCTTTATAAATCAAGAAGCAATATAAATATTCATATTGAGAGATTTATTTTTTTAAGGTTTTTATTTAAATTCCAGTTAACATAGAGTGTAATATTTGTTTCAGATGACAATATAGTGATTCAGTACTTCCATGAAACACCAGGTGCTCATCACAGCAAGTCCTCTCCTTAATCCCCATCACCTATTCCATCCACTGATGAATAAAGATGAGGTATGTGTATATATGTGTATACACACACACACACACACACACACACACACACACACACACACACACACAGAGGAATAGTACTCAGCCATCAACAAGAATGAAATCTTGCCATTTGCAATGACATGGATGGAGGTATAGAGTGTAATGCTAGGCAAAATAAATCAGTCAGAGAAAGACATATACCATATGATTTCACTCATATGTGAAATCTAGAAAACAAAATAAATGACCAAACCCCCCCCCCCCCCCGCCCAAGAAATAGACTCTTAACTATAGAAAACTGACAGTTATCAGAGGAGAGGTGGGGGGGGGGCGGAATTAAATACATAATCTAGAAAAAATCTCACTAAACCATTTTTAAACTTGGATAAGTTGCCTGACCTCTTTATTAATCAATCTCCATAATTATAAAGTGAAGGGGTTAGATTGGATAATTTATTCCAAGATACATATACAATCCTGTATGATTTTTTCTAAAGATACATGCATGGCTCCCTCCTTTACCTTTACCTGCTTCAAGTATGTGGTCAAACTTTCAGTGAGACCTACTCTATCCAAATTATCATCCCCCATCAACTAAAGTTCTGAACACTTTTTTTTTCCATTTATGCTCTTCATTTGGCTTCATTTTGGCAAGTTTCTATTGCTATGTCTTCAAGGTTGATTTCTTTTTCAGTAATGTATACTCTATTGCTAATTCTACCCAGTTTCTCCATTCACATATATTTTTCAACTCTAGAGCTGGTCTTGATTCTTTATTATATCTTCCATTTCCCTACAAAATGTACTCAACTCTCCTTAAATACTTTAACTTAGTTACAATACCTGTTTGAATGTACAAGTATTTAATATACCTACTAATTCTATCATCTATGCCATCTCTTTATTTATACTGGCTTCTTTTTCTGGTCAAAGTTTCCTACTTCTTTGCATCTCCTTTGGCTTTTGATTGAATATGTTACACTGTGATTTTAACTTGTTACATGTCTGGATCTTCTTATATTCCTCATAATAGTGTTGGGCTTCATTTTGCCAGCACTTATTCACTGTTTTTGTTGCTTCAGAGCCTTTTTTAAACTGTTTAAAGTGAGTCGAGGGTAGCCTTTACATTTTTGATACTTTATGTCCACTATGAACACTATGGAGGCATGGCTTTTCTGGAATCCCTATTGAATGTCCTGAATAATCAGTGGGATTGCATTTTATGGACAGTAGGACCTGAATGCCTTCTAGCCCTGTGTGAGCTCTGGGAATCATTCAGACCACAGTTCCTTGGTCATCTTTCACCCAACTGTGTAGAGTCTCATCCCATGCATGCATGTCTTACTATTTATTTAGCAAATATTCAATGAGAACACTACTTTCTCTCTCTCTAGAATTGTATTCCATGATTTGCAGTCATCTCCACCTCCTAATGCTTCAGTCACTCTACCTCCCTAAACTTCAATTCAGCAAGACAGCTGAGCTCAGCTTAATATATTGCACCCTGCTCTATGGTCTGGAGCATGCCCTTAGCAAGAAAGCCAGGGCAATTCTAGGGCTTGACTGTTTTGTTTCTCTTTTACAATGAATCACAGTCCGGTACTGCATATTCTCTAATGTCTAGAAACCTTTTTTTTTCTCCCACGTATTTAGAAAAGTTTCTTATTTATAGCAGAAATATAAATCTAGTCCCTGTTATACCATCATGGTCAGAAGCTAAAGGTCCATACTTATAAATTGTGGCATGATCTACTAAAATTTACATCATTAATTAACAGATGTCTTAATGTATTATTATCTTGGTGGTATTCAAGAAGTCAAATTAAAAGACCTTCTATTATTTTAACAGTGCACTTATAGTACTTTGAACTAGAGAAGTAATATATAAACATGTAAGATAAAAATAGCTAGTATTTTTTAAAAAGCTATCACTTATGGAGCATTCTGCTTTTTCAATTTTTCGTTTCCCTTACAGACATTGTCATCAACAGTTCCAAATTAATTTTCATAACATTTCCAAAACATAGGATAAACACATGTCATACCTTTTAGGGGGTTCCTAGTTTTCAAAATAGATTCTCTAGAATATTATTTAGATTTTTGTGATAATATATTGTCTTCATGTGAGACATACTTTTATCCTGGCTTGGCCTGCCCTATGTGCCTATAGCACTGAAATAGTATTGTTCTGCTGTCAACACATTTCCAACCATCAAACATATGTTCTCCCTGTAGCCAACTATTTAATACTGGTTAATTGAGACTGGAGGGGGAAGATGTCTGCTTCCTGTTGAATAATCACAACGTGAAATCAAGCCCAGTGCAGGATCACCAAGCTTTGTTGGCCTTCATGTGCCAAAAATACTATATAAGCGTTGGGAATGAACTTAAGACCAAGACTAACTTAGGCTGAAACTACAAAAATAAAAAGTCATTTTAACAAGAATTCAGGCATAATAAGTTAACTCTCACATTCTCCACTGTAAAATCCAGTTGAAAAATTAAAATGTGCATTTCATAATGATGTGAATATACTTAACACTAACTGAACTATACAATTTAAAGGTTAAGATAGTAAGAGTAAAAAGAAGATGTGTAAAAGGCTATGAATTCATTTACCAAATTCATTACAGTTTATGATGCAATATAAATAATGAGTGAAACAGTGGTAACTTCATTTAGAAGTGGATACAAAGGATCATAGAACTTTTTTCAAGAGAGCACAGACGCACAAGTGGAAGACGGGCAGAGAGAGAGAGAGGGAAAGAAAGAATCCCATAGGCTCCATGCTACCATCAAAGAGCCAAACACAGGGCTCGATCTCACAAATCATGAGATCATGATCTCAGCTGAAATCAAAAATAATCAACTGAGCCACCCAGGGACCCCTCATAAAACATTTTTTAAATTAAAACTCAAACAGGAACAGTGTACTCTAATTAAAAATAGAACAGAAACTTTTGAAACTTAATTCTATGCAAAGAAAATGGTTACCACACAGCATTCTCAAGACAGCACCAAGGTTTCCAGAGAAGCAAAAATGGTGGGCATTCAAGAAGGAAGATACATAAACAATCTATGATCATAGTTCATATATAGTCTGTGTCATGTAATTTAAATTATAAATGCAATGATAAAGTGTTTTGTTACACAAATGGAAATTTACAATTGTCTTATGGAAGAATATTTATGTTCTGTATTTGCATAGATGATCTAGCTGAGAAAATGAGAGAAGGGAGAGGTAGAAAATTGAGATATATTGTGTTTTGCAAGAATTCACCTTAAGAAAGAACATACTATCAGGAGACAATTCTCTATTGGTCTCTAGTGTTTTTGAATGTCTTGAAAGTGGAAGCAGTGAGTGCCTTTGTTCCCAATTGTCCTTTCAAGGATATTTGCATAGCATTCAGCCTCAAAAGGCAGAGATACTGTCCTTTTGAGCAAAGGGCAAGTTTGCTTACACCCTTGCAAGATACAAATAGTGTCTCCCTCTAGAGAAAATGGCAGACATGCTTTCTACCCATTATAAAAGATGCAGGTTCCCTAAATTGAGGGTTCCTCTTCTGTAACATAATCCATTGACTATAGGTATCATCTGAACTTCTTGGTGCCACCCTGTGGCGATTAGGATTAGGACAGTGACACAAGAAAAAGGTAATACTCTAGTTACTGCTAATACTGTAAGATAATAGTCTTTTGTCTCCATTCTAGGAGTCTCATGTCCAGAATTCATGAAATTGTGGCCCAGATAACTTGATATCTTATTAGCTCAGAGATAGGGTAAAATCACAGACCTTTTAGAATTTGTGACACATACCTGTTATTGTTTTTGTTTTTATAGGGCTGCTGGCATATTCAGAGGCCTGATAGGACTGTTGCTTTGCCAGGGGTGCACTTCCAACTGACACCTCATCCTCTTTCCTTCTGCTAATTGGCACAACAAGAGGAACAGCTACCACAGGCTGCTGGAGAGAGGCAAAAAAACACACTGAAATTATTTACTATTTCTGAAGCAGTGAAGGTTAAACATGGTAACACTGAGCAAAGTCCTTCATAAATGGTGTTGAAGCTTTGCTATTTTAAATTAATCAATGTGTCCCTCCCTCAGTTCCTCCCTCTCTCTTCATATCTGTCTCTCTTATACACACAAAATAACAGAGACACTTAACAATTTCAATGTAAAATTACAATTCTATGTGAAAAAATAAGATAGCTTGGAAATAAATGGAAGTTAAAATAAATTTCGGTAAAAAGCATAAAGATAATATGTCAAAGGCAAATCAAAACTATAACTTTGAGAATTATAATTAGTAGGGGAAAAAAGTTACCCTCAACAAATATTTTTAGGTATATCTATAAAGTGATTAATTATATGTTACAGTTCAACTTAAAAAAGAATTGCTGAAAATTTCTACGTTTTATCTGTCAAAGTGATACCCACAGCATATTTAGAAAACACAGAAAAGTATCTGTAGCTAGAGAAAGCTGGAAAACATTATGATCCTATATTGAATGCATGAGTGCTGAATTGGACAATAAAGCAGCTGTTTCATCTTTATTCAGTGAAATAAAGTCTGATGTTACTGCTGATGACGCCCAATACAATCTTGTCAGATTTTTGGCAAAAAAGAAAAAAAAGGTATTTTTTAAGTTTGCTGCAGGATCAAAGATCAATGTTGAACTGGGTGGAAAACAATCATCCAATGTTGGGTTTTAGCCACAAATTGAGAAGGAAATTGCAGCTTGGGAAACAACAGATGGTAACTGTAATACAGCTGCATCAGACGGTAAATCTGGAGGGGCTGGTCAGGCTGCAGTGCAGTCTAGTGTTACTCTCAACAGCACAACAATCATACTTTTAAAAGATCCAACTTTATGTCCCACCCAACCTATATTACTTATTTAATATTACTTTTAATGTGAGTAAATATTCCAATCAGAACACAAGTACATTATCTATATATTACAATCAATCAAGTTATGAAATATAGGGAAAAGGCAAATTATTTTAAAAGTTGCTACTTAAGCTAAGTAAAAGAACAAGAAAGGTGAAAATGAGAAAATGGAAAGATAAATATATTGTGGGAAACATTACAATGTACAGTAGCTGCTTTCATATTATTTAGTAAAACTGATAATATTTGTACAAACCTAATTAGGAAATAGTATCTTAAGACCAAGATGAGAAAAGTTCAACATACCCTTAAGTTTTAATGCATTTAAAATTACTCAACTATAAAATATGGGAGTTCCTTTTAGGTGGTAGTATTTACTGATTCCATAATCCCTTGAATATCTTGGCCATCATTTATAAACCTGGAATATGACTAAGTATTCCAAAAGATTACACCCATGTTCAGATTCAAATTAATATATTAGAGAAAAATTATGTTAAGCATAGGGTGATATTTTTTTTTTTATTTTTTTATTTTTTAATATATGAAATTTACTGTCAAATTGGTTTCCATACAACACCCAGTGCTCATCCCAAAAGGTGCCCTCCTCAATACCCATCACCCACCCTGCCCTCCCTCCCACCCCCCATCAACCCTCAGTTTGTTCTCAGTTTTTAACAGTCTCTAATGCTTTGGCTCTCTCCCACTCTAACCTCTTTTTTTTTTTTTTTTTCCTTCCCCTCCCCCATGGGTTTCTGTTATGTTTCTCAGGATCCACATAAGAGTGAAACCATATGGTATCTGTCTTTCTCTGTATGGCTTATTTCACTTAGCATCACACTCTCCAGTTCCATCCATGTTGCTACAAAAGGCCATATTTCATTTTTTCTCATTGCCACGTAGTATTCCATTGTGTATATAAACCACAATTTCTTTATCCATTCATCAGTTGATGGACATTTAGGCTCTTTCCATAATTTGGCTATTGTTGAGAGTGCCGCTATAAACATTGGGGTACAGGTGCCCCTAAGCATAGGGTGATATTTAATTCAAGCTAAAATAGCTGAAAGATGAGATTCATGAAAGCCATAATATTGGTAATATCCAACAACAAAAAAAAACATCATTCTTTTGGGTGACTCAAACTGGGTCATTTTCACATAGGCAAAGAGACATTAAAAGCCCTAAGAAAAACCCTTCTTAACAAGACAGCAAGACTCTGATATGTCCTCTATGCGACTGTATTCCAAATATCTACAATGATATCCAAAAGACCCTCCATAAATATTTCCTGAATGATTGCTAATGTACACACTATATGTCAGGCAAGAAGAGATACTGGATACAGAGTATCCAGTATTTTAGTATTTCGAAATATCAAAATAAACTATTTTTAGCAAACTCCGATTGTTCTACTAATATTCTTCTACCTTTTGGTACTGGATATTTCCTCAAATATTAGTTGTATCCCAGCCCCAGATTTATCCTACCCTTGCAGCATCAATATTCCATGATCCGAAAATACCTAAAATCTTCTGTTGTTTTTCCTGTAAAATTCTATTAATTTAATAAATGTAAAAAAAAAACACCCAGGAAATTATTAAGAATAAAATAACATACACATTCCATTATATCCAATAATTACTGTCTGTTAAAATTTTTATCATATTTCCTTGTTTTTTAGAGACGAGCAAAATATTGCAGGTAAAGCTAAAATACCCTCCAATTGTGAACCAACTACCCATTCCTCCCAGAATCAACCACTATTATGATCCTCATATAAACCTTGAAATGTTTTACACCTATCCCTATTCACACACACTCATATGTATACACCATTTACTTACTTATTTACTTATTTATTTATTTATTTATTTGGGTAGTTTTGGAGAAATCTACATTAATGCTTTCATATTGCATATTTCCTTTGAAATTTGGTTTTTGCATTAAATACAATTTTGAGACATCCATATTAAGACCTATTGTATAATTTCTACTAATAAATTATCATATTGTGTGAATATGTTGTGTTTTATTTATCCACTTCCTTAGAGACGGTCATTCAGGTTGTCTCCAGTCTTGTACTACTGCAATGAATACTGCAAGAAAGGCTTATACACAACTCTTCAGGGTCCTTAGGATCTTTTGTTAAGACCACAGTTTTATCCAAAAGTGCAATTTAGGGGTTACAGGCTATGCTTATTTTCAATTTACTAGATACTGCCAATTCATCAATTTTCACTCATAACATTACTATGTGAGTTTATCCATTTTCTCTATTTTTCTCACTACTAAATATTGGCATTTTTTCACCCAACAGAGTTTTAAAAGTGAAGATGAGTAGCCATGAGTTGGTAATTATTAAACCTAGCTGATAAGGTCATGGGGATCAATTACACTATTCTTTCAATTTCCTATGTTAAAAAAAATGTAAGACTAAAATAGTAGCTAAGAATATGATGAATTGTAGTAAAGTATTAATACTATTAAGTACTAGCGAAAATGTAAACTGTAATTCTGGAAGCTATGTGGCAATATAACAAAGGTTTCAAAATATGCTGATATACATGGCTTTAAACACTAATTACTTCCCCAAAATATATTCTAAGTGAATACTTAAAGAAAAACATAAAGATTTAGCTATGAACGTATTTATACCAGTATTCTTCATAACTCTGAATGAATAGGATTATGGGTATTTATTAGTTTTTCTTTTAAATAAAACTATTGTTTTTGAACTTTCAAAAACCTGTTTTTAAATATATATTTACATTTAATTTCAAACTGTTATGAAACAGTATAATCAAAATAAAATTATATGAAAATCTTAAGGTGCTTGGTATCTGGAGTGCCTGGGTGGCTCAGTCAGTTTAGCATCCGACTTCAGTTCTGGTCACGATCTCACAGTTTGTGAGTTGGAGCCCTGCATCAGGCTCTGTGCTGACAGCTCTGGAGCCTAGAGCCTACTTCATATTCTATGTCTCCATCTAGCTCTGCCCCTTCCCGCTCATGCTCTGTCTGTCTCTCTCTCTCTCTCTCTCTCTCTCTCAAAAATAAACATTAAAAAAAATTAAAAATAAATAAAGGTGCTTGGTATCAATCAAATGAATTTTTAATTTACCTCAGTTGCTAGAACATTATCTGACCTTCAGGTATAGCTCTAGTGAACTGGACCTAATTACCATCACTTATAAAGTAACCAACGAAGAATTTATAATGGGATGTTATTCAGTCATAAAAAAGAAGGACGTCTTGTCATTTGTGACAACATGGATGGACCTAATAAGGCAATTAGGCTAAGTGAAATAATTAAGAGAAAGAAAAATACCATATGATTTCACTTATATTATGTGGTATCTAAAACAAACAACAACAAAAAAAAACTCATGGGGGCAGTGGGGATGAATGAGTGACAGGGATCAAAAGGTACAAACTTCCACTTATGAAAGAAATAGGTCATGAGATGTAATGTACAACAATGTGACTATAGTTAATAGTACCATATTGTGTATTTAAAAGTTGCTAAAAGAGTAATCTTGAAAGTTCTCATAACAAGGAAAAAAATATGCAACTGTGTGTTGTGATGGATGTCAGCCAAACTTATGGTGATAATTTCACAGCATATACAAATATCAAATCATTACCAGTAACTATCATCAACAATCATCACCTCAAAACTAATATGTCAACTGTATCGCAAAAATAATTTACAATTAAAATATTTCTCACATTCTCCCTGACATTAGTTTCATTGACTATTGAGGTGAATTTCTATGCAATTGCTGGTTAAAGCAGATACATTAGAGGCTAGCTTAGATAGTTCTATTTTACTTGCCTTTTTTCTCTCATAGTGCCTAGATGTTTGTTCTGAGTGTCTAATACTAAGAATTGTGTAGTAATTTTTATTACCTCTGTATTTCTTCTTTAGTTTAATTCAACATTCTGTTAGAGTAAACTTTCTAAAATTCAAAACTCTTTTTTTCAAATGTTTCTTTATTTTTCAGAGAGAGAAAGGCAGAGAGAGAATGAGCTGGGGAGGGGCAGAGAGAGGGGGAGAGAGAATCCCAAGCAGGCTCCGTGTTGTCAGCACAGAGCTCGACGTGGAGTTCAATTTCATGAACTGTGATGTCATGACCTAAGATGAAATCAAGAGTCAGACGCTTAACTGACTGAGCCACCCAGATGCTTCTCAAATTTCTTTATATCAGTTTCCTATAGTTTCTCTTTACCCTTCAGGATAAAGTCTCAAACACTTCGAATTACAAAAAAAAACAAATCTTTTATGAACTGGGTGCCAATTCTTAACAGTCTCTTATACTTGGCTCTATGATAAAACCACTAAAGGTCACTTTTTTATCAAGTTAATCGCCCCCCACCCAACCTCTGGTTACTCTCACAGCTCGTGGATTTGATCCCCACATCCGGCTCTGTGCTGACAGCACAGACCCTGCTTGGGATTCTCTCTCTTTTCCCCTCTCTCTCTGCCCCTCTCCTGCACTCTCTCTCTCTCTCAAAAATAAATAAACATTAAAAAAAAAAAAAAAGATGCTCCTTGAGCCATGGATTGCACTATTCGGGTAATTTTTTTTGTTGTATTGTGTAATTATAAAATTGTGTATTTTTCTATCAACTGGTTTTAAGTTTGGAAAAAAGGTACAGTGCTCACTTTGGCAGCATATATACTAAAACTGGAACAATACAGAGAGTAGAATGGCCCTTGCACAAGGATAACAGGCAAATTCATGAAGTGTTCCATATTTTTAAAAAAAAGATGCAAAGCTATTCCAATTAGAATATTACAAAATTACAATTAAGTCTAATGGGAAAATGCAATATAGCATAAATTTGGCCTGAAAAAATATTTAGTTCTGCCATTTACTACGTGTGACAATAGGGAAATAAATCTCAATTAGCATCAATTTCTTCATCTTTAAAATGGGAATAAACTCTGTCAGAATTACATTTAAGAATCATGACACAGAGAATATATTTAAGCATTTCAGAAAATACAGTTAGCTGTTTTATACTTTGTAATTTATACTCTTTTAAACAAGTGCATATCCCAACTCTTTTGCACCAACCATCCCAATCCAAGGGTTGGGCACCCAATGAATGCTTGTTGAATAAACCTAAAGATGTAGAAGAAATACAGTGATAATGAAAATTAAGGCTATTAGTATGCAATTCTTATGTATCAGACACTCAGAACATACATCTAGGCACTATGAGAGAAAACAGGCCACTAAAGCAGGACTACCTGAACTATTGTCTAACGTATCTGCTTTATAAGCAATTGCATAGAAATCCACCTCAGTAATCAATGAAACTCCACTTTGAGCTGGAGTTTCCAGTCTAGAAGCGAAGGAGTAAAACTGCTTGAAAGGGGAAGAGTGGAAGACAGAGGAATTAAAAAAAATCAACACAGACAATATAGACCTTTAACAAATGACTGAGAAAACAGAAAACGTTATTCATTAAGAGAATAAATTATAAAAATTTCTCACCTGCTGCGTATGTCTACTGGTTCGTTTCTGAGGCTGATAAATGAGCCAGGTATATAAGACTGGGTCAATATTAACTGCTAGTCCTTGTACACTACAAAGGAGTACGGCACCTAAAAATCAAGATTTTAAAATTATTTTAATTCCTCATAAAAATAATCAGCTTTATATCACTTCACACCAAGTAGGATAGCTAACAAAATTAACAGGTGCATACAAAGATGTGGAGGATTCAAGACGTCATATACCGCTGGTTGGAACATAAAATGGTGCAAATACATTCAAAAACACTTTGGCATTTCCTCAGGAAGCAAATATACCGTCACAATATGACCTAACAATTTTATTCCTGCGTATGTACAAAGAGAACTAAAATCATATGTTCACTCAAAAATTTGTAGCTAAATTTCCAAAACAGTAATCATAATAGCCAGAAAGTGGGAATGACACAAATGTCCATGAATTGCTAAATGGATATACAAAATGTCGTATAGCCATATAATGGAAAATTATTTTTGCACAACAAGGATTAAAGTACTGATTCATGCTACACTACCTTGAAAACGTGCTAAGAAGTCAGTCACAGAAAACCACATACTGTAGGATTCTACTTACATGAAATGGCTAAAACAGGCAAAACCATAGAGAAAAAAGGTAATTTGTGTATGCCATTGCCTGGGAGGAGGAAAGAATGGAAAAGAACTACTAATAGATATGTGCTTCTTTGGGGAGTGATGAAAATGTTCCAGAATTAGAAAATGGTGATTGTTGCACAACTTTGCAAATATACTAAAAACCATTAAATTATGTACTTTAACATAGTGATTTTTATAGAATATGAATTGTACCTCATTAAAAGTGAATCTGTCTTTAATAAGAAGAAGCTTTATTTATTAGCAAAGAGCAATTTCTATATTGGTCATGAGAACAGAATATTATCTCCCTTTTTGTTTATATCACAAATTTAATTCATGATGTTAAAGGAAGGATTATTATAACCACTCAATAAATCACTGCAAATTACAAAGTTAAACGTTCAGAAGCAAGAGAGAGATCTGCCTAGATGAATCACAGGCTAACATTCTGACATAAAACACAAAGCTGAAGTGTAACAAGTTGCAATTCCATCCTAGTCAAGTATTTTACTAAAATACTCAAGTATTTTAGTCTCTCTGATAAAAAGAAACACAAGGATTTAACTAAAGTATAACATCCCATTCTTATCTGCAGATTATGTGCATCCATAAATACATTTTTGTATTTGCAAATGCATTTTTTGGTAAAATATTATTAGCTCCACTGAAATATATGGAATGTCAAGTAAGGAGTATTTGTCACTTTTGCTCTCAACTACACTCCAGTATCTAGAAAAGTAATTGCCACATGGTAGGGGTAAAGAGTCATAGTACATGATACATGAGTTCTCAACTTAGGTTGTTCTATATTGTTCTATATTCAACTATGAATATTCAACTATATTCTATATTTCTATATTCTATATATTCTATATAAGTTCTATATTCAACTATATGTTCTATGTTCAACTTGTTCTATAATTTTGCAGGTTATCTAAACCACACAGTAACTATTATTACCAAGGTCTATGAAAAGTGAGCCACACAGACACAGAGATAGAATGATGGAGGAGAGCACACAAGAGAAATATCCTTCCTTTTTAAACATTTACACAGGGGCGTCTGAGTGCCTCAGTCAATTGAGCATCCGACTTCGGCTCATGTCATGTCATCACAGTTTGTGGGTTTGAGCCCCATGTCGGGCTCCAGCTCAGAGCCTGGAGTTGCTTCAGATTCTGTGCCTCCCTCTCCTCTGCCCCACCCCCCCACTCACGCTCGCTCTCTCTCTCTTTCTCTCTCTCTCAAAAATAAATAAATGTTAAAAAAAAAAAAAAAGCAAATGTTTTTAAAAAATTTTTCTAAAATAAAACTTTTACACAGAATTTTCAAACAAGCAAAAATTGCCAGGTGTTCTCCCAGGGACCCAGAATCAGTGTAGATTCCAAAGCAGCATTCTGAGACCACAGCAATTCCATCCACTTCCATGTACGAATGCATGTGCTGCTGAGCAATAATTTGCTTAAATACACATCAGGAAGGAATGATGATGTGAAACTAAATACAAAATGATTGCAAAAGGGAAGTCATAAATGAAGTCAAATAGAAAATATAATTTAATATATGTATTTTTCCTGTAACACAATGCATAAAAATTGTTTATTAAAACCTTTTCAAGAAATTAACTGTATACATTTCAATAGAGTTTTAAAATTTTAATTCAATAATTCAAGAATATTTAAATTCAAGAATATATCATTCAATCTTAAAAGTTAAAAGACGTTTCTAAATTCCAAATAAAGAAATGAAATTAGTTAGATTTGAATTATATGGACTATTTCCTATCACATAAGCCCACTGTAATTTGTTTTATAATTAAAATCATATAAATATTAAAGACACCACAAATAATATATGCTTAACAATAAAGAAATGTGTTCCACACACAGACACACAGCACTTGCAACAATAAAGAAAAATATGGGATCCAGGAGACAAAAGGATCCAACGCAGGAGAAAAGTGACAGGAATCCCCAAAATGACAACAGTGAAGTAGTAACAGGTACATGGAAAATGTAGTAACAATAAAACACAGTATTAAATACAGGGAAAACAAATGTTATAAAGGAAATGATAACTAGTCAGTATACAATAAAGTGTACCACGAATTATATTTATAGACAGAAGCATGTAAATTCTAAAAAAACCCAGATGCATTAATTAATCAAACTTGATATAACAATATTGAGAGTATGATAGGAGGAGAGAGTGAAAGTTGGCCAAATATAATTTTCAACTGTAAGGCATTAATAAATTATACTCTTAAGTAAACAATCAAGAAAGAGCAAGAAAAGTTATGTTATTTAAAAAATATGGATAGGCACCTGGATGGCTCAGTCAGTTGGGCGTCTGACTTCGGCTCAGGTCATGATCTCACGGTTTGTGAGTTCAAGCCCCGCGTCGGGCTCTGTGCTGACAGCTCAGAGCCTGGAGCCTGCTTCGGATTCTATGTCTCTATGTCTCTATGTCTCTATGTCTGTCTCTGTCTCTCTCTCTCTCTCTCTCTCTCTCTCTCTCTGCCCCTCCCCTGCTTGTGCTCTCTGTCTCTCAAAAATGAATAAATGTAAAATAAACAAAAATAAAATAAACAAAATAAAATAAAACTAAAATATATGGGAACACCAAAACAATTATTGAAAAGATCTGAGATGTGTTACCTCTTGAAAAGGGAACATTAAAAAAAAAAAAAAAAAAAGCAGTTGCCATGAGGGAGGATATAAATGGGATTCTCAAACTGGGGTCAAGAGAAAAGAGAGGTAGATGATGAGCCTTATATTTTCTTGCTGAAAACTGTCCCTCTAGCCATTAATTAGCCATTAACAGAATCAAGTATTCTGTCTGAAAAGTCTCCAATTCACTGTCATATAACTGCCACAAATTATGATCTGGGAATGGTTTTATTAACAAAAAATTACAACTGACTCTGTGAGACAGAGTCAGAAAAATCAACAAACAACTGATTTAGACTTTCAAGCACTGGAGATATTAGAATATAGAAAAAAAAGCACCTATGTATAAAATGTTTAAAATGCAAAAGTATGGTATCATACAGAGTATCAGGAAAGAACATATTTAAAGAAAAAAATGGAAACTATGAAAGTGACATATTTAATTGTTGATGTAAAAAACTCATTAGGCAGGTTCAACAGCCGATTAGATATAGTTGAAGAGAAAAACAGTGAAGTGGAAGAAGTACCTGAAATCATTAGAATGCATCTGAAAGACAAAAATGAAAGAAGATATTAAAATGAGGTGACGAGATATGAGGACTTAAGAAGACCAAATATATGTCTAATCAGATTCCATGTGGAGATACTAAAAAGTGGGGAAGAGGCAATATTGTTAAAAAGATGGTGCCTGAGAATTTTACAGAATTGATGAAAGATAGTTAAGCCTAAAACCCAAGAAGAAGCCCAAGAAAACCAAAATGTATAATTAAAACAAAATGTAATTTAAGACTACAATCAGGTATCACCTCACGCTTGTCAGAATGACTATAATTAACAACACAAGAAATAACAGGTGTTGGCAAGGATGCGGAGAAAGAGGAATCCTCTTGCACTACTGGTGGAAATGTAAACTGGTGCAGGCACTCTGGAAAACAGTATGGAAGTTCCTCAAAAAGTTAAAAATAGAAGTACCAGGCAACAGGGTGCCTGAGTGGCTCAGTCAGTTAAGAGTCTGACTTCAGCTCAAGTCATTATCTTGCAGTCGGTGAGATGCAGCCCCACATCAGGCTCTGTGCTGACAGCTTGGAGCCTGGAGCCTATTTAGATTCTGCATCTTCTCTCTCTCTGCCCCTCTTCTGCTCACTCTTTCTCTATCTCTCAAAATTAAATAAACATTAAAAAAATTTTTTTGAATAGAAGTACCCTACAATCCAGCAATTACACTAGGTATTTACCCTAAGAATACAAAAAAAACTAATTCGAAGGGATATATGCACCCTGATGCTATCTACAATAGCCAAATTACGGACACAACCCAAGTGTCCATGGACTGATAAATGGATATAGAAGATGTGGTATATACATATATAATGCAATATTACTCAGTCATAAAAGGAATGAAATCTTACCATTTGCAATGACACAGGTGCAGCTAGAGAGCATTATGCTAAGGGAAACACATCAGAGAAAGACAAATACCATATGATTTCACTCACATAAGAAATTTAAGAAGCAAAACAAACAAGCATAGGAAAAAAGAGAGAGAGAGAGAGAGAGAGAGAGAGAGAGAGAGAGAGAGAGACACACAAACCAAGAAATAGACTCTTAACTATACAGAACTGATGGCCACCAGAGGTGGGTGGGGGATGGGTGATATAGGTGATCAGGAATAAGGAGTGCACTTGTCATGAGCACCAGGTGTTGTATGGAAGTGTTGAAACACTAAAGTGTACACCTGAAACCAATATTACACTGTATGTTAGCTGGAAATTAAATAAAAACTTAAACAAATGAAAATAAACACATTTAATTAAGCAGATTGGAAAGAAGGTGCCAACACTGAAGGGAAAAGAAGATTAAAAATATTCCAAACAACAAGAATGATCACCTGGGGAATAAAAACACAAACAAATTGGTGCCCCTAGGAGGCTCAGACAGTTAAGTATCTGATTTTGGCTCAGGTCATGATCTCACGGTTAGTGAGTTCGAACCCCATGTGGGGCTCTGTGCTGACAGCTAAGAGCCTGGAGCCTGCTTCAGATTTGTCTCCCTCTCTTTGCCCCTCCCCGGCTAACTCGTGCTTGCTCGCTCTCTCTCTCTCTTTCCTTCAAAAATACATACACATTTAAAAAAGTTTTTTTAAACACAAATAAATTGACAACTTCTTAGCAAAAAAATCTATGGTATTCATTATATGATTTTACCTCAAATTTATATATACATAACATGTATTCTTTTCTAGGTAGAAAGTGTTATAAGAATATAAAGGAAGAAAATTTAAAATTACATGTATTTTTTTAAAAAGAATGTATCATGGGGCGCCTGGGTGGCTCAGTCAGTTAAGCATCCGACTACAGCTCAGGTCATGATCTCACAGCTTGTGAGTTCGAGCCCCACATCGGGCTCTGTGCCAACAGCTCGGAGCCTGGAGCTGGCTTTGGATTCTGTGTCTCCCTCTCTCTCTGCTCCTCCTCTGCTCATGCTCTGTCTCTCTCTCCTTCAAAAATAAATAAACATTAAAAAAAGAAGAAGAAGAAGAAGAAGAAGAAGAAAATTAAAAAAAAAAAAAATAAATAAATAAAAAGAATGTATCAGGATAATTTTTCTCTCCCTAATATTATGCATCTGAAGTACAAGGCACAAACTTTTTTTTTTTAAATTATGAAAAGTATACCCCAACGCCCTATATAAAGCAGTTTATAAATTTAATACTATGCCAACTACAAAAGGTAAAAGTAAATTTAAAAACTGCAGACATTCTCCATATTGGGAAAGTTATTTAAAAATCTTTTCCTATGTATTGAAAAGTAAATGTGTTAAGTAAATTTTTTTAAAACTTTCTCAGTAAGTTAGAATTCCTTTTTAATCAAGATTTTAGAGAGAGGAGGAGGAAAACCAATGCAATAAATATTTTCATGTGAAAACAAATCTTGAAAGTTTTATTTTATTATAATGAAGAAGTTAAAAACTATTTCACCAACTAATGTTCATAAAAGTCATGTGATTACATTAAATCAGAGATAACTAAACGACACACAGGCTGGAACTATGGGAATGTTAAATGGATGATAAAAGAGAATAATCTATCAATTTAGTTGAAATTATAGAGATAATGTTCTTTTAAATTTAAAAGGATATTTTCATATTAAACTCAATTTACAAGACAGAGCCTTTAAAAATAACACACAAGTTCTGACATGTAAGTGTGTAGACAACTAGTCTGATACTGAATTTACTTAGAACAGATCCCCCATAAATCATTAAATTTGGCAATATACTACTCTGTTTAATTTTAGCCTGGAAAACAACTAATGAGAAAAGTGTGCTTTATTTCTCTGCTCGTTGCCAAAATGGCTCATTTATCCACATTCCACTCCGGCTTCACAAATTAGTTAAACCAAGCCACCACCATCATTTTCAGTTACATCCTAAGCTGTAGAATGAGAATGAAATAAGAGTGAGAAACCAAAGGTGCACAGCATTTAAATATATATGCTTCTTATCACCTATAGAAACTATGTCAACCAATGAGATGACCCTGCAAAATATCAAGTTCTAAAAGGTAACAAGTACCCTGCATTTTATCTTAAACTAATGAATGAGACAAAAGACATACTCATCTTCACCTAAGTTTCAGTGGCTAAAACTCACTATTTTTCTATTACGCAGCTATAGTAAAGTACAGACTTTTTAGATTTGTGTAGTTCTTTTTTTTTTTTTTTTTCAACTTTTTTTTTTTTTTTTTTTTTTTTTTATTTTTGGGACAGAGAGAGACAGAGCATGAACGGGGGAGGGGCAGAGAGAGAGGGAGACACAGAATCGGAAACAGGCTCCAGGCTCCGAGCCATCAGCCCAGAGCCTGACGCGGGGCTCGAACTCACGGACCGCGAGATCGTGACCTGGCTGAAGTCGGACGCTTAACCGACTGCGCCACCCAGGCGCCCCTAGATTTGTGTAGTTCTTAAGAAATTAATAGCTACTCTTATTTTTAAGAATAATTTCAAGAATTTTGGCCTGTAAACAAAGAATCAAAAATATGGGTGGAGAATAAAGAGAAGATAAAGTAATCAGAGGCTAAGAAATGACAGAGCAGGGATGAGCCGCCAACTAGTGGCAAATTTATCCAAGGTAATTGTCAGGTTTAGTATAATGGAATAAGCCTTTTAGGTATGTGCATATGGTAGCTCATGTTACTTAATTAACAATTACCATGTCTTCCCATAGGATTTGGAAAATCACAGGAGAACTCTATCCATCGTAACAATAACAAGCCATGTAACCAACATATCAAAGCTTTTCAACCTTCATCAGACAGCAGAATTTGCAAAGAAACCTAATGAACAAAAATCATAAACGTGAAAGGCCCTTCGTAGGCAGGAAGGAATGAATGGTAGGTTTTATTCTTGGCATAGCAGTAGGAAGAAAAACAAGTTGTTAAGAAAAAAACAAAAGAACTTTCAACAAATGTTTAAACACGACTATGGGGACTGGCATGACAATTTAGAATCCCTGAGAACTCTAGACACAAGAGGAGTGCCATTTCTTTCCAACACACCTCCACCAAATACCCAGGAGAGTGGCAGGGGACTGGCCTGGAGAAATGAGGAAGACCCTTCTAACACACAGGCATGTGGAGGCTGATGATGTCTGAGCACAAGGAGAAATGAAAGAAATCCCACAGTCATTCTCAACTTTTCAGTGAGCACCAAACAGGGCTATCTGTGACTGGAAGAAAGAAAGAGGGAATAAGACCGATCCCGCGATACAGACAAGTGAACAAGGCATCTTAGGTCTCAGTACAGGCAAGGAGAACTAAGAGAAAATCACAAACCATACTGAAATAAAGATTCCAATGCTATTCTCAAGAACTGTGAAGCCTATGGTGAACTTAATACAAATAAATCAAGAACCAGACCCAGCACAACTGCAGACTAGAAAGCAAAGAACATATAGCATTAAGAATATAGTCAATATTATCTTAGTAATGTTATATGGCAATAGACGGTAACTACACTAAACATGGTAAGCATTGCATAATGTATGCAATTGTTGAATCACTATGTTGTGCACCTGTAACTAATATAACAATGCACGTCAACTAGACTTCAGTAATAAAAATTTAAAAATAAAGTGAAAGAGAGGGAAAAAAAGAAAGCCAAAACTAGATCCAATTCAACTACACCTTTTACATGACAAAAGAAGAGGCATGTTCTTTTATGGGCATAAACGTTTTTCTGTCATACGTACTTTTATTATTCTTTTTACACACGACATTGAACATTCATTAGAAAAATTATGAAAACACATAATTCTTTTTTTTTTTACCAAAAAAGAAAATAGTTATTAGCATAAGTTCAAAAGGTGCCAAAAATATTGGAATTATCAACAACTTTAAAACAACTCTGATAAATATGTTAAAGAATATAGTGAAAAAGGTAGACAGTGTGCATGAACTAAAGAGAAAGGAGGTGAAAAATTATTTGAATTTTTCAAAACTGATAAACAATACCAACTGACAGATTAAAAAAAAAACTAAGCAAACCTCAAAAAGAATAATTAAAAAGAAAAACAGATCTAGATGCATCACAATCAAACTGCAGGAAATCCAAAACAGAAAAAAATTTAAAATCACTCAGAAAAAAACCCCACAATACATATAAGGGAATCATGATAAGGACAACTCCTCAGAAATAATGGTGATGCAAAAATAATGGAATGGTATCTTTAAAGTGCTAAAACAAGAAAAGACAACCTAGATTGATATATCTGCTGAAAATATGCTTTAAAAATGAAGCCAAAACAAAACAAAAACACTTTGCCTCCCAAAGACTTGAGCTACTGGAAAATATGAGAAGTGCTTTAGAGTGAAAGGAACTTGTACAAGATGGAATTTCAATTATAGAAAAGGAATGAAAAACACCAGAAACACTAAGTATGTTGGTAAACAAAGAGGACCTCTTAAAAAATATGCTATATACATACATATACAGGTATATATGTACATATATATATACATACACATACATATACATACACATATATATGTACATATACATATGTATACATATCTTTAAATCTCTTTTAAAACACTTATGACTACTTAAAGTAGGAGTAACAACAATGCTATGGGGGGTCCGAATTGCACAAAGAACTAAAATATATGCCCACAGAGCAGAAAGAACAGGATGGTGGTAACTGGAAGTAAAATAGTGTAACAATACATTTGTCTTATTTTCCAGTTTATTGTAGAGTCCATTACTGTCCTCTAAACTTACCAGTTTTACTGATAAGTCCAATTCATATCATATAAAAATACTTATTAAGCACTTATTTATGTCCATACGTACTTTCTTCTTTCCACCTATCCAAATTTTGTGCATCCTTTGATTCAAATTAGCCTTCACCATTCAGACTTTCTACCACCACTGATTTTACCATTCTTTAGCCAAGTATAACACTGAGAATATAGAGCTCATTTCAGCTAAGGATGGCAGGGTAGATTATGAGTATTTTAGGAAACTGCCTAATGTGTGAAATAGTGACACGTTTTATCGCTTTACAGCATTAAGGAGCCATTGTGTCCCTTGGTCATAAATTCAAAGTGAGTCAACTCATTGTGGTTTCATGTTTTTCTTCAGTCCAATTCAGGCACAGAGAAGGTGTAAGAATTGCATTTCATAAAGACTGTGTGTGCGTGTTTATTTTTCCTACTGTTGTTTTTCATTCTCTCCAGATCAAATGTTAATCAATTTTATCAGACATTAAGTTAATAATTGGTCTCCTTCTATCTGATTCATGTATCTTCTCAATTAGCAAAGAATGCACAAATGAAATTTTCATCTCAAACCGTGTCAGCAATTATTACTTTGTGATGTTTCAAAGTTTTCATGTGCAAGACATAAAAGTCTAAAACCATAAAGATAATTATAGACCACTATCACAATGAAAAGCTTAGAACTTCCAAATGATGAACTATAAACAAAATTGAAGGCAAAAATCAAACCACAAGAAAATACTAGAAAAATACATAACACAGATAATATTCATGATACAGGAAAACATCCTAAAATTTCAAAAAAAAAATGCTATACAACCGAACAGAAAAATAGGCCAAAAACATAAATAGACAAATCACAGAATAACTACAAGCAGCCTTCACTAATGCTCAACATCACTAACAGCAAAGAAATGCAAGGTAAAACTCCCCCACAAAATAATTTTCCAATGATAGATTAACAAAACCCTTAGTGAATGAAATTCTATTACAGATAAGGCCATGGAAGATAAAGCACTTTCATGTATGCTTAAAAAAAAAAAAGGAAATTGCCACAGGCATTTTGAAGGCCATTTTGCAATTTATTACCCATCAAAATTTTAAATGTACATACTCACTGACCGAGCAATTTCAGCTTTTGGAATCCTACAGTAACACTTGTAAATATTCTTAAAAATACATGCACAAAGATGTTCATTTGTAATAGTCTCTACAATAATAAATATGTAAATGACATCAACATCTACAAAGTATGGTAATTTCTTTAATGGAACACCATTCAGATATTAAATTATGTGCTTACTTATATGTAAGTACACATACATATAATAACAAATAATGGAAAATAGTATAAAGTGAAAAAAGCATTTTGCAAAAAATAGAAAAGGAAGGAAAACTTACAAATTCATTCTATGAGGCCAGCTTACACTGGAAAAACCAGATAAAGACACCACAGAAAAAGAGAACTACAGGCCAATTTCTCTGAAATTTCTCCAAAATCCTCAACAAAACACTAGCAAACTGAATCCAACAATACCTTAAAAAAATCATCCACCACAATCAAATGGGATTTATTCCTGGGGGGCAAAGGTGGTTCAATATTTGCAAAACAATCAATGTAATACATCACATCAATAAAAGGACAAGAACCATATAAGATTATTTCAACAGATGCAGAAAAAGCAAGCAAAAAAGTACAACATCGATTCATGATAAAAACCTTCTTTAGAGGGAACATACTTCAACATAATAAAGGCCGTATATGGAAAACCCACAGCTGACATCATCCTCAATGGGGAAAAACTGAGAGCCTCTCCCCTAAGGTCAGAAACAAAACAAAGATGTCCACTCTCACCGCTTTTATTCTACATAGTACTGGAAGTCATAGCCACAGCAATCAGACAACAAAAAGAAATACAAAGCATCAAAATCAGCAAAGTAGAAGTCAAACTTTCACTACTTACAGATGACATGATACTATGTGTAGAAAACCCAAAAGAGTCCACCATAAAAACTACTAGAACTGATAAATGAATTCAATAAAGTCACAGGATACAAAATCAACATACAGGTATCTGTTGCATTCCCATACTAATAATGAAGCAGCAGAAAGTAAAATTAAGAAAATAATCCCATTTACAATTGCACCAAAAACAATAAACTACCTAGGAATCAACTTAACCAAAGAGGTGAAAGACCTGTACTCTGAAAGCTACACACACCAAACAAGGATGAAACTGAACACAAAGAAATGGAAAGACATTCCATGTTCATGGATTAGGAGAACAAATTTTGTTAAAATGTTCATACTGCCCAAGGCAATCTACACATTTAATGCAATCCCTATAAAAATACCAAAGCATTTTTCACAGAACAAGAATAATCCTGAAATTTGTATGGAACCACAAAAGACCCTGAATAGCCAAAGCAATCTTCAAAGAGAAAAGCAAATCTGGAGGCATCACAATTCCCACTTTCAAGTTATATTACAAAGCTGTAACAATAAAAACAGTATGGTAATGGCACAAAAAGATACCTACACAAAAAGATCAATGGAACAGAATAGAAAATCCAGACATAAACCAAGAACTATATGGTCAAGTTAGTCTTTGACAAAACAGGAAAGAATATCCAATAGGAAAAAAGACAGTCTTTTTAACAAATGGTGTTAGGAAAACTGGAAACCAATATGCAAAAGAATGAAACTGGACCACTTTCTTATACCATACACAAAAATAAATTCAAAATGTAGTCAAAATCTAAATGTGAGACAAGAAACCATCAAAATCCTATAAGCAAGCACAGGCAGTAATTTCTCTGTTCCCGTAGGAACATTTTTCTAGATAGGTCTCCTGAAGCAAGGGAAATAAAAGCAAAAATAAACTATTGGGACTATGTCAAAATAAAAGAAAAAATCACATCAAAGGAAGCAATCAACAAAACTAAAAGGCAACCTTCAGAATGGAGAAGATATTTGCAAATGACATATCTGATAAAGAATTAGTATACAAAACCTATAGAGAATATATCAAGCTCAACACCCTCCAAAAAATAATAACTCAGTTAAAAAATAGGCAACAGACATGAACAGACATTTCTCCAAAGACGACTTTCTGATGGCGAACAGACACATAAAAAGATGTCCATTATCACTTATCATCAGGGAAATGCAAATCAAGGCTACGAGATATCACCTCACACCTGTCAGAATGGGTAAGACCAATAACACAAGTAACAACAGCTATTGGCAAAGATGTAGAGTGAAAGGAACCCTCATGTGCTGTTGGTGGGAATGCAAACTGTTGCAGTCATTCTGGAAAATAGTATGGAGGTTCCTCGAGTGGTCAAAAATAGAACCACCCTACAATCCAGCAACTGTACTACTGACTACTTACCCAAAGAATACAAAACCACTAATTCAAAGGGATACATGTATCCCAATGTTTATAGAAGCATTATTTACAACAGCCAAGATATGCAAACAGCCCAAGCTTCCATCAGTTGATGAATGGAAAAAGATGCATGCATGCATCACACACACATGTGCACGCGTGCGCGCGCGCACGCGCGCGCGCACACACACACACACACACACAACGGAATATTACGGAGCCATAAAAAAGAATGAAATATTGCTGTTTGCAATGATACAGATGGAGCTAGACTGTATAATGCTGAAGTGAAATAAGTGAGCCAGAGAAAAACAAATACCATATGATTTCATTCACATGTGGAATTTAGGAAACAAAACGAAGGTACAAAGGGCAAAAGGGAGAGCCAAACCAAGAAACAGACTCTTAACTATAAAAGACAAACTGATGGTTACCAGAGGGGAAGTGGGTGGGGGAAATAAGTGATGGGGATTAAGGAGCTCACTTGTTGTGATGAGCACCAAGTGATTAAAATAAAAGCTTAAAAAATAAAATAGGGGGACTAGATGACTCAGTCAGTTAAGCATCCAACTCTAGATTTTGGCTCAGGTCATGATCTCATGGTTCGTGAGATCAAACTCTGTGCTGACAGCCTGGAGCCTGTTTGGGATTCTTTCCCTCCCTCTTTCTCTGCTCCTCCCCAGCTCACAAGAACACACACTCTCTCTCTCACTGTCTCTCTCAAAATAAATAAATAACCATTTTTTAAAAATAAAGTGAAAAAACAGGTATACTGCACAGAAATTTCAGGTATTAAACATATGTATATGTATGATTAAACAAAATATATAATAGACATGCTTACTGAAACATAAAATAGTAGTATGTCTGAATGTATGGGGGACAATACACAAGTAGTATACTCTGGAAAAGACAGGCAATTCTAGGAACCATGCTGTATATAAATCAAGGTAGAAGAAACATATCACTTCACGATTTAGTAATAATTATTTATATTCCAAAACCAAGAAACTACACCAGCATTATTCCTGATCATTTTTGAATTTCAATGAAAGCTTTGGTTCATATAAGAAACAGAAGCCTAATTTGATTCACCACAAGTAAAAAACCATTTAGAAAATTACCAGATGTCATAAAAGTCTCTTATTTATCCACAATTTGTCAATATTCTTTATTCAGGATTTTCATTATTCAAAATCTCCATCACAGTGATCCCACACCAATCATTTTGAACAAATCTACAATCCTATAACAATAACTTTTCAAACCAATTCTTCACTTTAAACTGTCTTAGAAGACAATATAATCAAACTATACATTATAAACCAAGATATAACTATAAAACTTCTCAATTCACTTATTACCTCAATAAAGTATTTTCTGCTGTCCAATATTATGATAGTTTTATCAATTCAAGTATTTCTTCATCTCTTTTATAAATGGATGCAAACCTCCATCATATATCTTAATTGTATTAGCGTGCAGTAAATAACTTGAGGCTATGAGCCTTGTAAAGACAGTATAAACAAGGCAGAAGACATGAATAGACACTCCTCTAAAGAAGACATCCAGATGGCCAACAGGCACATGAAAAGATGTTCAATGCCACTCATCATCAGGGAAATATAGTCAGAGTGGCTAAAATGAACAAATCAGGAAACTACAGATGCTGGAGAGGATGTGGAGAAACGGGAACCCTCTTGCACTGTTGGTGGGAATGCAAATTGGTGCAGCTGCTCTGGAAAACAGTGTGGAGGTTCCTCAAAAAATTAAAAATACATCTACCCTATGACCCAGCAATAGCACTGCTAGGAATTTACCCAAGGGATACAGGAGTGCTGATGCATAGGGGCACTTGTACCCCAATGTTTATAGCAGCACTTTCAACAATAGCCAAATTATGGAAAGAGCCCTAATGTCCATCAACTGATGAATGGATACAGAAATTGTGGTTTATATACACAATGGAATACTACTTGGCAATGAGAAAGAATTAAATATGGCCTTTTGTAGCAACGTGGATGGAACTGGAGAGTATTATGCTAAGTGAAATAAGTCATACAGAGAAAGACAGATAACCATATGTTTTTACTCTTATGTGGATCTTCAGAAACTTAACAGAAGACCATGGGGGAGGGGAAGGGGGAAAAAAAAGTTACAGAGAGGGAGGGAGGCAAACCATAAGAGACTCCTAAAAACTGAGAATAAACTGAGGGTTGATGGGGGGCGGGAGGGAGGAGAAAGGGGGTGATGGGCATTGAGGAGGGCACCTATTGGGATGAGCACTGGGTGTTGTATGGATACCAATTTGACAATAAATTTCATATTAATAAAAAAAGACAGTATAAACAACATGATATAATTATCTTTTTAATTAATGATGCATAAAATATGAATTGATGTATAATAACTTGGAATAAAAGAGTATTAGTTTGGTTTCATAATTTAAAGCCAATACAGGTCATCTCTGATCATGCTTAATTCTAAATGCTGAATATATATTATACTGATTTAGCATTTTAATTTTGCTGATTATATAAAGTTATCGATATCTGGCTTAAATGTTAAACACACAGAATGAAGGACCATATTCTTGTATTTTTTGGTATAGATTCTAGCAAGAAGCTTAATAAATGTTTGTTGTTATAATGATTCTTAAAACAAATTGGAAGAAGAATCTTGAGTCATCCACATTAGATGGCGTCTGTCATTTTTAAATCCCATGTACTAGTAAAGGTTGGAAAGAACTCTTGAAATCATGATAGTACTCAACAGACTATCTATGAAAACAAAATGTACATTTTGATTTAATTATCAAATCCACAAATACTAAAATTTTTATTAATAATAAATCTTAACTTAGAAATTAAAAGCAATGCTTTATTGATCAAGACCAGATAAGCATGTATTTTCTGGTACTTAACAACATTACTTCTCATTTCATCTAAAATCTCATCACATAAATCACACAATAAATTTCTAGTTGTTCTAAGTCCAAGATATGCCCTCCATTCCAGCAGTCATCCTTTTCCAGCCAAGCTATTTTTCCAATTCCTCAAAAACTCAAGCTGCTTTTTAAATACAAGAACCTTGGGATCACCAAGTCCCAACAATAAACCAAAACATTTTTAGTAAATTATTTTCCTGTATATATCAAAACCAACCAAATAAAAACTCCCAATATTTGTTTTCACAAAGTAACCTGAGACTAAAATGATTGTTCCCCTAATGTGGCTTGTTTTGGTGTGTGAGGCAGAGACCTGATGGCTGAGGCAAAAAAATAAATAAATCTACATGTTTAACTTAGCCTACTTACTATTTTCCAAAAAATACTTCTAGAGCACTTGATGGTTATTTAGAATCTTATTCTACTTACATCACACATAACACCATAAAGAACAGCAAGTCTCTGAAACATGCCAATACTTTATTCTACCTGACCATAATTCCAGTTTTTACATCTGTAACACAGGCATAAAACACTTTTAAGATACATGTAAATTTAAAGAGCAGGGAACAGTAAGCCTTATACAGAGTTCTTAAGGTTACAAACCTTACCTAGTTGTGAGGATTAGTAACAAAATTAGGGTTCTGGTTTCTGAACAGCATTCCAGTATTAAATCAAATCTATCCCTGCAACTATTATTAATGAATTACTGCTATAGCTATTAAAACCAATCACAATTTGGGGCGCCTGGGTGGCTCAGTCGGTTAAGCCTCCGACTTCAGCTCAGGTCACGATCTCACGGTCTGTGAGTTCGAGCCCCGCGTTGGGCTCTGGGCTGATGGCTCAGAGCCTGGAGCCTGCTTCCGATTCTGTGTCTCCCTCTCTCTCTGCCCTCCCCCGTTCATGCTCTGTCTCTCTCTGTCTCAAAAATAAGTAAACGTTAAAAAAAAAAAAAATCACAATTATAAAGCACATTAATTTCAGGCTACCTTATTATTTGGAAACACAAGAAATGAGCAAAAATTGGTCAAATAAATTTAATTCAAAAACTCCTAGACATACAATAAAAGGTTAAATCCAAATAGTAGCAAGAATATGGTATAATTGATAGTTCAGGCTTCAGTCGACAAATTAGGATATATTTCTGTAAAATTTTTTAAATAAAGTATTTTGGAACACAGCCATGCCCATTTATTTACATATTGTCTTTGGCTGCTTTGTACTAAAACAGGAGAACTAAGTAGCTCCTAGAGACGTTACATGGCCTACAAGCCTAAAACATGTGCTATTTGGCCCCTTAAGAAAAAGTTTCCCAACCCCTGATAACATATTGTTGGTAGTAGTTTATAGTTTTGCATATGAATTTAGTAATAAAAACTTAATACCTTTTAACTAAGAAATTCCATTTCTAGAAATCTATGCTAAGGAAATACAAAAATTGGTTAATATTGAGAATTTCATATATGTTTATAATAGAAAATATTTGAAACAATCTAAATCTCCAAAAATAATGAATGGTAAAGCAAAGTGTGATGTATTCAAGTGACAAAATAGTACACAGCATTAATCTTTAAAATAATAGTTACAAACCCTGTGATAATGGAAACATTCTTATAGCATATAGAAATTTTAAAGGCAATTCAATAAAAGGTAAAATAAATTGGGATAAAACTAGAAGAATATATGTAAAAATATTTAAATGGCTTGTGGCTGGGTGGTGGGTCAATTTTTCTTGTGCTTTCTAGATTTCTTTTAACTTTCCATTCCACTTTGTGAAGATTTATTATTTTTAAAACAACAACTTAAAATCATATCTAAAAAGCTACAGATTTCAAGTGTTTAGGTGATAAAGCAGATTTTGTTATTTCTCTGCAGAAAACTGCCTTCCCAACCCCCTCTGCATTAAACATAAATAACAACAAGCCACGTCTAATCTCTCACCTCTGCAATCTCATCTCTGGCACTGTCCCCATGGTGAGTATATGCCAGGTGCTCTTGAACAAAACACATTGTTTACAGTCCCTCAGTCACCTTTCTGTTAACACTATGGAGGCCTCTCCAAGAACAACCTATCAAATTAGGTTTTTCCAGGCTATTATTCATCACAGTTTCACTGTTTCTTACTATTTAACATTTATGACCATGTAAGTTTTTGTTTACTCATTATCTGCCTTCTCAGATGGAATGTAATCTCATGAGATCAGAGACCATCTCTACTGTTCACATACATCCAATGCCAAGCACAATGTCTGGCACATAGAAAACACTGAATTTAATGAATGAATATACAGCATATTATCACATTTATCTTTAATCTTTCAGGCACTTATTATAAAATATAACTTAACTTCGCCCAGAAGCAAATATTTTAAAATATACTTCAAACTATACTCCAAATACTATTTAATGTAAGACACAGTTGGATTACTGATAACAAACAGATCTGTTTTCTGGCCTGGTTCCAATATTCCAATGTGGCACGATTTTTGTGATTATATAAATCATATAAGATAGTTGGAGATATTTTATAGTCAACAGAGTAGAAAGAAAAAAATTTTAATCAGTATTAACATTTTGGTGTAGGTGAGACATCTAATATTTGAGGATTTAAACCCCAGCTGTTTCAAGATGTCTACACTGTAGTCCCATAAAGCTGGTAGCCAAGAAAAAGTAAAGCCTCTAAAATCATAACTGGCATCACATTCTATATATATTTTCTAATATGTTATAAGTCTTTTCCTATGTCCATTTTAATAGATAGCTATTATATTTTAATCTCTACCACCTTAGATAACTTCTAATTCTCCACGTGAGCCCAAACTGACTTTTATTCTAGCAGTTCCAGTGGTGACCAGCCCTACATGGATTCTTACCAACTCCATACAAGGTAAACTGACAGAATCTAGACTTGTGCCCATCCCTTACCTCTAGACTACCTCTCCCGTCACCCTGGCTGACATCTAAGATTTGGAATGTGGTACCTCCTCACTCCATGCCCACAAATACATGCACCAGCTGGGAGAGCAACAAAGATAGTACCCTGAGGAGTAGAACATTTATCAGTGGAATATGGCAGCCTGGAAAAAGTCTTTTCCAGAAAGAACTGTCCTGGAAAGTAGTATAGACAACTACATAATTCCCATGTAGTTCTCCCTCCTTTCCTGATTTATAACCTTAATCCGGGGACTATGATCCCCAATAATAGAAGCACATTAGCCTTTCTCTAAGGCTTTGCTTTTTGAGGAATTCAAGACACTATTCTTTTTGTTGTTTCTGCCAAAAGTTCTCCTGGGGGAATCACATGCTCTCCTCTGAAATCACATATATTTTAGGGAGATTATCATTCAAGGTGTTCTATATTTCCCTGCCTGAAGAATATGCATGTGACTGAAACCAGGTATCTTAAGCTGATCTTAATTTGCCTATTTAAATCAATGACTATTTAATTTTACTACATGTATATAATTTAACATAACCCCCTCTCGCCAACCCTCCCTCCCTTTCTTCCATTCTTTAGCTACCATTTACAGAGCTAATATGTACAACAGATTGTGCAAGGTTCTCAAAGTGCAAAGATAAGTAGAAAAAAACAGCATTCTCAAGATGTCCAGTAGTCTTGTGAAGATGGGGTGGGAAAGGAGGAGAATAATAAACAATTACAAAAGGGTTGTAAATTAACAGTTTTAGAACTGTGTGAAAAATAAGAATACATGCTTCAGAATAAGAGGAAATGCTACACAGGACAAGTGATTTATGAGTAGAGTTCTAAAGAAGTAGGATTCTGCCAACTGGACAATAAGCAAAAAAGGACATTTGGGGAACAGAGATGAACTTGTTAAAAACATGGATTAAAAATATTTAAGAACATCCAAGTAGCCTTAAAAAGCTGGAACTAAGGAAACGTAGAACATATGAGCAGGTCATGAAAGCCCATTTAAGGAGATCATGTTTTAATTCTGAGGGTGTTAAGTAACACGGCCTACTTTCAAAGCTGGAGGAAAAGAAATCTCAAATGTGCATTTCAGAAACATCAAAATGAATGGAGCATGGACTATGAGGGGTCAGAGGCAAAATGGGCAAACAATATTATTTGCAAACTACTTTTACAATTAATCACAAATTCAGGACAGAAGCCACAAAGGCATAACCTGAGACAGTAAAAGTCAAATACAAATACCTTATTTGAGAGGTAAAATAGTATGTTATAACTAAACAGATATAAGTTATTGATAAGAATTACCAGAGTCAAAGAATAGTCGTATAATTATTGATGAAATGGACTAAAATAAGAAATGGGCTTGAAGGAAAGGATGAAGACAGCAATTGGGAAGTAGGAAACATGGGATGTCTATGGGACACCAAGGTAAAGATATTTATTAGTAGTCAAAATATAGAGGCTAGTATGTTTTTGTGGACTCCTGGGGCTAGAACTATAATTGAGTTATAGTAAAGGAAGGAGCTTATATTAATCAAATTATACCCATAATGTAAAATAAAAACAGACATGAATTTCAGTATGATACAATATGACAATGACAGTAATACGTGCACATATAAATATAGCTAAAACTATGTCCAGAGAAAGAATAACTTAGAGACAATGTTCATCAAGGAAATGAGATGGTTATGAACAGAACATCAAAAGAAGGAGAAATATAAAAAAAGAAATTAAAGAATGGTCAGAAGGATAGAATCAGGACACAAAACGATCAAGATTTCTTTTTTTCCAGTACTTTCAAGAGAATGGCCCAAAGCACCAAATACTGATCAAATCAAGCTTTTAAAATCATTTGGTTTTATGTATATAACAACAGTCTTCTTACTAAGGTTTTATTTCTGTCAGTTCTCTTTCTTCTAAATTTGTTTCACTGCTCTCAGGTAAACTCTTATGAACAGTGGCAAATGCCAACACTAAGGTTCGGAAGTATAACCTTCTCACTTGAGAACACAATGGTAGTTTCTCTTTCCCAGTAATTTCAATACAAGTCTTATATATAAATCTCCTTAGACTGGGTTGGTTCTTATGATCATAACCACACCAATCATGTCAAATCAGAAACAACATAGGTGTTTGAAGTACCTAGTCCTGTGAAATCAATCCCACTTGAGTCATAGCTTAGAGCTATTATCAGATAAGAGGAAAACGGAAGCTGAACAGGCCAAAACAAATGTCATACTTCACACCTAGGAGTCAGTCACTGGTCATGATATTATGAGTTTCTAAATATGATCAAATTTTAGCTTAATATAATTTCAAGTTTCAGTGTTGCAAGAATAGTACAAGAAACTCCACAATATATTTCAACCAAATTTACCAACTGTCTGAATTTGGATCCAATTTCTTTACACATACAGACATAGGTGTGTGTGTGTGCGCATGTGCACACGCGTGCACGTGTGTACACACACGCACAGAATCTTTTACTGATCTGTTTCAGAGTACAATGAATGTATGTTGCCCATTTACCTCTGAATAGGTTGGTGTGTATTACTAATAATAAGGACATGCTCTTACATAAATGTAGTTTTGAACAAATATGAGTTTTATGTCTTTCCTAATATTCAAAGCTCCTTAATTAAAAAAAAAAAGTTTGTCTCACAAAGTCTCTTAATATTTGTGGAAAGAAAAGATATTTCCATTACAAATAAAAAGAAAATGCAACATCACTAAAACGAAGTAAGTATTCCTCGGTCCATTTCTTTTAAAACATGTGATTTTCATTATTGAGAATTTTTTAGCTCTTGCCAGTAGTCTTAGAAGAGATTCAAATTTCATTTAGAAAGTTCTCCACTCCCAGGTGAATCATAATCAATGTTCACAACCCCGGACATAGTAAACCAATTGATTACACATCTATCCTCCCAACTCCCCAGAGTCTGCCAAGTCCAGCCAGTAGTAGAGTGCCAAAGCACAAATGTTTAACATCCCAGATGCTGATGGTACATGGAAAGATGACATGAATTCTTCACAGGGATCTTAGCAGAGTTCATATGAATTTGGCACACTCTGAGCCTCATTTTCTCCAGTTTAAAGATGAAAGAGATCCATGTCAAGCCAAGATAGAGTAACAAGTCCAGATTTACCCTCCTATGTGAAACAACAAAAATACTGAGAAAATATACACGAAACAAAGGTATGCAAGACAATGGAAATCAGGCACAAAGGACTGTGACCCTGACATATGAAAAACAAATGAGGTTAGCCCTACAACTTCCTTGAGACAACTTCCAGGATATGGTGCAGAGAGAGGAACCAAATAAAGCCCAGCACTCTTCCCAGTTAGAGGAGACAGAGCTGAGAGAACAGGAAGATCAGAGTGGTTCCAGTTCTCAAGAGAGTACTATAGGGGAGAGAGCTGCACAGGGAGAGGATTCCATAGATCTTCAGAGGGTCTCCTTCAACAGAGAAGAAAGGGAAATGGGCATACAAATGGCCAATAAACACATGAAAAGTTATTCAACATCATTAATCATGGGAAATGCAAATCAAAACCACAAATAAGTACCACTTCATACCCACTAGAATGGCCATAAAAAAAAAAAAAGAAAGAAAAACAGGAAATAACAAAAGTTGGCAAGGATGTAGAAAAATAGAAACCCTAGTACATTGCTGGTGGAAATACAAAATGGTTCAGCTGTTTCGGCAACAATTAGGAGGTTCCTCAAAAAGTTAAACGTAGACCCAGGAATTCCACTCCTAAGTTTATTCCAAAAATAATTGAAAACATGTGCTCCAATATATGTATATACATATTACGTACGTACATAGAGTATATGCATGCACACATTCATCTCAGCACTATTCACAATTGCCAGATGGTGGAAACAATTCAAATGTCCATAATGAATGAATAGATAAACATATTATGGCATATACAAACAAAGGAATATTATTTGGTCACAAAAAAAGAATGAAGTACTACTTTATGCTACAATATGGATTAACCTTGAAACCAGTAAGCTAAGTAAAAGAAACCAGGCCAAAAAGATCATACATTTTGAATGGGAAATGAAGAGAAACCACACAATATTGCTAAGAAGCACTCAGAGAAATAAAAATGAAACCAAGAAAAGAAGCAAATGGAAGAAAGTATTTCAAAAGACAGTGACTAACTTTGTTAAATACTGCTGTCACGTTAGATAAAATGAAAACTCTGAACTGCCAAGTGAAACCTAACAGATCACTAGTAACTTGGAAGAGCAGTTTTAATGGAATGGAGGGAGCAAAAGGCTAAATGGAGTAAATTCAGAAACAGGAGAAGAAATGGAGACAGTGGGGATAGACAATTTTTTGGAGAAGTTTTACTGCTAAGATGGCAAAAAACAAATGCAGTGGTAGCTGGTAAGGGATGAGATTCAAAGAAATTTGTGTTTCACTTTTTTTTGAGATGGGAGGAAAAAAACCTAGCATACTTCTACAGTAGAGAGAATGATCCAGCAGAAAGGGAAAACTGAATGATACAACTGAATGAGTCCAGATTTGCTGGAGTGAGATCCTTGGGTAGGGAGAAGTGGTGGGATAGTGAACAAGCTTTACATGAGAGCACATATATTTCTTTTACAGTAACAAGAAGGAAGAGTACAGAGTACTAATTATAGATACTAAAGGAAAATAAACCTGGTTGTGTGAAGGCCTGAGAGTCTCTGCTCATAGCTACACTCTTTTCAGAAAGTAGGAAGCAAAGTTATCATCCATAAAATGGGTTCAAAGAAGCAAAGAGTTGGGGGTGAGGAGAGGGTTTGGAGAGTGAGAAACAATGGTTTAAGGTAAGTGCTTCTCACATATTAGCAAGCATAAGAATTACCTGGAAAATTTCATCAAAATGCATATTGTGATTCTACAGATCTATGCTCTGCTCCAAAGTAACCACTTCCAATAGCAAGCTTTGGAGTTCAGAGGGTAAGTGAACTAGGGAGAGAGGGAAGATTGCCAAGAAGCACTAAGAACCTGCTTTTAGGAGGTTCTTAAAATTACAATGAAGTTAGTCAACATGACTATGTATTTTTCTAATGTCGAAAAGACTTTCTGGCACAATAATGATCTCACCTTAAACAGCTGTTGTCCTTACCACTGTATCTGAATACAAAAAAAGGTAATCAAACTGGGGTTCATATGATCTTGCAAGTTGCAAAATAAAAGTAACAGCACTTTGACTAATTTCGCATTAAGGAAATCTACTCCTGAAATTGTTGCACTATATGCTAACTGATTTGGATATAAATTTAAAAAAATAAAATTAAAAAAAAAATAACAGCACTTTTCATGTGCTAGGCACTACTCTAAACACTTAGGCTTTATCTCATTTACTTCAACAACAACCCAAAGAAGTAGGTTATACATTAAACTCATTTTATAGATGTTAAAATTGAGCCCTAGAAAAATGAAGTTACATGACTAAAATCATCAAAGCTAATAAGCTCAGAACGTAAGGTTCAAAACAAAATCTGTATGACTACAAAGCCCTGCACTTATAACTTTTTTTTCTGTAACACCTCTCAAGTAAGTTCTCCCTCTTCTATTATCCACTTCTAGTAACCACTAATGGATTTTTATAAAATAAGTAATTCAAGTAAATATCATATTCTCCGCATTCCCTTTCAATTCTAAATCTTATTACTTCCTCCATGTGCAATTACATTTTTCTGGAACCTCTTTTAGTTTCTATTTCCTAAGTCTTTTTTAACTTTATCTCTATTCCCATTATTTTCCAGGGTCTAACACTATGCCATACACCATGACTAGATGTTTATTACTTATAATAAAGATTAAAAACAAAACAGATAGGGAGCGCCTGGGTGGCTCAGTTTGGCACCCGACTTCGGCTCAGGTCATGTTCTCATGTTTCGTGTTTCAAGTCCCACATCGGGCTCTGTGCTGACAGCTCAGAGCCTGGAGCCTGCTTCCGATTCTGTGTCTCCCTCTCTCTGGCCCTCCCCCACTCACGCTCTGTCTCACTCTCTCTCTCAAAAGTAAATAAACATTAAAAAAAATTAAAAAAATTAAAAAAAAAAAACAGGTAAAATTCTTCCCATTTTGGATTCACAAAAAGTTTAAGTCAATATCTACTTATTTTGACCTAAAAGCTTAAACAGCCTTTTACACTACAGTTTACATTTCTTTAAAGCAATACTAGTTCAGTTGTGATTGGTTAAGTAGGGCAATGATGTATAACCAAAAGTTTGTATTGATTCAGATAGAGTTTTTCTCAGCACAATTTGAAGCTTTCCACTTTCTCACAATTAAAGAAAAAGCTTTTTACAATATATGATGATCTTAAGGGGAAAAATGATAATCCCATCGAAACACAGCACTTTCCTTTCATGCAGGCAGGGACTGCCTCAGGGGCTTCAAGAATCACTACACCTTCTATATGTTGAGCTATCTGAAGAAGATAGGAGTGTAGACAAAGAACATGCTAAGACATTTACTTATTCTATTCTATTCTATTCTATTCTATTCTATTCTATTGAGAGTGAGACAGAGGGTCAGAGAGAATCTTAAGTAGGCTCCACACCCAGTGCAGAGCCCAATGCCAGGCTCAATCACAGGCATAATCTGTGAGATTATGATATGAGCCAAAACCAAGAGTCAGATGGTTAATTAACTGAGCCACCCAGGTGCCCCCCCATTTATTGGTTTTAAAAAGTTGAGAAAGTCTATACATTGGTTCATATTTTTTTCATTTTGATGAAACTGTTCATTTCTAAAAGAAAATTTCCTCAAAGATCTGCATCCAAATAAATCATGAGCCTCAGAATTTAAGGCTATCCTAACATGGATGCTGATTACAACTGCCAAAGATTTAACTGTGCTAATTGTTACTGTTTTCCTCACTCTGCTTATAGAGTTCCATATGTTTTGAGAGGTAATTGCTTCTAACCCTATTTTCCCTATAAGCCCTATAATTTTATGTGCCAAATGCAAGGATTTTAGGGAATACAGGTATGGCACTATGGGAGAAGTACTCATTCCACAGAATGCCTTTATAGCCACACACATACACACTCACCTTTGTGTGTGATATTATACATGGGGCTTCTAATAAAGTTTCAGTGAGTTTCTCATTTTAATAATTACAATCTATTAACTTCAAATTAATTGCAATCCCAAATAATACACACATATATCATACATATATATGTGTGTGTGTAGACATAAATGCAGTGAGAGAGAGAAACAGAAAGAGAGGAGAGAAAACATTCATGTATACCTGGCACTATTCTAGTGCCAAATCCATATGATTAAAAAAACTCACTAAAACAGTAACTTTATATACTTAATAATTTGACAATAGAGATAGTCTCCAAAGACAACAGTCCTATATGATGCCACTAGAACCCCTGAATGAGTTATAGGCAAGACCCACTTTACAGTAATTGCCCCTACTTACTCATAACAATGAGAGACTAACAATGGAGACTTCCTAATTTACATAAGGCCATTCTTCCCTTATTTCACCATCATATTGAATCTGTCCTCAGTTAATCACTCAGTAATTCGATAAACATTGACTAGGCATCAACTAGAATAGGAACTAAAGGTACAAAGACAAATTAAAACAGAATCACTGCCTTCATCAATATTTATTTACTAGAGACACTGAAGTAAATAAAAATAGAGCAATGCCCTAAACATGTACAAAGTTAATGGAAACATGAGAGGGCAGAAAGTTTTGGAGTCAAAGGTATATGACTGACTCCAGCACTGACACTAGCTGTACATGTCCCTGACCACATCACTTAACTGTAGATTTCTTAAGTGAAATGAGACTAACAACACATAATTCATAGGGTTGTTATGAAGACAATATTTATATCTGTTACATAATAGAAACTTACAAAGTGATAGCGGCTGCAATCATCACCATCATCATCATCATACCTTAGTGATGAAATTGGATGACAAACTAAGAATAATTCTGGTTTTAGAGATCCTAGTACTAAGAATGTCATTTACTAGCACCAAAAATGTGTTGAATTATTTGCCTAAGGTATCCAATCATACAAAATGGTCTTCCAAAGGATAAATATAAGAGGAAAAATATTCAGCATCCGATGGGTTAGGGTATACAGTGATAGGACAGGCACATTCAAGAAATGAAAATCTAGTAGGGTCAAAATGATACATGATAGTGATGTATCTCAATCAAATATGCCTTTGCAACAGGTCCTTGAGGACAATGGCTTCTGGTGTATACATCTAATTTAGGAAACCGTACCAAATAGCACACTTTCTTTTCCATTTGTGTATGTCTTTACGATAGCTGACAAAGAACTACTCTGCCCCTAGCTGCTAATATCTGAGTAGGATAATTCTGTACATTAGGCACCCAGTGAGGGGGTGGGGGTAACTAATTTATCTAATAACCCAAGGAATCCTGGATAGTATTCTCCAAAAGCTATCTTAATTAAGATCAGAGTGCTTTATAGCTGCACCAGAAGTACAACCCTGATATCCCTCATATATGGGAGATACTATCTCTGATGCTCTACTATGGAGACTGTCTGCTATACTGCTCTCACATGTTTTGACTCTAAGAAAGGAGTCAGTAAACTACAGCCTGCAAGCCAAAATCAAACTATCTGTGTTTATACAGATCACAAGCCAAGAAAGGTTTTTACATCTTAAAACAGTGGAAACGATCAAAAAAATGGTATTGCATGAAGTAAAGATTATATTAAAATCAAATTTCAGTGTCTATAAATTTTTATTGGAACATAGCTATATTCATTCATTTACATATTGTCTATTGCTGGTTTCCTGCTACAACAGTAGAGTAAGTGAAATAGATACCTATGGTCTGTAAAACCTAAACTATTTAGAAACCATTTAGAAAAAGCTTGCCAACCCTTCATATAAGACTATATACAAGAGGTATGGCTCTGCAGCCTTCATATGAAGGGCACTGAATACCTAACAGTTCCTTAAGATTATAGTAAGTATCTAACAGATTGTTCAGTAACACTGTTTGGTAAGACCACTCTGAAGTCCTCTTCTGGTGATAATACCAGGTTAATAGCCACTGTTTGCTAGGCTATTACCATATGCCAGCTATTCTCCTCTTTATTTTACAGATGAGGAATCTGAGGATCAGGGAGAGGTGGTAACTTGATCAAGTTTCCTATAGCTAGTAAATTAATCCCAGTACAGTCTCCTCCAAATAAAGCCTTTGGGCATAAACACTATTGTCGGAATAAGAGAACAGAAAACATAAGAATTGGAAGGTAACCAAACCCATGCATTAGTATTAGTTGATTACAAAGGAAAACCACTGGTTTTTTTCAACATTATGTCATAAACTTGAAGATATTATATCTAAGACTATATCTAAGACAATGCTGACTCTTTAATTAATATAACTTTATTTTTTTACACCAACATTTTTAAAAACCTCATTATTTGTAATTACTTTCATCTAACCAACATGGGTATGTTAACATCTTAAAAAAAAGGAAGGGCATAATTTCAGAATAAAGATTTATACCATTTTCTAATTAGACTTTTTTATGAATTTATGCCTACTTGGTTATGATCTACAAAAGCAAAAGGTGGTATAGATAGTCTATTATGTAACTTGGAAAATTAAGAGAATTTGTGGTACCACTGACAGAAGCAAATTGACTGACAGTGGGAGTCAATTTTGGTATGTAAACTTAACTCAGTTTCAAAAGATTGTCTTCAAGGGGCGCCTTGGAGGCTCAGTTGGTTCAGCGTCTGACTTTTTGGTTTTGGCTTAGGTCATGATTTTATGGTTTGCGGGTTTGAGCCACGCGTTGGGGTCTGTGCTGGTAGCGTGAAGCTTGCTTGGGATTCTCGCTCACCCCCTCCCTCTGCTCCTACCCTACTTGTGCTGTCTCTAGCTCTCTCAAAATAATAAACTTAAAAAAAATTAAAACAAACAAAAAGGTTGTCTTCAATAGGTTACCCCTTCCTTTCAGAGACATTGGTTTTGATTTCTATAGACTGCTGATTATTTCATCATTATCCACATCACTGTGGAAAATTCCTTTCTCTTGAGGGAGATCCTTCCTTCTGATTCTTTTTTTACATTAATTTATTTTTTATTAGAGAGAGAGAGAGAGAGAACACAAGTTGGGCGGGCAGAGTGAGAGAGAGGGAGAGAAAGAGAAAGACAGAGAAAGAGAGAATCTCAAGCAGGCCCCATGCTCAGCACAGAGCCTGACATGGGGCTCAATCCCATGACCCCGGAATCACGACTTAAGTCGAAACTGCTGGAGGCTCAGTCGACTGAGCCACCCAGGTGCCCCAATCTGATAGGACTTATTTTAATTTTATAGAATTCAGAGAAAAACAAAGTAATATCTACCAGAGTGGTCTTAAGTATTATTCCCACACTTTTAAAGCTATCTTGGTGTACATAACTAAGATTTTGAAGCATTTAAATCAATTATTACCAAAACAGGCAAAAATCTGAAATTAAAAATGTTATGTAAATGTTAAGGACTCAATAGTAAAAAGTGTCCAATCATCAGAATGTGAATATGTTTTGGAAATATAACTAACAAACTGAAGTCTTCCTTACTTTTCCTTTTCTGGTGATCAAGATTTGTGTAATGACAGGGCACTAAATAAAACTAAACGGCAGGGAACAATAGGCACCACAAGATGGTGCTAATACCCTCTTAGAACTGGCGGGACAGACCACTACCATTACTCCTCAGATGTGACCTGTGGTGAGACTCTCTGACCAAAAGGGTGGATATGACTGTAACATCTTCTGATCTAAGAGGAAAAGCAAAACATTAACAATTTGAGGAGGTTTTTATTGTTGGTAGTAGAAAAAGGTTATGAATTTAAATTTGTCTACAATTAACCTTTGGTTTTCAACATTCTTTTCATATAGTCACAATAATTTACATGAAAAAGCTCTGAGCAACTATCTTTATGCTGTAAATAAAATTACTAACTTATACTCCACGAATAAACTACCATCATGCATAAATCACTCTTCTTTGTAAGTAGTGTTCTTATGTGGGACACTGATACAGACGTAACAGATGGTAACAGTCCATATTATGAAAACCCATATTCATACTTTCAAAATCTGTTTCCCAGATTAACACTTTTACTTTTTTCTGTATACATACTCACCCTCTGAATGTACTGGAGTCTTAGAAAAGCACATTAGGCTTTCTCACAGTTGAGGTTCTAAAGACACTAAACCAACTGCTGGAAGTAATAATACTTCCTTCCTTCAGTTGCATTAAGTCCCTTTTAGACGGATGGACGAAAGGATGGATGAACAGACAGATAAATGGGAGGGAGTGAGGGAAAGAGAAAAGCAATATTCTGCTTCCAGAAATTTAACAGCAATTCAAAATAAACAGTTGCTAGAGAGAATTGTTCTATGACTTCATACATGTGCTTAGTACTTACATATTTATGATATACAGTAAAACCTTAGATTGCGAGTAACTTATTCTATGAGTGTTCTGCAAAATAAGCAAATATGTCTGATAAATTTTAACTTGATAAACAAGTAATGTCTTGCAATGCGAGTAGTACATGAGGCCAAATGTCACATGATCACAACTGGGCCAATGGTTCTCTCCCTTTCTCCTCCTCCCTCTCACTGTGGGATTGTGGGTGATGGTCTCCCATGCTCGGATGCTCAGTCTCAGGCCACAGTGTTTGGCAGAAATCACGGATTTTTCAGAACGTTGGAAGGTGCCCACAACTGGCACTAGTGTATTTTTTGTCACTTCAAAGTACCTATGGATAGTCCTTTGCTTTTCCATACAAGAGTAAGCTTAGGAATGCTTTGCTTCATTCTAGGTCAGGTTGCCTACAGATATAGACCCTTTCCTCTGCTGCCTCATGGCCGGTTACAGTAAATACAGTACAAGAGTTTATTATTACTGTACTATAGTCAACACCTGTGCAAGTGTATACAATGGCCCCCACGCAGAAAAGGTTGACAAGAAAGGCAGTAAGAAGGAGGAGATGATTATGATGGAAGTTGAGAAGGAAATCATTGAGAAGTGCAAACGATGTATGTGAGTGGCTGAAATTGCAAGATTTTATAAGAAGTCGACATCTGCATCTCACCTGCAGAGGAGGAAAAGAAAAAGGCGGAGAAATCCCTCACTTCAAATAAGATTATGGGAAATGTGTAAAATATGGGAAACAATGCAAAACTTTGCAGAAAAGCACCACCTGAATAAGGCTATAGCAGTGCAAGCGATGAATCTGTTTAAGGACAATGCAATGTCACATTTCCGTGAAATCCTCAAAAAGAGGCAAAAGCAAGTGTCACTGGACAGGTTCCTTGTTAAACGTGCACGAAAAGAAGAAGATTCCACTGAGCCAATCGATAGCAGTGATTCCATTAGTGATACCGAAAGTCGTCCTACACAATAACCTCCTCTGTCTTGTCACAGCCGCAAAGGTTTTCAAAGGTAAGTGAGGACTGATTTGTCTATTTTTGTTTATATTTTGTATTTTCTTTATTATTCTGTGTTCTATTACAGTATTGTAATCATTTTTATATGAATATTTTTGGGTTGTGGAACGAATCATCTGAGTTTCCATTACTTCTTATGGGGAAATTTGCTTTGATATACAAGTGCTCTGGATTACAAGCATGTTTCCAGAAGGAATTATGCTTGCAAACCAAGATCTTGCGCTCATGCGTGCCTTCTCTCAACTCTCGTGCCCTCTGTCACACGCGCGTCCTCTCTCCCTCTCTCTCTCTCTCTATATATATACATGTGTGTGTGTTTATAAATAAAGTAACATTTAATCCGCAAAAATAAAATAAAATAATCCCCAGGTCACAATGATTCAGCAAGGACTGACTTCAGCCTCTTTCCACTATGCCATAAAATATCCATGAAAATATTAATGAGGATAGTATACACTGAGCGGTAAAACTATGTCCCAAATCATGTGTTAAACATTTTACATCTATTTTCTCAGTTAATCCACACAACAACCCTGAAATAAATTATTTTCTTCACTAAAGATGAGAAAATTGGGGTAAAGAGAGGTGGGGTGACCTTCTCAAGGACCTACAACTCATAAGTGGTAAAGCTGGGACTCAAACTTAAGCAATATGTCTAGAATAGCTCTGCCACTTAACCATTTCACAATACTGCCCTCATAAAATATACAACTATTTCCTTTGGGGGCAAAAGGAATGGCTGTTTAATGAGTAAAACAAAAACAAAAACCTTTTATTAAGCACATAAAATGAATAAAGATGATACAGCAGACACTACGTAAAGAGATCTCAAAGAGCTTGAAATCTAAATAGAAACATACAATTCCTTAACAAAAAACCTAACTGTTAAAAACTACAAAATAGTATAGTAGGAAAAATAAAGTGATTAATTACCGATGACTTAAAAACACAAAATATGATATTAAAAAGGGTAAAATATGATGAACTACAACAAGAGGTGACAACAGATTTTTAAAAGCAGTCAATCATTTTAGATACAGCAGGTTGGGAAACTCACTAGAGAGAAGGTAGATATTAACTGAATATGGAGAGATAGATTTGAATAGTTAAGAAAGAGGAATAAAGGTCATTCTGGGCAAAAAAAAAAAAAAAAAAAATAAAGCTGAATGGACTTTATTCTTCCAAAGCCTTCAAATGATGAATAATATATCCATGATTCTAGCTAATTATTTATATTTTCCATAATAAATACTGTAGGGAGCATAAAGAAACTAGATACAAATTACACGAATAACCAATCAAAAAAATTGGCTGGTTATGACAGAAAGGAAAGGAAAAGATGCAGAAATTAAAGAACTGGAGAAAAGCCGAAGAAATTATTAAATAAACCAGCTTGCAATTCATAAAATACTCCAGCAATGCTCGAGATTCTCTATGGAATTTAATTTTAACTTATGTATTTGTATAATACATGTAGTACAATTATAAAACTAAAGCTCACCTTTTTTTTTCTTTTTAAAAGTAGGCTTCACACCCAGAACAGAGCCCAATGTGGGGCCTGAACTAACAGCCCTGAGATCAAGACCTGAGCTGAGATCAAGAGTCAGAATCTTAACTGACTGATCCACCCAGGTGCTTCTAAAGCTCACCTTTTAAAACTGCTTTATGATGAAATAATAGGTAAAGATATTTCATTTGTGGGAAACAAGAGAAAACTTAAAACTGTAATGCTTCATGAAAAAGTCCAAAATAAGCCATTTCATTTAAACTTCAGAACAACCCCATGAGAGGTTACTTTACTAAAGAACGAACACAGTCACAGAAGTACAGTGACTAGGCTTAATTTATGTTATACCTGCAAGTGCTAAGATTCAAATCTAGTTTTCCAGGTATCAATTTGAAAATTCTTTCACACTACTACTATTAGGTCTCATTTTCATTATAATAAAAGTTACAGTGCAAGCAAGTATCTGAAAATTATGAATAGCATCACTTGGACCAGATACACTGATACTATGTGGATAGCACACCTAGCCCTAGGAGGGAAGTTCATACATTTATTCACCCAACAAATATTTACTGGCACCAACTATATTCTGGTCACTACCGATAATTTATAGAGAAATAAACAAAAAAGCAAACACCCAAGAAAATATAGTGATAAGGATAATTCAAAGACATTTACTATAGTAATAGCCAAGAGCTTAATGACTTCTTAATGCTGAACAGTCATGAAGACCTCTCTATCAAAGTGACATGTAAGCACAGAACTGGGCAAGTGCAAAGCATTAAGACTACCATTCCAAACATAAGGCACAGCTAAAACAACAGCCCTAAGCAAAAACAAAGACAGTGTAGTAAGAATATAATATGAAGGGGCAGAATCATAGATTATATCAGAGAGGTAGGTAGGGGATTTTTAAGTTAGGGAAAGTAGTTGGAATTTTCTGTTCTCAATGTGAATAGAGAGGGCAGGGAACAACATGGCCCTTTTTATAGTAAAGAGAAAAAAAATTACTCTGAGTGAGGTAAAGAATATAACAAAGCAAGTTTGGAAGCTTGAAGGCAGAGACAACAATTAGAGCTAAAGTAGTGTAGTTCTACTTAACCTTTTACCCACCCTAAATGCATTAGGGAAATTACATTATCCCACAAATAACACCAACGAAGAGGAAATTCTGATAAACTCTGTGCCGTCTTTCAGAGGCTCTCTATTCTTCCACCGCTCACTTTCCAATTTCCCTTCTCCCATGACTAGATGCTATTTTCTTTCTTTGTTGTATACTTCTTCCCTTGTCTCTGCCTCGGTTAAAAATCCACTCTGGATGCTACTCAATCAGAACTGGATTTCTGTCTCCAAAGACTACTGGCATGGCTTGCATTAAACATTCTTGATACTTTAAAAAGTTGTGATTCTGGATAGAGGCAACTTTCAATAAAGAGATTTCTGACCAATATGTTTGCCCTAAATAAGAAAACTTTAAAGATAACCTACATTATAACAGGCAATTTCCATTTAAAAATCCAATTCTGACATGTTTTCTAAATGTAGGCAAATTTTTATGCAGTTTGAGGATAAATATTTAAAGATATTCAAATTCCTAGCATGTGAACACACTAAAAACATCTATGGAAAATTAAAACCAGTCTCAGGAATCTGATGAAATATCTAATTTTAGTTTAAGTTGTATTTCTTTGTATCCTAGGATATCTCTTCTCTATTGTTTAGAAAGCACAGACTTTGAAATACAAAAGGAAAAAAACGCCTGGAGTAGCAAGCTCGTAAAAGTTATTTTCCCCCAAAGTTGTAAGTTTTTGATTATTAAGAATGAAAATTAAAACTTATTTCTCAACTTAACCAAACATTTCCCAATACTACTTAAGTCTCAAAAAGCAATTTGTGGTGCTATTTTTATTCATCTAAAAAAGAATTCTTTGCAGTTTTGGGTGTTGTAAAATTAGAAAATAAACTGAGTTGCAATGACTTAAGTGCAATCTCATTTTCTCACAGAACAAGGGTAATATAGTAAGTTATTTTCTGAATCATCGATCTGATCATTTTGGAAATCAGTATTATCATGTTTAATCAGTTTTAAGTAACACACCTATTTTACTCTAAAATAAAGATTTTTAACATGGAAAAAACAAGTGACATGAAATCATAGAATATTATAAAACAACAGAGCATACTCTTCAAAGCTCATCTTTTTTTAATAATTGTTTTAACTGCTACAAATTATGAATGAGACTTCCTCAAGGATATGGAACCCAGGACTTATTTGGAAATATGTTCAATCACTTTCAAAAAAAGAGAGAGAGACTTTGGGGGAGACGTAGGTCAAGTAAATATAACAAGAAATAGATTCAGGAATGCTTCTAGTGCTATTTTTTCCTCAGTAAGTGATAACATTAACAAGCAAGTGCTGTGCACTGTTCTGGAAGAAGCGTGCTATATTAAGAATGTATCTTCTCACAAGGAGCACTCAACTTACACCTGAGGTAAGCTGTATGCAAGCCTGCCTTTAAAACTCAGTGAGCCAACATTTCTTTGTCCTGAAATTAATCATCCCTTAACCCCTAGCTCCACCACTTCACAATGTCAAAGGACTTGAGTACTGAGGTTATTTCTTTCAACTTTACATGATTAAATGTTTTACTATATGAGCTTCCATCATGCAACTTTCTTTAGAGTAGTCAATGAACCTGATTTCGTTTTTACCTGTCTTTTCTCCCAGGACTGATACATGTATGATTATCAAGAACACAAGATTTTGTCTGTTTTTACGCTTTTAAGTAAATTCATTAGAACTAGGAATTTGGAAGAAAAAACATTTAATCAAACTATGCTCTTATTGCATAAAATTTTCAAATTTGTCTCTTGAAATTTCTTAAAAGAAAAATCCTTCTTCAATCACATAGAAACTTATTCTCTTTTATTTGTTGACCAAAGCTCAAGTTTTCTTGGTCAATAGAAGTTTTTCTTTCAATCTTTTTATTAGCTTCTTTTGATGACTCTCCATTTCTAAGAATAAACTCTATGGAGCTATTTATGAACCAAGAGTCCTTGTGCCAAGTAGGAAGGCTGCAGAAACAAGTGAGACTGGAAATAAGGTGATGGAACTCTTCTGAAAGAACTGGATGAGATCACTTTGTTTGTGTCAAGCCTATATACTACCAGTAGCGGGAATAATGACAGCATAGTATAACCTATCAGGGTCTGTACATTTAAAATTATTGAAAACAAAGTTACTTAAGAAGAAGACTGCCTATAATTTACTGGTGTAACTTGGAAATCAAAGTTTTAAACTATGGAGTTGGACCTATTTCCTTGATAAATGTTTGGGAATACTAAGATTCTACAAGAAGTGGGCAGAAAAAAATAATCCATATCACGATATAACACAAGTAGGATGGATTAGAACCTTATATTAAAAGAGATTAAGATCTACCAAGCTCCTCTGTGAAGATGAACTATTTCCCAATTAGAACCTGACCATTCCCTCTTCCACACTCTCAAGGATGTTTTCATCTCTTCTAATGCTACCATACTGATTTATAGTAAGATATGCATATGTCTCTTTTCTCTCTAGATATTAAGATACTTGATGACTTTTTCTTTGCCTCCATTACAACAGGACTCATAGCAAAGGTCTACTAAATAACTATCACGTGCCAGTTTTCTTGAAAACTCACATTTAATGGGAGCTAAAATATAAATAGAGTACAAATGACATAATGTAGTATAGGTATAAGTAGGATGATGCTATTTGCAAATTTACACAAATTTGACAACAACAACAAACTGCTAAGTCTTACAGGCAGTGTCATGGTTTTTTATTTTTATTTTTTTAATGTTTGTTTTGAGAGAGAGAGAGAGAGAGAGAGCGAGGGAGGGCAGAGAAAGAAAGAGACACAGAATCTGAAGCAGGCTCCAGGCTCCGAGCTATCAGCACAGAGCCCTGACACAAGGCTTAAACTCACAAACTCCAAGATCATGACCTGAGCCAAAGTCGGATGCTTAACAGACAGAGCCACCCAGGCACCCTGGAGGTGGTCATATCTTAAGAGAGTATGTTTGATCTGGGTCTAGAAAGCTGTCAGTATTTTCCATATTAAAAAGACATTCCAGGAAGGAAGGTAAGCACACTTGAAGATAACAAAGCAGTAATACGCACACACGCACACACACAGTTCAGGAAGAAGAAAAGAAATGCATATAAAATGGTCAAGTATTTGAAAGTAAACAGGTGATGCCTTTCTTAATTAAGCTTAAACTCAAATCTTGTGGGCTATACGAGGAATCCACAAATGGTTTTGAAGCAAAGAAGGTATCTGATAAGAATCTGTGTGGAAAGATGGATAAATAAGTGGGATTAATGAGACAGAAATTTAACAAAAGGCTACAAATACTAAAAAATAAACGTTAGAATAAACAAGACCAAAAAACATTTAGGAATCGATTAGTTGACAAATAGCCTTATTTGAGAATAGTATTTTCAAATCAAGAATCTAGTTTCCAAACAGAATAAATTATTAAAAATAGCAAAATTCTTCCTGGGAAAAACTGAGAAGGGTATTTCTACTTTTTATTTCATATTTACCATTACAGTTCTTTTTTCCAATAATACTTAAATATTTTATAATTAAAAAAACTAATTTAAAATTGTATCAATTTAAACATGAACATCACTACTATATAACAAAAATTTCAAGATAATTCTTGAAAAGAGATTCATATTACAATCTGCTGATCCACTCCCCTTCTACCACCATAAATAATTTCACTTTGAGAAACTCTCCAAGTGATTTCATTTTAGTTGCTAACCTCTCTAGAAAACTATTTTAAATTTGTTATTAGCCTTATTATTTTTAATTGCATCTACCATGCAAGTCAGAAACCCAGATGTTATCTGTAACATCTCTCTCTTCATGGATGCAATACATCATCACTAAATACTGAGAATTCTACATCCTAAATAATCCTCAAATTTTCTACACCTCTCCATATCCAGCCTCCCTGCTAAGATCAAACTACTTATTTCTTATAGGAACTACTACCATTGCCTCTGTAATAGTCCATCAACACTCACTCTCATGCCAGCATGTACTGATCATGCCATTTCTTCACACTACAGCCAAAATGACCTTTTCAAAATATAATGTGATCCTGTCAACACCGCCATAATTGAGCCTTTCTATGGCTTAGTATTGCTGTAATGGATGAAAACATGACTCCTTTCAAGGCACTAAAGTCTCAGCAGAGTGTGGCCCCTACCTTTTTCTCCAGTTTCATCTGCACTATTTTCCCACTTGCTCTCTCCACTCCTTCAGTTCCCTCTAGTCACCATATTACCCTCTCACATAACATTCTGTCAGAAAAGTGATCCTCTTCACCTCCATAATGCCTATACTAACTCCTTGATATCTACACTTATTACCTCACTTCTTCAAGAAAGCTTACCCCAATTTTCCAAACCAGGTCAAGTCTTTCTACTGTATAATCTCTCCTAATATTATGATTCTTTCCTCTATGATACTATTACAATTTCAATTTTATATTTATCTGTGTGATTACTTGTCCTTGCCACTTATACGTTCTACAAGTAGCAGATATTTTTGTGTCTTTATCACTTCAACAAAATTTGTGAAACACAAGCAGTATAAAAAAATACATGCATACTACAATATATTAAAACAATATAGAGAATATAAGAAAGAACTCAAAACCCCTAGTTACCAGAAATAACAAATGTTAATATCCTGTTGTATATTCTTGGGAGACTTTAATGAGGGATTCTGTATTTTATCTACAATTCTGATCGTATAATACATATTGTTCTGGATTTTCTCTATTATTGATTCTAGATTCTCTGTAAGATACATTTGCAACAGATACTGAGTTGCACCCCCAATAAGCAATTATCAATGTAAATAGAAAGAGGAAGAAAAAGCATGGTATTTTTAAATATGAAAAGTGTCCCACATTCCTTAGAAATAAACTATTTTCATGAGACAGAAAATAATCTATTTTAAGTATGAAAAACTGGCGAACATCTGAGAGTTGCAAATTTTCTCAAAATAACATTGAAAGATGGCACTTGGCAGAATGTTTTCATGTTATGAAAAAAGCACTCAAGTTTAATTTTATATTTCAAAATATTTAAAGTACGTATTAATGTGCTGCCATTAAAACTGTGGAAGAAGTACAAATAATTTATACTTAAAAACAAAATGGTCTATGAGAAACTGAAAAATAAAGTCATTTTTTAATAGCTTCCTTGCTCTAAGTAATGGATCACGATGACTGTACTTTCGTATTTCATGAAGATAAAATAATACGGCCATTCTTTACATCATTTATTAAAATGTTAATGCAAAGACTAGTTCTCTGATCAAAATCACCTTATCTGACTTTCAGAATAGAGGGTTGTTTTAAATGGTTCCATGGGGAAATAGCATCATCTAATTTATGTCCATGGTGTTTAAGCATTGCAGAGGTAAAACAAACAACTTTTGCATGTCATCTGAAATAGTTTATTTTCATCATCCTTCTACTTAGCAATCTTGATTTCATCTATGATCAGAATTGTGGTGTGCTAAATATGGGCTAAAAATTTTATTTTGTTAGCAACTAAAAAAACATAAGGTTGTTTATTTATTAATTATATCCAATAAACCCAAAAAAACCCACATAAGGCCATAAGATTAATCTTAGTAACAAAAAAAAAGAAATCTTATGACATGCACCTCAGCAGAGTTCAAGTTTCACCCTAGACAAGCAGATTATAACAATAAAATGAAGACTGTCTGGTATAATTAATAGTACCAGTTCAGTAAATCCAAACTTGCTGAAATGAACAGGGCAAGTTATATCATGGTCTGAACAATACCTCCTAACTTATAATTTTTTAATGTTTATTTATTCTTTGAAAGAAAGAGGGGGCAAGGGAGAGAGCGCCTGAACTGGGGAAAGGCAGAGAGAGAGGGAGACACAGAATCTAAAGCAGGTTCCAGGCTCTGAGCTGTCAGCACAGAGCTAATTGTGGGGCTTTACCTCACCAACCGTGAGATCATGACCTAAGCCGAGTCAGACACTTAACCCAATGAGCCACCCAGGTACCCCCTAACTTTTAATTTTTTTAAACTTAGATCTGAAACTTAAAACACTGAAATTCTTGCACACGTGTATAAGGAGACATGTACAACAATGCTCGTGAAAGGATTATTCATAATTTTTAAAAATGTTAATTTAAATAATTACTAAGAAAAAAATAAAAACACTGCAGTACAGTCATATAATGGAATAATATAAAGAAAGAAAATGAATGAACCACAGTTAAATAGCTATGAGGTATGTAGCATAAGCTGAATAAGAAAATAAAGGTGGAGAAAGAATACATATATCATGATACCTTTAACAGCTCGTTTTTGCTATGTAACACACCGTTCCAAAATTCAAAGGCTTCAAACAACTATCATTTACTTAGCTTGTTAGATCACCCATTTCAGGGATCCCCACCTGGAAAGTCTTTCTGTTAGCCCTGGTTGATCTCAGCTGAGGCTGACTGTGATGTGTGTAGTCAGGTGCCAGGCAAGCTGGATACTGACTGCTTATGGGGTAGGGCATCTCAGCTCTCATCACCATGGTTTCTCATATTCTAGCTCAAAACTGTTCATATGGTGGTCTCAGGATTCCCAATGAAGAAAAGCAAACTCCAGAATGCAATTCCTTTCTAAACCTCTGCTTTGTCATGTTTGCTATGGGTGTTCTTGTAAAATAAATTGTTACACTTTTTAGTATGTCTAATTTTTTTTAAATGATAAAAAGGAATTAGAAGAAAATTCCTATAAATTAAGTATGTTACAAAAGGACTTCAACATAATTAGTAAACACAGACTACAAAATAAGATCTGACAGTTTTTTTTAAAACCCAGTGAATCGGCAGATCAATTTTACATTATTTGCATTATCAGAAAAGGACAAAGACAATAAAAAGGAGTAGATTTAGAAAAATTCAGCACCTGGTATAAAAGAACAAAAAGAATAATTGTTAAACATATCCATAGACTAAAAAAACTAATTTAGATAATGTACTGTCCAACGTGTGCTCATAATTCAAACTTGTAAAAATATGAGGAAATAGGCCATCATGATCTATGAAAAGAATACAACAGCAGAAACAGATCTGACAAAACTTTAAATAACCACGTTATTAATTGTAGATTATAACAGAATGTTTGAATTAGATAACTAAAAGGTGGAATATAAAACTTAAGACTAAATACAATAAAAAAAAAGAATAGAGTGCTTAAAGAGGTTCAAAATGAATTTTAAAATATATTCAATGAAATTATAAACACAGTAGATAGGTTAAACATCAAATTATACAAGAATTAGTGAACCTGAAGAAATCACTCAAAATGTAACACAAAAAGAGAAAGATTAAAATATGAAAGAGGGATACAGATACAAGAATAATGGAATGATAGTATCCAACATGTTTTATCAGAGTTTCAGAAGAAGAGAAAAGTGGAGAACAATACCTGAGGACACAACAGTTGAAATTTTCTGAGAATTGATGAAAAGACACAAATTCTCATTTTCAGAGAGCAAAATGATTCCCAAGTAGGATAAATAAAATGAAAACCACAACTGAGTAAATAAGGGTTAAACTACATAAAATAACTGTAAACAAAAATATAAAATCAAGTAGAGGGAATAGACATATTACCTAAAACGAAATGACAAACAGCAGACTTCTCAAAAAAAGGAAATAACAATCAAAGCAGAATTTTATACCCAGATAAACTATTATTCAAGTTTGAAATAATGAGTAAGGCAAGCTCTCAATATAGCATCCTAGAAAAAATAAAATCGTCAAAACTAAGTCAACAGGAAATATGAATATCCTACACCTATCAGAGGAATTGAAACAGTAGTTTAAAAATATTAAAAGAGGTGGGGAGAGGGAGTGAGGAAGATGAGGCTGCAGTGGTGGAAAGAAAAAGCACAAAGAAAACAAAAGATTTTTTTAAATAAAGGAGGAAGAGGAGGAAGGAGGGTGGGAAGAAATATGTAGGAAGGGACAGGACCAAATAGTTCTGAGAAAAATTCCATAAAACTTTTAAAGATCTTTCTAATCTTTTACAAACTCTTTCAGAGAATTAAAAAAAAAAAAAAACAAAAACGTTTTACCAATGTATTATATAGGGCTAGCAAACCCTGACACCAAACCAAGAAAAAAAATTACACAGCAAGTTGACTAAGGAAAATACAAGGGGGGAAAAAATATATATATATATGATTTGCATTCTTCATGATGACTTACATAATATATGTAATATATATTATGACTTACATAAAGGTATAAATTACTTTTCAAGCACTGCTTTAACTATCTCTCACAAATGTTGACACACACTATTCCATGATCGTTTAGTTACATAAAAATAAATCATGACTAAGATGGGTTTGTTGCAGGACTGCATGTATAGTTTAATAATGAAACTTCCTCAACCTGATTAAGGTATCTACCAAATATATACTTACCATCACACCATACTTAATGTAATAAAATATCACACTCAATGGGGTAACATTAGGACTTTTATCATCAAGAAACAGAAGGAGCTGACAATTGCCACTTTTAGCGGTAAAAGTCCTAGCCAATAAATTAAAAAATAAGAAATAAAAAATATTAAAATTGTATGTATAGGGTATGATAAAAGACACACCCAAACACACACAAACATATACACAAGATAAAATACAGGTAAGTTTAATCAAGTTTTAATTAAGATATAAATACAGAGGCCCCTGGCTGGCATAGTCAGTTAAGTGTTGTGAGTTTGAGCCCCATGCTGGGTGAAGAAATTAAACATAAAAAAGTAATAAAACTCAAATACAGATTTTCATGGAACTTGAAAACTTATTTTTTAAAATAAAGTATTTAAAGGGTACTTTGGTGGCTGGCTCAGTCAGTTGAGCGTCCGACTCTTGTTTCAGCTCGGGTCATGATCTTATGATCTGTGAGACTGAGCCCTGCATCAGGTTCTGCACTGACAGCATACAGCCTGCTTGGTATTACCTCTCTCCCTTTCTCTCTGCCCCTCCTCCCCTTTGCTCTCACTCTCTGTCTCAAAAACAAACTTAAAAAAAAATTTTAAGTAAAATAAAAGTGTTTGTAGAACGCAACCTACTCTTGTCTACAAAACGATACCTTCCAGCCTATTAGTGACCCAGCTGCAGAAATCCTTGGTGTGCAGCAATGCCACATAGCAGCACTATTGTGCCAATGGGCCAAGATGAGACAGTAAGAGTACATCCACACTGACCTACTATAGAAGAACATTGTTCACAAGTAAGTGAATTAGTCCCTGATCCTCTTTAAAAGATTGGGTATAATAACCTGGGTGACTGTAGCCAATCAGGAGATGGAGTGGGCTAAGATACATCTGTAGCTGTGGCCCAATTACAGAGCCATGCAGGATGTCATGGCACAGTTCATCAGCATTGGGTGCCCAAAGTGGCCATGCCATTCCACCATCCACTATGACTACTTGATCAAGACCTGGCTCAGGGTCCTATCCCTGGGAAAGAGGGATACAGACTCCAGAACTTCAAGCATAACCCCCAAATCAACAGGCTACACATCATTTGATCTACCAGAAGCAAATGTTCTCCTTCACATCTCATCTCATGATGGCTCCTGGTGACAGGAGACCCAGAAGCTGGAGCAAGTGCTCCAAGCCACAAAAGGGATGGTTGCAGAGAAGTACAATGCCTTCCTCTACTCATTGGTGTCCCAAAACACACATGAAATGGCTTACTCAACCAAGTGGCAAAGGTTCTTGGTAGATCAGGGTTATAGCTTTAAGGTGATCACTAAGTTTGCTGGCATGGAGAACGAAGAGTTGGCATCTTCTACAAGAAAGGAGCAGCACCAGCTCTTACAGAAAGTCCTGGCAGCCACTGACCTGGATGCTGAGGAAGAGGTGGTAGCAGGAGAATTTGGCTCCAAATCCAGCCAGATATCTTGATGCTTTGGCACAACAAGTTCCATGTCTGGGGCTGACGATAGTGTGTGTACATGGAGTAGCACTCGTCACAGAGCAAGGCTTCCACGAAGCACGTGCACCCGCTTTTCAAGTGCTTCAGGAAATGATGTCCACAGGGTAATGTAGGTGAAAGCTGGGTGCCCGGCACCAACACTGGATAGATATTTTCCATCCATATTCTTTCCTCTAGCATTCGCCTAACTGATGTAAATGCAATGTCTATTAACTGTGTTGAAGAAAATGTATCAAGAGCTTGGTTCTGTCTTCATGAGTTATTCAGGGCTTAAAAATTGAGTCGGGAGAAAATATCTTTGGTTTTTTTTTTTTCAGACCTTTTTTCAATCTTCTCAATACCACACCAAAGACAGGAAATGTATAAATTTCTGGCAACTACAGGGTTCCAAGAATAGCATGGGCTTCAGGAGGCCTGGATCTGGAATCATTCACCACATCATCTTGGAGAACTATGCACACCCTGGATTCTTCTGATTGGCATTTATTCCCACACTCCCAATAGAGGTGGCCTGTGGAACATCTGTATCGGCACTGGGAATTTGAAACTGTGAATGGCAAGTTTGGGACTCCCTGGAAGTTGATGTTCCCCCAAATGACTGGTGTGAAGTTTATCAAGATGATCTCCAGCTAGACCTCACCCACAGATGTGATCCTAAAACGGAAGCATTCTTGCAGTGAAAGGTGGCACAGGTACAATAGTGCAGTGGCATAGGTCTGGTGTAGACTCCATCTCCTATCCTGACATGATGACAATCTGAAAATGGGCACAAATTGGGGCCCTCAGTGTTCTCTTACAAGCATAAAATTAAGAAATACCTGAATTAGGCAGGGCAAGGAGACATGGCCAGTCTTACATATAAAATCCAAGTACTCTTGGCACCTGACCCTGGCTGTCATTATAACCAACTGACTAAAATTAACCTCAACAAGCTGAAGCAGTACACCAATTCACCCTTTACCCTGATCTGGCCCACTCTGTGGCAGGAGCTACTGTGGCAGAGAAGGAAGAATATCCTCTGCACACCCAGTGGGTCTGATTGGCAGCTGCACCAACTCAAGTACAAGGAAATGAAGTGTTCAGTAGATGAGGCCAAGCCATCTCGGCCAGTGCTGGCTCACAGGTTCAAGAGTACATCTCGCTTAATCACTGCACTGATATCCAAGCCGACCTACATCACTGAGTGGAATAGTTATGCACAGATCCTACAGGATGTGGGTGGAATTCCCTAGCCAATGTGCCATTGACCAGTAGAACAAAAAGGGCATCAACATGAGAAAAATCACAATTACAACCTCCTACAACAGAAACTTCACTGGCCAAAACAATGTGAATCCTAAGATCCATACTTTCATTGCATCGCCAAAGAATATCACAACCCTGGCTATTCCTGGCACCCTCTAGGTCAACTCAGAGACTGACTTCCTGACAGGCAAGAATGGCAGGAAGTTCAAGATGGAGGCTCCAGATGCATATGAGCTTCACTAAGTAGAGATCAACCCCCAGGTACAATACATCCAGTCCCTGTCCCCAGGAATAGCAGGGGGATGGGGATGGGGGGAGGGGGGTCACTGGAGGAGGGGTAGATGAGAGCTCCACCAGCCAGCACCTGTAGCTTCTGAAGCCTTTTGACAAGTGAGATGACAAAGACCTAAACAACCTACAGATCCCTATAAAAGTCAAAGGAGAGGGGCACCTGGGTGGCTCAGTCAGTTAAGTGTCCGACTTTTGATTTCAGCTCAGGTCATGATCTCACAGTTCATGAGTTCAAGCCCCGCATCAGGCTCTGTGCTGACAGCAGAGCCTGTTTGGGATTCTCTGTCCCCTTCTCTCTCTGCAACTCTCTGCTCGCGCGCGCTCTCTCGCTCTCTCTCTCTCTCTCTCTCTCTCTCAAAAATAAATAAATATTTAAAAAGCAAAGTCGAAGGAGAGTATGCTACTGACCATATCCTGACTGCTGACACCTGGTTCAAGTTCTGGGGATACCTGGACAACACCTCTAACAATGTGCTTATTGGTGCTATCCATCAAAAAGAGCAAGGTTAACTCTGTGCAATGTTGTCACTCAGGAGTGTTGTCACTCAGGAGTTTGTCCTATCCCTGACAACTGTCCGCTAGTATAAGAAACATGGCATCAGATGGTTATGATCAGATATGAGAACCATGGGAGAGAGTAAACTGCAGTTTGTTCACAAAAGAGATTACTACAAAAATGACCAAGAGTTCTAAGAATAAAAACTTAATATCGAATAGAAAAAGTAAAAATAGCAAAGAAATCAAGACATTGAAAACAATATGAAACTTCAATAATTTTTAAATCATACATACATATATACTAAAAGCATAAAGACAGGCACAGGCACAGGAATAATGACTGCTAACTTCAGAACAGCGGCCAATGCTAACATGGTAAAGAGAGAGAAGGACAGGACTAGGGAAGAAAAAATGGAGTCTCAAAATATATTTGTAATGATTTTTTTTTTAAAGCTGAGATATTCATTACATTATTCTCTATTTTTATGTCTGTTTCAAAATAATAAAGGGCACCTGGCTGGCTCATTTGGTAGAGCATGTGACTCTTGATCTCGGGGTTGTAACTTCAAGGCCCACGTTGGGTATGGAGATTACTTAAAAATAAAATCTTAAAACAATAAAAGAAAAAGAAAAAGAAAAAGAAAGGAGAGGAAAAAGGAATAACCATTGAGCTAGCACAGACAGAGTAGGATAATATCCCTTCCTTTCATTCTCATTATTAATCACAAGTATTAAAATGTCATGGTAACAATCTCCCTCAATTATTACAAAGTGATGTTTAATGCCTGTGCTTCAGAAGCAAATGAATTCTGCAACATATAAAGGTTTCCAAAGTCACTACCATGAGACACTGGATTTCAAAATAATGTTTCAATGAGATACTACATACATCATAATGTATCAAAATAATTTGGTATATTACTATTTTCATTAACTAGCTCTGAAAGTGAACTCACTCAAAGGAAAATCAAAAGCTTAAATATAAAGTGCATAAAATAGGTAATCCTTAATACATAATCAGATTTCTTCAAAACTATTGATTATTGTAACTCTTTTTCTCACTAATTATAATTATATAAATTTCAAACATAGGGGCCCCTGAGTGGCTCAATCAGTTAAGCTGTTAAGTGACTGACTTCGGCTTAGGTCATGATCTTGTGGTTCATGAGTTCAAGCCCCACATCCGGCCCTCTGCTGTTAACAGCCCACTTTGGCTCCTCTGTTCCCCTTTCTCTGTCCCTCCCTCTCTCTCTCTCTCTCTCTCACACACACACAAAAATAAACAATTGTTTTAAAAAAAAGAAACATAAATATATCCTAGCAGAAAAATATTCTATAGGTGCTCTAACAGATGAGACGAATGATTAAGAAAAGAAGAAAATAAAATGCAGTAGGCAAGAACTAAGTAAATAACTTACTGAGAAAAACTAAAGCAGACCGAAATAAATGGAGACATTTACCATGTTCAGGATTTCAAAGACTCAATATTGTTAAGATGTCAGTTTTCCCCCAAGCTTAAACACAAATTCAAGGAAATCCCAATCAAAATTCTAACAGGAGTTTAAATAGAAATTGACAAGTTGATTCTAAAATTTACATGGCAAACAAAAAACTTAAATAATCTTTAAAAACGATAAAGTTAGAGGACTCACACTACCTGATGGCAAGATTTAGGACACAGCAAGTAAGACCATGGACACTGGCATACACATGAATAAATACACATTAATGAAACAACAGACATTCCAGAAACAGACCCATAAATATGCCATCAATTGAGTTTTGACAAAGTGCCAATGCAATTCGATGAGGAAAAGAAAGACTTTTTCAACACAGTGCTTAACAACTGAATAAACAAAAGGGCAAAAAAGAATATTGAAAACCTTAATCCCAACCAAACACTATTCACAAAAAAATTATTTAAGATGTATCACCCTACAAATAATGCTAAACTATAAAGTTTTTAGAAAAAAATTATATAAGATTATGTAAGATTTCTATAAAAATCTGAAATATAAGCACTAATCATAGAAAAATTGATACATGTGACTTCAGCAAGATTTTTAAATTTTGCTCCTTATAAGACACTGTTTGTTTTCAAAATAAAAACAAACCAGAATAGGAACAAAAAAAAATCCTCCACACATATACCTGACCTATATTCAGAATATAGGTTCTTTATGGAACCCTACCAACTCAGTAAGACAAAGTACCAATATAAAACAACCAAAAGACTTGAAAATACACTTCACAAAAGAAGGTATGAAGTACCAAAAAGCAAATGAAAAGATTATTAGTCATCAGATAAAAACAAATTAATATCAGCATGGGATATCTTTTCATGCTTAGAAAAGATACAATCAAAATGGTTACACCAAATATTGACATTGACAAGGACAAGGACATGGACAGAACTGTAACTCTCACAGGTGGGTATTTTAAATCACACAACCACTTGGGTAAAAAGTTTAGCATTCTGTTATAAACATATACGTATCCTATATTAGTGATTCCATTCCTAAATATATATGCAATAGAAATGAAAATATATGTCCACAAAAGACTTGTAAAGAATTTTACAGCTCCCAATAACCCTAAACTGGAAACAACCCAAATGTCCATCAACAATAGAATGGAGGGGCACCTGGGTGGCTCAGTCTGTTAAGTGTCTAACTTCAGCTCAGGTTTGTGGGTTCAAGCCCCGCATCGGGCTCTGTAATGACAACTTGGGGCCTGGAGCCTGCTTCAGATTCTGTGACTCCCTCTCTCTCTGGCCCTCCCCCACTCACACTCTGTCTCTCTCTCTAAAAAATAAACATTAAAAACTTAAAAAAAATACAATAGAATGGAAAAACTATCAGAGCCATACACTGGAATACTATCTAACAAAAAATAATACAACTACTGACACACAAATCATGCACAATTTCAAAAATATTATGTTGAGCAAAAGGCTACACGATGAGAAATATTTATCTCCAGAGACTTATGCTGAATGAAAAGAGCCAAAAAGGTTACACACTACATACATGACTCCATTTATGTAACATTTTTTTAACGAAATTATAGAAATGGACAGTGGGTAAGTGGTTGTCAGTGGTTAAGACATGGGGCTGGAGTGGGCTGAAGGAGAAAGCAAGGAGAGAAGTAGGTGTGATTTATAAAACAGTAAAAGAAGGAATCTTGGTAACGGAACTGTTCTGTATTTTGACTGTGATAGTAGATACATAGATCTAAACATGTGATAAAATTACATAGAATGCATGCACACACACAGGAATATAAATAAAAAGAAATAAATAAGATTAGTGAATTGCCAATATCCTGATTGGGATATTGTATTATAGTTTTGCAAGATGTTATAATTGGGAGAAAATGGGTAGTATATATGATCCCTTTAGTATTTCTTAGAACTGCATGTGAATCTACAATTATCCCTAAATAAAAGTCTTAAGTTAGAATAGTAAATTTAAAACACACACACACACACACACACACACACACACACACACACACACACACAAATATACCCTCTATTTATTTGCACATCTTTCTCCAAAAAACAGAATCTCTAGGCATTAATTTTATGTCTCTCTGATACCCTAAGAAAGCAATAATTTAAAGATGTAAGACCATAAGGGTGCCTGGGTGGCTCAGTTGGTTAAGCATCTCACTTTGGCACAGGTCATGATCTCACAGTGTGTGGGTTTGAGCCCCTCATTGGGCTCTGTGCTGACAGCTCAGGAAATTTACAGCTCATAGGAAATTTACAGAAGAACCTTCATTATGGGAAATATGGAAAGGAATGAATAAAACATTTTAATCTAAATATTTTATCTTGAATCCCATGCTTTGCATTTAAGGGTATTTTGAAGGATAACCTAAGTCAATGTACATAAAGTACTGAAATTAAGGATATAGGGTAAGTGTAACATTCATTTTGTGCTTGTAAACATCCTTTCCACACTGAACCCCTTGGGACAAAGAATTTGCCGAATGAACTCCTCAGAATATATCAAAGAAATTTAATTTGTCCTAAAACACTTGAACTGACTGGGGAAGAAAAAGTTACCTGATCCCTTACTTGCATAAGATGGCCACTTAATGAAAAGATAATATGGTAACTGTAAATCTTAGCCTTACTGATTCCTAATTTTTCTCTTTCCGTGCAAATACTTAAGACTTGTTAAAAATAATATTTTAATCCAATCATCTTGGATATAAAATCCAGTCATTCCTCTAAGAACCAAATGCCAAATAACAGAAAATAGATAAGGCACAAGCTATTATTTAAATGATCCAATGAGCCTTTCAATAAGTTTAATTGGCATAGTTTCACACATCAGGTTATTAGATGGAACAAATTTTTGCCACTTGATTTATCTATACTGTTGAGAACCGATTAAATTAAACATTTTCTACAACAGATAAGAAACAAACCTCTTTTCTAATCATGTTGCTGGGGTTGTCAAAATGATACAACAATGATGCCCAAACTTCTGAAAAGATGATTTTGTAATTAGGTTTCAAATACTTAATTGATATTGTTAATTGATCATTGTTTTGTTTAGCCTTCCCCCAAAGAGGCAAAAATATACTAAGAAATACATAAATGAAGATGTTAGCAAAGATTTGGGAAAAAAGAAGATACTCTAATTTTGCTTTTTAATAACATAATTATAGAGCACAAGAGAAATTTTATGACTTATTTCATACTTTCTTCTAAGATGACTTAACAAAGATCTCACCTAGACTCTTTAGCATGTTAACTTTTTTTGCCCTAAAAAATTATTTTAAATTAACAAAATATATAGATATAGATCTATATCTACATAGATAGATATATCTCTATAGCAATTGCACTACTAGGTATTTATCCAAGAAATACAGGTATGCTGTTTCGAAGGGACACATGTACCCCAATGTTTATAGCAGCACTATCGACAATAGCCAAAGTACGGAAAGAGCCCAAATGTCCATCAATGGATGAATGGATAAAGAAGATGTGTGTATACATACACACACACACACACACACACACACAATGAAGTATTACTCAGCAATCAAAACGAAGGAAATCTTGCCATTTGCAACTATGTGGATGGAACTAGAGAGTATATATAGATATAGATATAGATATAGATAGATATAGATATAGATATAGATATATAGATATAGATAGATATATAGATATATCTACATAGATATAGATATAGATATAGATATAGATATAGATATAGATATATAGAATCTAGAGATTCTAGAACAAAGTGAAATTTAAACTAAATGTATTGTTAATTATTCATTTCCCTTAAATTACTGAGTTATCCTTCTATAGTTACAATGGTGAGCTCAAAAAAATGAAAATTTCTTCTGTCCACTACCTATAAACTATAAGATCACTCAATGTATTCTTCTGCCTCACAAACACAAACAATACTTTAAATAAAGTTTTTCTGTAGCAGCTTTCAAATTTCACATCCAGCCTTAAATTTTACAATTTCATCTACACCAAACACCACTAAAGTCAAAATGTATAAAGAACTTTATTGTGTTAATTTGTACAAAACTGCACAAATATAACCCAGATGTTTTATGTTAATATAATCAACTCTTCAAATTAAAATCATTCTTAATTTGCTGATAAAAGTATCACTTTTCAGCAACTCAGATTTAAAAGTTTACTTCAATATAACTCCTAGTGTCATGTGTGCTAATGAGAACATAAGTCTATTAAAACAGAGAAGTTCTTCATAGAGGAGTCGTATCTGCCCTACAGCTGTAAAATGCAAGATGCTGGAATTAGGCTGTAAATAATGTTGCTACATAGTCTGACAGTTCTATTATCATTTACTACTCACTGTGGGAGCTAATGTAGTAAATGACTGGCTTGTAATGCAATGATAAGACACACTGCTTAAAATTAACAAAGCTGATCCCTGAAGTAAGAACTTAACAGGACCAATTCATAACAAAAACAGTTAAGTAAATTTTCAGCAGTCTTCACACGTTTTTCTTCTATAGGTCTTATCCTCTGTGATTAACTAGATAAGAGTTTAGTAGAACCATCTATCCTTATTCTGAAAAAGATATTAAAAAAATTAAAGGAAGTTCAATGGATATGCAATAAAATTATCTATGAGTAAGGAATCTGAAGGAGAGCACTTTAATATACATGTGAATGAAAGCTGAAAAGTGAAAGAACATTCTTTACCAAAAATAATATGGCTTTTCTTCAAGACTGAACAGCACCTAATACCATAAGTCAATACAGAACTAAACTAGTCCAAAATTTCTTTAAGACAAGGACAAAACAAAGAATAAATTTTTAACTAATGGCTTTTAGATACTTAAAACAATTATCATGGTAGCTTAAAAAAAAGATATTGATGGTTTCAATTCTGTTTGTAGACAATGACAAGATCAATTAACTTCTGAGTATCACTTCTCCTACCACTATGATTTCCTTCTAACTCCTTCACTTTTTAACCCAGCATTCCATTTTCCCACAATGTGGAAGGTAGGAGACAATCACGAATGAAAATATGTGTGACAAACACCTGGATATTAAAAAATGGAGGAAATGTTCAGGAGATACAATTAATTCAGACTGAGGGTGGGAGTAAGGGAAGAAAGAAGAGAAGACCACAGGGGAGGAATAATGCAGGAGCCTGAGTCCAGGGTAAGAACCAACTATCTTAAGTGAAGTTCAGAAAGAACAATCCTATTCTTTCACCCTGTTTACTCAGTACTTGATTATCTTCCCAAATTTGCCATTCTCTTCCAAAGTCCCACCCTTCAAATAAGAAAGTTGATTACACAGAAACAAACTCCATCACTGGCCTCTAACTAGGACTTCATATTTTCTATGAATGGCAAAAATAATACGACAATTAGGACAATACTGTTATTGTTTAGTATTATACACATGATCAAAAAGTTTTGATAAGTATTTTAACTTATATAAAACAATTCTAGTACAGCACACTCTGAAATAACAGCCCCAAGATAACTACTCCAAATATACCCATATTTTAAGCTCTTTTCTAAAACCCAAGGAAACACTTCTAAATAGCATCTCTATTGGTCAACATATACATCACAGAATAAAACATGCATGTTAAAGATGTGGTTCTCAAACAGCTGCTGGTTTCTTGGCACACCATTGGTTTTAACAACTTGGAAGCTACTACCGGTACCTAGTGGATAGAGATTAAAGATGCTGCAACACATCCTGAAATGCACAAAACTGCCCCCATGACCAAGAATTATCTGGTCCAAAATGTCAACAAAGCCACCATCAAAAACTTATTTTGCTCTAAAAGAATACTGAAATAACCTAGAGTAACCAGTAAATACTTACTGTTAGAATTTCTATGCTGTAGTCTGCTTTTAGAATCTGTCAAGATGATAAGAAAGACATCATCTAGTGAAATCCCAGAAAGAATGCTGTCAACAGCACGGAATAGGAAGGTAAAGATCACTGGGAATGCTTAGTGGTTACGTTTAATGGAATCCAATGCAGCTGATGGCTCAGAAGGAGTAAGTTGCTTCAGAACTGAAATTGGCAGTAATGCTGCAAAAAGATAAATTTTATTTATAACTAAGAACTAACAAGTTTTTCCCCTCTTGAAGTACATGGATTTCCTTGAACCACTAACAACAAATACTGACGTCAGGGCAAAAAACGTAGATGAAAAACTTTGATCAGCATTTCCAATGACGATTTTGTCAAACAACATATATAGATCAAACACTCCTTTGCAAGCTGGTGCAGCGATTCTGGAAAATAGTATGGAGGTTCCTCAAAAAATTAAAAGCAAAACTGCCCTAGGACCCAGCAATTGTACTACTAGGTATTTATTCAAGGGATACAGGTGTGCTGTTTCGAAGGGACGCATGCACCCCAATGTTTATAGCAGCACTATCAACAACAGCCAAAGTGCGGAAAGAGCCCAAATGTCCATCGATGGATGAATGGATAAAGAAGATGCGGGGTTTGTGTGTGTGTATAATGGACTATTATTCGGCAATCAAAAAGAATGAAATCTTGCCATTTGCAACTACGTGGATGGAACTGGAGGGTATTAAGCTAAGTGAAATTAGTCAGAGAAAGACAAAAATCATATGACTTCACTCATATGAGGACTTTAAGACACAGAACAGATAAACAGAAGGGAAGGGAAGCAAATAATATAAAAACAGGGAGGGGGACAAAACATAAGAGACTCTTAAATATGGAGAACAAACAGTGGGTTACTGGAGGGCTTGTGGGAGGGGGAATGGGCTAAATGGGTAAGGGGCACTAAGGAATCTACTCCTGAACTCGTTGTTGTACTATATGCTAATTTGGTTGTGAATTAAAAAAATAAAATTAAAAATAAAAAAATGTATCTTCAAAATTAGTCATTCGTTTTACTAAAACATGCTGGGAAATAGTGTAGATTCTAATCACAGTAGCTGCTTAAGTAATATTTATTGAAGTGGATGAAGTTTAACTAAAATACAAGGTCTAGACCTCTCAAAAAAATGCCAACAGAATTAAAATTTCACTCAATATGTTTCATGTAAAAACTGTTAAGATCATACTTCACAAGAAGAAAAGTCCTATAATCTAAGAACAGCCAAACTAATTGGAATCTTAGAAACCATCCTGAGTAGGAATTCTCAAAGGAGGGTATTTACACTCCTAGGCATACACAGAATAAGCCAAAGAGAACTCTAAGTGACAAAATAAGCACAGTAAGTCTAAGCTGAGGAGCAACATCACCTATTAATTAAAACAGCAATGGTATTAAAGTATTTGCAGTAATCTACTGCCTATCAGGGCCATTCCACTAAAGTTGTTTATTTTGGACCTTTCCATTCCCCAAAAGCCCTCCATTACCAAGAAATTACTACTTGATTTTCTTGGTGGAAAGCTGTACCAACCCATCCCCATTGCTGTGACCCTCCTTTGTTTGCTGTTTGTATCTGGTTAAAAGCAATACTGCTACAACTTTGAGATTGAATTCTTTTATCCATAACTGACTAGCTATACCTCTACCTCAGGTAAGTTACTTAGCCTCTCTGTGCCGTGGTTTTCTCACCTATTTTAAAAAAAAGAGAGAGAAGAATAAATATACCTCATGAGATAGTTTGACATTTAAGTAATCTATTATATGCACAGGGATGGTGTTTGGCACATAGTAAGTGCTCAGTAATTACTTGTTGTTACTTATAAAGGAGCTGAATCAATTTAGAAAAATTTAATCTCAAATATAACATAATGGAATATCTAAAAATGTCAACCTGACTACAAACCAGAAGTATACCTCTTATAATTCTGTTCTGTAGATAGCTCAAAGTTTGCCTGTACTAACTACCAAGATGTTTTCAGCAAGACTTGGAAGGTAGAAGTGAAGTAGCGGCCATATTGTTTTCCCACTCAAAATGCCAGCATGACAATAGGTAATATTGTTTCTTACAGATGTTTCAGTTTATCTGCTGGTTGCTTAGTTGGCCCAGGTAGCAGCCAGTCCCACAGCAACTCCAGCCTTGGCACAACGTCCTCCTTTAACTCATCTGACTCCTGGGCTAGGAGCACTGTTCACTGTTAGCTATGTGATAAAGGATACCATATTGTCTCACACAATACCTCTATCATCAAAGTTGGAAATAGTAAGGGACCAAGTTCCACCAATGCTCACAGGTTCTGATTTGTCTTTGCTTTCCCTTACTTCATGTCTGTCTTCCCTTCTTGACTTTCTGCCTTGCTGATTTCAGGGAACAGCACAAACAGAGATGGAACAACTTACACGGTTTAAACAGCTCCCACAGCTGAGTATGGAGAAATCTTTTTTAATAAATACTTATACATTTCCCAGTGCTTCTCTGCTTCTCTCATTAAACCTTGACTGAAGCACAATTTCTACAAGGTGCATTTTATGTACTGGTTGAGAATATTCTATAAATCAAAAAAAGAAGAAAGAAAGAAAGAAAGAAAGAAAGAAAGAAAGAAAGAAAGAAAGAACGAACGAACCAACCAACCAACCTTGGGGCACCTGCGTGGCTCAGTCAGTTAAGCCTCTGACTCTTGATTTCTGCTCAGGTCAAGATCTCTTCGTGAGCTCAAGCCTGTTGGGCTCTGCGTGGACAGGATGGAGCCTGCTTGAGGTTTCTCTCTCTCTCTCTCTCTCTCTCTCTCTCTCTCTCCCTCTCTGTCCCCCTTCTACACACACACTCTCTCAAAATAAATAAATGAACATTTAAAAAACAGATGGATAAAATTCATAAGAAATGTTAACCATACACAGCAAATTAATATCTTGTGAAATGTATGTAGAACTCATAAAGTGTATAAGCAAGCATCTTATAAAACATAGGTAGAATTCACAAGACATGTCAAATATAGAGAGTCAATTAGTAGTCTTTAAGAGTAGAGGGAGAGAAAACATATAAACACTGCATGCCACAGCATGTTGGTAGTGAGGTCTGCCCTGCTCATATCCTATCTGGTGTGTGCTGCCTTCTCTCTACCCTCTGGCTTCTCATTTGTGTTCTGATTAATCTAGATTGTGCTCTGATGCAAATTTTTGCCTTTATATGACTTGCAACCTGCTTTACAGAGTTAGTGATTTATTGACTATTTTGGAACCAAGTCCATGACAGGCAGTATTTTAAGCTGAAATTCCCGTGTGAGGATTTTGTTAACCTGACACTTTATGAAAAACTTAAGTATACACTCACTGTAAGTAATCTGATCACATATTACATACGTGATCAAAAGTTTTGATAAGAGGTACTTTAACTTTTACAAAACAATTCTAGTACAGTGCAATCTGAAATAACAGCCCCAAGGTAACTACTCCAAAATGCCCACTTAAAACAGTCTAAAATCTGCACAACTAACACTAAATCGGTCATCATATTGACAGTTTGAGAAACACAAGTAAAACAGGAATACTTAAAAGCTGAATGGAATAAAAAGGCTAGTATTTGGTTAGAGGAAATAGGTACTCAGTAATTATTTACGTCAATAGCCTGAGAAAGTGAAAACTCTCATGAGAGATTGCACTTGCATAACTTTAATTACTTTCCCATGTTCATACCATTGCTTGGCTTCTAAGTTTCAGAAAAAGAGTTTGATCAACTGCTGAGTTAAAAAGATATCCTACTGCTTTTATCTTTTAGTAAAGCTACTGTCTACAAAGACCTCCCCAAGAAGCATGGAATATGAACTATAGGACTGCTTATGTCTGGTTGCTTATATCCCAGCCTGCATTCATTACTTCACCCCATTAACATTCCACGCTGAGAGTCCTTTGCCAGTTTTATGAGGCGAAACCACAAAATGTCAGGTTAACAAAATCCTCACCCAGCAATTTCACCTTAAAATACTGCCTGTCAAGGACTTGCTTCCAAGATATTCAATAAATCACTAACTCTATAAAGCAGGTTGCAAGTTAAATAAAGACAAAAATTTGCATCATAGCAAATCAACATTAATGAGAACACAAGCTGATTATTCAGAACTACAACTTTATGGAGAAGAATATAGCAATATAACTTCAAATGTACCTGGTAGCCTGTATCAATTTTTAATTGTCCTTACAGTTATACATTTACACTTTACACAATTATACATAACTCTCTATTACAACCATTTCCAGACAATCAGACACTGAATTTGAATCAGCATGATATACTAAAGAGCTTGGAGACATGAACGTACTGGTTCAATTCCTGGTTCTGCCACTTATTAACTATGTGGCTTAGAGACAGTTAATAAACTAAGTAAGAAATCTCATCATGGCATGGACAGTCATGGAGTTAAGAAATTCAGGGTGAATATGAAAGGGAAAGAAGTAAAAGGAACAGTTTGTGACACATGCATAGTGTCTATTAAATGCATCTACCTGCACCTTTTCCTTTGTTCACCAGGAATGACAGACTATGAATTGGTCAATTGGTCAGGCCTATGCACCACCTGTTCATCCTCCAAGTTAATGATCACTGTCATTGCTAGTACTTGGCTCTCATGACAATTATTAAATCTTTCTGGATAACTATGTTCCAAGCAAATATCTTTAAGTGGAATAGTCCATGGTTGAATCTATCTTTACACTCTCTTGTTGACCATGTTACAGATCTCCTGGAGAAGCTTCACAGTGGACATTAACCACTCTTAGACTACCAAAATGGACAGAAATTTATCCGAATGATACCTGAAACCTACATTCTACTGTGGGCTGGAGTTAGTCGCCTAAAAGCTCTTGCTGGACAACTATTGACTACCAGGTATTACAGCTTTCTCAGAACTGTCATCAGGACCAGGAAAGGATCATCAATTTTTCAGGCCTCAACAGTCTCTACCAGAAAAATGGGTAGGAAAGGTGAGGGCTCCAATGTAAATAATGTGTATAGCCCAGGGAACTGACGTTGAGAGCAGGTCACATTTACTGCCCTACACTAGTTTCCCAAAGG